>NC_060195.1:65705137-65732637 GCF_021184085.1 Oncorhynchus gorbuscha
CAACAACGCAGCCACTGCCAGCTAGCCTACAAAGTCAACAACGCAGCCACTGCCAGCTAGCCTACTTCAGCAGTACTGTATCATTTTAATCATTTTAGTCAATAAGATTCTTGCTACGTAAGCTTAACTTTCTGAACATTCGAGACGTGTAGTCCACTTGTCATTCCAATCTCCTTTGCATTAGCGTAGCCTCTTCTGTAGCCTGTCAACTATGTGTCTGTCTATCCCTGTTCTCTCCTCTCTGCACAGACCATACAAACGCTCCACACCGCGTGGCCGCGGCCACCCTAATCTGGTGGTCCCAGCGCGCACGACCCACGTGGAGTTCCAGGTCTCCGGTAGCCTCTGGAACTGCCGATCTGCGGCCAACAAGGCAGAGTTCATCCCTCCAGTCCCTCGACTTCTTGGCACTGACGGAAACATGGATCACCACAGATAACACCGCTACTCCCACTGCTCTCTCTTCGTCCGCCCACGTGTTCTCGCACACCCCGAGAGCTTCTGGTCAGCGGGGTGGTGGCACCGGGATCCTCATCTCTCCCAAGTGGTCATGCTCTCTTTCTCCCCTTACCCATCTGTCTATTGCCTCCTTTGAATTCCATGCTGTCACAGTTACCAGCCCTTTCAAGCTTAACATCCTTATCATTTATCACCCTCCAGGTTCCCTCTGAGAGTTCATCAATGAGCTTGATGCCTTGATAAGCTCCTTTCCTGAGGACGGCTCACCTCTCACAGTTCTGGGCGACTTTAACCTCCCCACGTCTACCTTTGACTCATTCCTCTCTGCCTCCTTCTTTCCACTCCTCTCCTCTTTTGACCTCACCCTCTCATCACCTTCCCCCCCTACTCACAAGGCAGGCAATACGCTCGACCTCATCTTTACTAGATGCTGTTCTTCCACTAACCTCTTTGCAACTCCCCTCCAAGTCTCTGACCACTACCTTGTATCCTTTTCCCTCTCGCTCTCATCCAACACTTCCCACACTGCCCCTACACGGATGGTATCGCGCCGTCCCAACCTTCGCTCTCTCTCCCCTGCTACTCTCTCCTCTTCCATCCTGTCATCTCTTCCCTCTGCTCAAACCTTCTCCAACCTATCTCCTGATTCTGCCTCCTCAACCCTCCTCTCCTCCCTTTCTGCATCCTTTGACTCTCTATGCCCCCTATCCTCCAGGCCGGCTCGGTCCTCCCCTCCCGCTCCGTGGCTCGACGACTCATTGCGAGCTCACAGAACAGGGCTCCGGGCAGCCGAGCAGAAATGGAGGAAAATTCGCCTCCCTGCGGACCTGGCATCCTTTCACTCCCTCCTCTCTACATTTTCCTCTTCTGTCTCTGCTGCTAAAGCCACTTTCTACCACTCTAAATTCCAAGCATCTGCCTCTAACCCTAGGAAGCTCTTTGCCACCTTATCCTCCCTCCTGAATCCCCCCCCCTCCTCCCTCTCTGCAGATGACTTCGTCAACCATTTTGAAAAGAAGGTCGACGACATCCGATCCTCGTTTGCTAAGTCAAACGACACCGCTGGTTCTGCTCACACTGCCCTACCCTGTGCCCTGACCTCTTTCTCCCCTCTCTCTCCAGATGAAATCTTGCGTCTTGTGACGGCCGGCCGCCCAACAACCTGCCCGCTTGACCCTATCCCCTCCTCTCTTCTCCAGACCATTTCTGGAGACCTTCTCCCTTACCTCACCTCGCTCATCAACTCATCCCTGACCGCTGGCTACGTCCCTCCCGTCTTCAAGAGAGCGAGAGTTGCACCCCTTCTGAAAAAACCTACACTCGATCCCTCCGATGTCAACAACTACAGACCAGTATCCCTTCTTTCTTTTCTCTCCAAAACTCTTGAACGTGCCGTCCTTGGCCAGCTCTCCCGCTATTTCTCTCAGAATGACCTTCTTGATCCAAATCAGTCAGGTTTCAAGACTAGTCATTTAACTGAGACTGCTCTTCTCTGTATCACGGAGGCGCTCCGCACTGCTAAAGCTAACTCTCTCTCCTCTGCTCTCATCCTTCTAGACCTATCGGCTGCCTTCGATACTGTGAACCATCAGATCCTCCTCTCCACCCTCTCCGAGTTGGGCATCTCCGGCGCGGCCCACGCTTGGATTGCGTCCTACCTGACAGGTTGCTCCTACCAGGTGGCGTGGCGAGAATCTGTCTCCTCACCACGCGCTCTCACCACTGGTGTCCCCCAGGGCTCTGTTCTAGGCCCTCTCCTATTCTCGCTATACACCAAGTCACTTGGCTCTGTCATAACCTCACATGGTCTCTCCTATCATTGCTATGCAGACGACACACAATTAATCTTCTCCTTTCCCCCTTCTGATGACCAGGTGGCGAATCGCATCTCTGCATGTCTGGTAGACATATCAGTGTGGATGACGGATCACCACCTCAAGCTGAACCTCGGCAAGACGGAGCTGCTCTTCCTCCCGGGGAAGGACTGCCCGTTCCATGATCTCGCCATCACGGTTGACAACTCCATTGTGTCCTCCTCCCAGAGCGCTAAGAACCTTGGCGTGATCCTGGACAACACCCTGTCGTTCTCAACTAACATCAAGGCGGTGGCCCGTTCCTGTAGGTTCATGCTCTACAACATCCGCAGAGTACGACCCTGCCTCACACAGGAAGCGGCGCAGGTCCTAATCCAGGCACTTGTCATCTCCCGTCTGGATTACTGCAACTCACTGTTGGCTGTGCTCCCTGCCTGTGCCATTAAACCCCTACAACTCATCCAGAACGCCGCAGCCCGTCTGGTGTTCAACCTTCCCAAGTTCTCTCACGTCACCCCGCTCCTCCGCTCTCTCCACTGGCTTCCAGTTGAAGCTCGCATCCGCTACAAGACCATGGTGCTTGCCTACGGAGCTGTGAGGGGAACGGCACCTCAGTACCTCCAGGCTCTGATCAGGCCCTACACCCAAACAAGGGCACTGCGTTCATCCACCTCTGGCCTGCTCGCCTCCCTACCACTGAGGAAGTACAGTTCCCGCTCAGCCCAGTCAAAACTGTTCGCTGCTCTGGCCCCCCCAATGGTGGAACAAACTCCCTCACGACGCCAGGACAGCGGAGTTAATCACCACCTTCCGGAGACACCTGAAACCCCACCTCTTTAAGGAATACCTAGGATAGGATGAAGTAATCCTTCTCACCCCCCCCCCCTTATAATATTTAGATGCACTATTGTAAAGTGGCTGTTCCACTGGATATCATAAGGTGAATGCACCAATTTGTAAGTCGCTCTGGATAAGAGTGTCTGCTAAATGACTTAAATGTAAATGTAATGTACTTTTTCCACATGTTGGTGTGTTACAGCCCGAGTACAACTGGCCTACACACAGTACCCCATAACGTCAAAGTGGAATTATGTTTTTCATGTTTAAAAACTAAATAAAAAACGAAAAGCTTAAATGTCTTGAGTCAATACGTATTCAACCCCTTTGTTTTGGCAAGTCTAAATAAGTTCAGGAGTAAAAATGGGCTTAATGCAGTTGAACAGTGAAACACAGATTCAACCACAAAAACCAGGGAGGTTTTCTAATGCCTCGCAAAGAAGGGCACTTCTTGGTAAAAAAAAGATTTAAAAAAGCTGACATTGAATATCCCTTTGAGCATTGTGAAGTTGTTAATTAATCACTTCAAAGATACAGGTGTCCTTCCTAACTCAGTTGCCGGAGAGGATGGAAACAGTTCAGGGATTTCACTGGCCAATGGTGACTTTAAAACCGTTACTGAGTTTAATGTCTGTCAAAGGAGAAAATGAGGATGGATCAACAGCATTGTAGTTACACCACAATACTAACATTGTTGACCGAGTGAAAAGAAGGAAGCCTGTACAGAATATAAATATTCCAAAACATGCATCCTGTTTGCAATAAGGCACTAAAGCAAAACTGCTAAAAATGTGGCAAAGAAATTAACTTGACAACCAACCAACTTGACAGAGCTTGAAGAATTAAAAAAATAATAATGTGCAAATATTGTACAAACCATTTGCATTTCCTCGCGTGTCAATTATGTTAATTAGACCGCTGACAGTAATGTGCTTGTTCTGGATGATGAACAGAGAGCTTACCTTCAGCTGAAATGTGTCTGGGGCTTCTCAAGCAATCTGGTACGCTAATGCTGGGCTTATACAAAAGCCTGCACACCCTGTATCTCTCCAGGACTGGTTTTGACGAGTTCTGTTTCTGAGTGGAGCTTACCACAGGTTCAGATGGAGGCCATGTTTAGAGGGCAGTGGCTAGGAGACATACAGGAATGCTGACTGTCCATTTACAATGAGCTCACGGCCCCATAGAGATCCTATTCAATTCCTAATTCTATGTACATCCCGTCCTGTTACACTAGTCATAGTAGCTAGGTTTCCATCCAAATAGCGACAGATTTTCATGCGAATATTCTAAAATCTGCATTGAACAATATGTGTTTCCATCAGACGGACTTGTTGGGGATAGAAGCCGGTGCGTGATGACGTAGTGCACGTAAAAATCACTTTTGCGGTAAGTTCCCATGTTCCGAATAGTTAACTGGATTTCCATCACCATTCTTACTCTACCAATGGTTTTGTCACATAGCAAACTTGCACAATCAGTTGTTTTGCACCTGCTCTCTGGACTTTGCTGATAAATGAGAAATATGGATAAGAGTCAAATTATTTTATTTTATTTGATAATTGGCAGCCAAGCACCAATCATCATGTCACCAGCATTCAAATAATAGCCTACCCTCGATGTTTAGCCTATTGGAAATGTGCCTGATCACTGTGCACTTTACCCCCATGTGAAGTTCATCATAACTTATTTCATCTGCTGATGCTTTTTCATGTCGTGGAGGTTCACCCATATCGCCGTGTGACTCCAAGTTTACTTCCATATGATGGTTATTGTATGAATATTTGTGCATTTCTCCCATATTTCATTTGACAGACTAAAAAAGCCCACCCTGTCCGACGAGCAAATTGTCTGTCGACATTTATGAAATTATACAGAAATGTCCTGTTTCTATAATTTAATTTTTTTATGTGTCAGGTAATTAATCCGCATGAAATGGTTGGGTGGAACCCTGAAAGGCATCAGCCTCACTCAAGGCCTGGATAATACCCTGCCCTGATCAGACAGCATGTTTCTTGGCTTCCTATGACTGTTGACTACCCGCTCTAGGGGATGAAGAAACTGTGAGCTTTTGCTGTGTGGTTTTCCTTGTGGTGTTACTATACAGGCTTTTTCTGTGGATGGCTAGGTAGTCAAGACCCCACGAAGAGGCTGGGTCACATCACATACGCACGCACCATATCCTCTGGGCCGTGCTGCCAGTTGTAGCACCACAGGCAGAACTGCCTGAGGTCTGGAAGCTATAAATGCTATAAATATATGAGTGAGTGAGTGAGTGAGTGAGTGAGTGAGTGAGTGAGTGAGTGAGTGAGTGAGTGAGTGAGTGAGTGAGTGAGTGAGTGAGTGAGAGAGAGAGAGAGAGAGAGAGAGAGAGAGAGAGAGAGAGAGAGAGAGAGAGAGAGAGAGAGAGAGAGAGAGAGAGAGAGAGAGAGAGAGAGAGAGAGAGAGAGAGAGAGAGAGAGAGAGAGAGAGAGAGAGAGATGTATGGGGGTGAGTCTCTTTCTTAATAGGTTTCCTTCAAACACACCTGCTGCCAGAAATACCATTTAATGTCAGCCGTCCGTATCAGACACACATACTGGCCCCTGTCCCATGAGCCTTCAGGGTAAGTTCAAGGTCGTCTTGCCAGGCTGATGCCATGGTCTGTGACTCAGACCAGAGTGGGTGGCTGAAGAGGCTGCCAGTAGAAGATGCACCCAGGCACAGGTCTGGACAACTCAATGTTAGGAAGGTGTTCTTAAAGCTGCAATATGTCACTTTTTGTGTTATAGATCTGTCATTGTCATTGAAAGCAAGTCTAAGAAGCGGTGTATCTGTTCTATGTGCACTATTTCTATGCTTCCCATTCTTAAGTTTTGTGTTTGTGTCTTTTACTTATGTTTTTATACACCAGCTTCAAACAGCTGAAAATACTATATTCATGGTTATGGGAAATATATTTCACAGCAGTTTTGGTGTTACAATGATTATCTACACTATTCTTGCTTGTTTTGTCACACAAACTGAGAGAGAGAGAGAGATGCAGTATGCAATAGCGTTTTTGAGGAAGCCAGTTCTTAGCCATCCCTTACAAGATTTTACTGAATTTAAAAGTTAATTTAATAACATTATTTAATTGTGAAAGTACATTTTCTATTTAACTTTTGACCATTTAAAAATATATATGTATTTCTGCTTTGTCATGCATATGGAATATGGCAGGTAGATGGAATAACTCTCTTGTTTATGTTTGTAATTTACAGCGATTTCCTCGGCAAAGTGAATTAGCCTTCAGTCTAAACTGAAGCAACCTGTGGGTGTTGTGGCTGCCCTTCCACTCTGATGCATCTGAGACACTTAAAACGCTCACAAAAAGCCTTTCAGACTAATGGCAAAACATACCACGTTCTCTACAAACCAGCAGGACATAAACCCATCACTCTCTGTTGGAGAGTTAGGAACATAAGCACATTGTTCCCAGTAGAAAACACTTTCCAAATAATTACTCAACAGTTATACAATGTCTTGACTTGTCTTTTGAAGGCGTCGCTACGTTTTTGAATTGACATTCTCCTCTCTTTCGACCGTGCGGTTTAAAAAGGTTCGGTCAACTGTTAGGATTGGATCTTAAGGAATGCATTTCATTATACACAGCCGTTGTCAAAAGTCATCTTTGATTTAAAGGTTTCCCGCTGGAATGGTTTTGTATGTATTTCAGGATTTCAAGTGACCACAATCTAACAGTGAGCCCAACAGAAATGTATTACTTTGGCTTTTATCATTGTCATATTATTTGGTTAAATGACATCAAGAAGAACCTGTTGGAATGTTCAACAAAGGACTGCCTATTCCATCCGTACTCCTCCCAGGCTAACACCTGTGTGTGAGTGTGTGTTGTGAAGTATTGTGACACGCTGAGATTGTTGTCGCTAATTCTGTTTTGTCTGCTCTAATCTTCCATGTCTGAGCTTTACATTTCGAGTCAGAGAAGGGGGCCACGCCCAGGCATTGCTCCTGAGTGTGTGTGTGTGTGTTTTGTCTTCATCCACTTGGTATGCCACACACAGATGTAATCTACTTTTATACAGAGTGTTAGTCATCTATGTGATCCGTAGATGGTTTATTGGGATTTAGGTTACACACACACACACACACACACACACACACACACACACACACACACACACACACACACACACACACACACACACACACACACACACACACACACACACACACACACACACACACACACACACACACACACACACACACACACACACACACACACACACATTTGGCTTTCAGCGAAATTACACTCCAGTTAACGCAAAGCTTTGCTGTGCGATTGAAGAAAAACGCCAACACACACATACAGAACAGCTGTGGCATTTCCCCTGCTTGATAGAAAACCTGTAGCTACACACACACACACACACACACACACACACACACACACACACACACACACACACACACACACACACACACACACACACACACACACACACACACACACACACACACACACACACACACACACATTTCCCCTGCTTGATAGAAAACCTGTAGCTACACACACACACACACACACACACACACACACACACACACACACACACACACACACACACACACACACACACACACACACACACACACACACACACACACACATTTCCCCTGCTTGATAGAAAACCTGTAGCTACACACACACACACACATCCATTTCCCCCGTTTGATAGAAAACCTGTAGCTACACACACACACATTTCCCCTGCTTGATAGAAAACCTGTAGCTACACACACACACACATCCATTTCCCCTGTTTGATAGAAAACCTGTAGCTACACACACACACATTTCCCCTGCTTGATAGAAAACCTGTAGCTACACACACACACACATCCATTTCCCCTGTTTGATAGAAAACCTGTAGCTACACACACATCCATTTCCCCTGTTTGATAGAAAACCTGTAGTTCCACATTCTGTTTCTGTTTGTGTTCAGGTGACATTTCCTGTATGGTGATATTTTCTTCCATTTCCTGATGATACAGTATCTCCAGGACCCATGCTGCACAACATCAGTAGATGCTATGTGATGTGACATTTTCCCTCTGTGTCTTCCACGGGGACCCCGGTGTGTATGACTGTGTGTGTGACTGTGTGTGTGTTGGTTGTTTAGTTTGACGATGTGACTTTCCTGGTCTCCTTTAGTATCGTTTGATGCTCTGTCAAGTTCACCTGTCTGGCCTTCAGAGATAGAGGCAGAACGTGAACGCTGTGTGCAGTCTGTCATCTCGTCTAGACAGCCTGTTGTAGACATTCCAGTCACTTACATTCTCTGCAGAGTCAGGAGCACTCACACACGCACAGGCGCAAGCACACACGCACAGGCGCAAGCACACACGCGCACACACACACAGTCTTGTATAACTAACCTTGTGGGGACACACAACTCAGGCCCATTCAAAATCCTATTTTCCCTAACCCTAACCTTAACCAAAAAACCTAACCTTTACCATAACCCTAAAACGAACCCTAGTTCCTAATCCTAACCCTTAATGGAATTCCAACACTAATTCTAACCCTAAACCCCCTAGAAAGAGCATTTGACCTCGTGGGGACTAACAAAATGTCCCCAGTTGGTCAAATGTTTGTTTACTTACTATTCTTGTGGGCACTTCTGGTTCCCACACGAATAGTTAAACATGACCACGTGTTCACACGCACGCACGCACGCACGCACGCACGCACGCACGCACGCACGCACGCACGCACGCACGCACGCACGCACACACACACACACACACACACACACACACACACACACACACACACACACACACACACACACACACACACACACACACACACACACACACACACACACACACACACACACACACACACACACAATCAAATGGACAGACATGTCCATTTAGTGATTATTGTGAAGGTCACCAAGTCCATCCCTGGAGAGTGAAAATAAAATAAAAAATATATAAAAAAATTCCGATTGAAAACACTTTTGTGATTGAGTCTACTCTCAGCTGTACATCTTTTCTTTGTGACGTTCTGGCAGTGCACTTTCCTATCTTTCTCTCTCTGTCTCTCTCTCTCTCTCTCTCTCTCTCTCTGTCTCTCTCTCTCTCTGTGACAGTGTGAACGGTGACTATGTCAAGTGGCACAGTGTGGAACATTATGGGCTATGGCAAATAGAATAGACCAGATATGACAGGCATCCAGAGGATTATTCTGCAGCCTCTGCTCTTGATTGGGTGAACTGATGCGGTTTTAATTGGGAATAGCCTCAAGACTCAAGATAATTGAATCTAATTCACAATAATATTTGCTTATTTTATTCACATTGTTGATTTTAATTGTTAGAAATGTGTTGGTTCTGTTTCTCTGAGGTTATCTGAGGTGAACCGATTGTTATTGATTTGAATGAATTCCTCTTTTAATTTAAATGTATAAACAGTTTGCTCAAAGCAAAAGGCATGTTTTTTTCTCTTCCTTTTCTCTCAGACCAATTATAAACTTCACAGCTGAATTAATGATTCATGCAGCATATAGAGGAGTAGGTTTACCCCCGTTGTTTGTGGAGAGTTCTGTGGTTATTAGTATTTCAGGACTTTTCTGCATTTAGATACGAAATCCTTGGGTTCCCTAAGGGTTTGTTTCCCAACAATCAAGGCCCAAACTCCACGGCTGAAAACGTTGAATAATGCATCGTTCCTATCTTTCCCCTTTCCTTTCTTCCCTCTCTCCTTCCATCCCTCAGCTTCTTCCTCATCTCTTCTCTCTCCATCTTCCTCAACCTTTTTCCTGCCATCCCACCTCTTTCCCTTCCTTCCTTCCTTTCCTTCCTTTCTCAATGACCTAATAGAATAATAATAATAATATTAATAATGATGAATTACATTTCTTGAGCGCTTTCATTAACAGACATAAATCGTAAAACTATTGACATTGTGAGCAACCAGTGTAGCTTTGGGTCAAAGAAATATGGTGTAAAGAAAGCACCATTTCACTTCTGTAGTCTGTGATACGTTAAAGGTATAGTCCACCCCCAAATTCTATCCAATTAGATGGTGTCAATCTGCTCTTGCGTATTTCTCCTAATCCACTGTATAGCCGGATGTACACAACAACAGACGGATTGCAGTACTGACCCAGCTCATCTTCATCACCTACGTGGTGTGATATTAGGGGGAGTTATTGAGAGCCTTCCTCTCTACTCCAGTGGCTTTAACCTAACTGGTAAAATCATTATTTCTCTCTGTATAGTTTTGCTGGAAGGGAGTCGCCGTCCTCATCTGTAGATTAATCCATAAGCTTTCAAAGTGCTGAAAAGATGAGAATTGAGCCGTTTAAAGGGAATCGTAAAGGATTTTACATTAAGGGGAAGGTTAAGGATTGACTACAACAGTGTTTCCTGCTCTAGTCCTTCTGTACCCCCAAAAGAACACTTTTGTTTGTACTCCCTGACAAACTCATTGAGGGCTTGATGATTAGTTGGCAAGTTGAATCAGGTGTTCTGGTCCAAGGCCACAACAAAAATGTGTACTGTTGGGGTGCTGGAGGACTGGAGTCGGGAAACAATGGACTACAGCAGTAGCTCTATTTTCAATGGTATGAGAACAGTCTGGGCCTATATTGAATAGAATATTCCTAGTGCTTCACCTACACAGATCAAACACATAAGGGAAAATCATTATCAGCCAATAGAAAAATATTTGTTATTCCACCTCCTCATCAACAATGTCTTCAAAACGTGACAGGTTTTCATTGAACGTAATAAAGTGAATTTCTCCTTAAGGCTGGAATGAGTCTGTCACTCTCTCTGCTGAATATTAACATTGATTCAGATCTGTTTATGGCCGGTCATAAAGACCATTGATTTACAGAGTCTGGCGCTGACTTGCAGTTAGAACAGTCTTATAAAGGTGTCAGTCTACCAGTGGAACTATACTGCCCTTTGGCCAGCAGTTAACTGCCTCGCGGTATTTAACGCTTTTCATAAAGTCTCTATGTTATTTATTAATGTTGTATGTGGGAAGCTGGGCCTCTGGGCATTCTGACCTGGGCCTCTGGGCATTCTGACCTGGGCCTCTGGGCATTCTGACCTGGGCCTCTGGGCATTCTGACCTGGGCCTCTGGGCATTCTGACCTGGGCCTCTGGGCATTCTGACCTGGGCCTCTGGGCATTCTGACCTGGGCCTCTGGGCATTCTGACCTGGGCCTCTGGGCATTCTGACCTGGGCCTCTGGGCATTCTGACCTGGGCCTCTGGGCATTCTGACCTAGGCCTCTGGACATTCTGATCTAGGCCTCTGGACATTCTGACCTAGGCCTCTGGACATTCTGACCTAGGCCTCTGGGCATTCTGACCTAGGCCTCTGGGCATTCTGACCTAGGCCTCTGGGCATTCTGACCTAGGCCTCTGGGCATTCTGACCTGGGCCTCTGGGCATTCTGACCTAGGCCTCTGGGCATTCTGACCTAGGCCTCTGGGCATTCTGACCTAGGCCTCTGGGCATTCTGACCTAGGCCTCTGGGCATTCTGACCTGGGCCTCTGGGCATTCTGACCTAGGCCTCTGGGCATTCTGACCTAGGCCTCTGGGCATTCTGACCTAGGCCTCTGGGCATTCTGACCTAGGCCTCTGGGCATTCTGACCTGGGCCTCTGGGCATTCTGACCTGGGCCTCTGGGCATTCTGACCTGGGCCTCTGGGCATTCTGACCTGGGCCTCTGGGCATTCTGAACTGGGCCTCTGGGCATTCTGACCTGGGCCTCTGGGCATTCTGACCTGGGCCTCTGGGCATTCTGACCTAGGCCTCTGGGCATTCTGACCTAGGCCTCTGGGCATTCTGACCTAGGCCTCTGGGCATTCTGACCTAGGCCTCTGGGCATTCTGACCTGGGCCTCTGGGCATTCTGACCTGGGCCTCTGGGCATTCTGACCTGGGCCTCTGGGCATTCTGACCTGGGCCTCTGGGCATTCTGACCTGGGCCTCTGGGCATTCTGACCTGGGCCTCTGGGCATTCTGACCTAGGCCTCTGGACATTCTGACCTAGGCCTCTGGACATTCTGACCTAGGCCTCTGGACATTCTGACCTAGGCCTCTGGGCATTCTGACCTAGGCCTCTGGGCATTCGGACCAAGGCCTCTGGGCATTCTGACCTGGGCCTCTGGGCATTCTGACCTAGGCCTCTGGGCATTCTGACCTAGGCCTCTGGGCATTCTGACCTAGGCCTCTGGGCATTCTGACCTAGGCCTCTGGGCATTCTGACCTAGGCCTCTGGGCATTCTGACCTAGGCCTCTGGGCATTCTGACCTGGGCCTCTGGGCATTCTGACCTAGGCCTCTGGGCATTCTGACCTAGGCCTCTGGGCATTCTGACCTAGGCCTCTGGGCATTCTGAGCTAGGCCTCTGGACATTCTGACCTAGGCCTCTGGGCATTCTGATAAAGACCATGTCGGATGAAATGTCAATAATTATTACTAGAAGCCAAAGAGAGCTGCATCTGTGATTCTGAGTGCATCAAAGTCATGCGAGTGGATAAAATCTGGATTGGTGGCAGTAGATACATAAGTGGATACATAGGTAAGTGGGTGGGATACGGCAGCCATTCTATGTAAAATTGCCATATGGACTATCACGGTGAGAGGTGAGGAGGAAATTGACAGAAGTAGACTCTGTTTAATGCAAGATGGCGCTGTCAGAGATGGTCGCCTCCCTTTGAGTCCTTAAGAAACTATGCAGCATTTTGTTTTTTTAAAGTATTATTTCTTACATTTTTACCCCAGGAACTCTTAAATCTTATTACATACAGCCGGGAATAACTATTGGATATAAGAGCGACGTCAGCTTACCAACATTACAACCAGGAATATGAATTTCCCGAAGAAGATCCTCTGTTTGGACCACCACCCAGGACAATGGATCTAATCCCAGAAGACTACCCAAGACAACGGCGCCGATGAAGGGGCAGACAGAGCGGCCTCCTGGTCAGGCTCCGTAGACGTACACATCGCCAACCGCTCCTGCGTATACTACTCGCCAATGTCCAGTCTCTTGACTACAAGGTAGATGAAATTCGAGCAAGGGTAGCATTCCAGAGAGACATCAGAGATAGTAACATTCTCTGTTTCACGGAAACATGGTTTTCTCTGGATATGTTGTCAGAATCGGTTCCATGCATCGTGCTGACAGAGATAAACACCTCTCTGGAAAGAGGAAGGGCGGGGGTGTATTGCTTCATGATTAACGGCTCATGGTGTAATCATAACAACATACAGGAACTCAAGACCTTCTGCTCACCCGACCTAGAATTCCTCACAATCAAATGCCGGCCATATTACCTTCCAAGAAAATTATTGTCAGTTATCATCACAGCTGTGTACATTCCCCCTCAAGCAGACACCAAGATGGCCCTAAAGGAACTTCACTGGACTCTATGTAAACTGGAAACCATATATCCTGAGGCTGCATTTATTGTAGCTGGGGATTTTAACAAAGCAAATTTGAGAACAAGGCTGCCTAAATTCTATCAGCATTTGATAGCACTACGCATGGGGATAATATACTTGACCACTGCTACTCTAACTTCCGCAATGCATACAAAGCCCTCCCCCACCCTCCCTTCGGCAAATCCGACCACGACGCCATCTTGCTCCTACCGTCTTATAGGCAGAAACTCAAACAGGATGTACTAGTGACTAGAACTGTTCAACGCTGACCAATCGGAATCCATGCTTCAAGATTGTTTTGATCACCCGGACTGCTATATGTTCCGGTCAGCCTCAGAGAATAACATCAACCTATACGCTGACTATGTGAGTGAATTTATAAGGAAGTGCACTGGAGATGTTATACCCACTGTGACTATTAAAACCAACCCTAACCAAAAACCGTGGATGGATGGTGGCATTCATTCAAAACTGAAAGAGCGAACCACCGCATTCAACCATGGAAAGAGGTTTGGGAATATAGACAGTGTAGTTATTCCCTCCACAAGGCAATTAAACAAGTGAAATGCAGGAACAGGGACAAAGTGGAGTTGCAATTCAATGGCTCAGACACGAGACGTATGTGGCAGGGTCAACAGGAAATCACGGACTACAAAGAGAAAACCAGCCACGTCACGGACACCGACGTCACGCTTCCAGACAAACTAAACACCTTCTTTGCCCACTTTGAGGAAACACTGTCGTGGCCTGCTAACAAGAACTGCACCCCCCCCTCTCCTTTTCCGTGGCCGACGTGAGTAAAACATTTAAATCTGTTAACCCTCGCAAGGCTGCTGGCCCAGATGCCATCCCTAGCCACGTCCTCAGAGCATGCGCAGACCAGCTGGCTGGTGTGTTTATGCTCCCTATCCCAGTCTGCTGTCCCCACATGCTTCAAGATGGCCAACATTGTTTCTGTACCCAAGAAGGCAAAGATAACTGAAGTAATGACTACCACCCCGTAGCACTCACTTCTGTTATCATGAAGTGCTTTGAGAGACTAGTCAAGAATCACATCCACCTTATCGGCCACCATAGACCCATTTCAGTTTGCATACCGCTCTATCAGGTCCACAGACGATGAAATCGCCATCACACTGCACACTGCCTTAACCCATCTGGACAAGAGCAATACCTATGTAAGAATGTTGTTCATTGACTACAGCTCAGCATTCAACACCATGGTACCCTCCAAGCTCATCATCAAGCTGGAGGCCCTGGGCCTCAACCCCGCCCTGTGCAATTGGGTCCTGGACTTTCTGACGCGCCGCCTCCAGGTGGTGAAGGCAGGAAACAACATCTCTATCTCACTGACCCTCAACACTGAGGCCCCACAAGGGTGCATGCTCAGCCCCCTCCTGTACTCCCTGTTCACCCATGACTGTGTGGCTATGCACGCCTCCAACTCAAACCTCAAGTTTGCAGATGACACAACAGTAGTGAGCTTGATTACCAACAACAACGAGACAACCTACAGAGAGGAGGTGAGGGAACTCAGAGTGTGGTGTCAGGAAAACAACCTCCAACTCAATCATCAAGTTTGCAGACAGCACTACAGTGGTAGGCCTGATTACCAACAAGGTGAGGTGAGGAGCCTCAGAGTGTGGTGTCAGGAAAACAACCTCTCACTGTCATGTTTGTCATTTATTATCATGTCTTGTCCCTGTGCTCCCCATTCTATTCGTTTCCCTCTGCTGGTCTTATTAGGTTCTTTCCCTCTTTCTATCCCTCTCTCTCCCCCTCCCTCTCTCACTCTCTCGCTCTCTCTTCTCTCTATCGTTCCGTTCCTGCTCCCAGCTGTTCCTATTCCCCCTAATCAATCATTTAGTCTTCCCACACCTGTTCCCGATCCTTTCCCCTGATTAGAGTCCCTATTTCTTCCTTTGTGTTCCGTTCCTGTCCTGTCGGTTCCTTGTTTAGAATTCACCGTGCTGTGATTGTGTATCGCCCTGTCGTGTCGTGTTTTCCTCAGATGCTGCGTGGTGAGCAGGTGTCTGAGTCTGTCTGGTTCGAGTGCCTTCCCGAGGCAACCTGCTGTTCACCTGCTGTTCAAGATCGAGTCCCCAGTTAGTCCTCGTCATTTCGAGTGAAAGTTGTGTTTTTTTTGTTTGTATTCACTTTACTGGATTAAAGACTCTGTTTTCGCCAAGTCGCTTTTGGGTCCTCTTTCACCTGCATGACAGAAGGAACCGACCAAGGAATGGACCCAGCGACTTCAGACGCTCGTTACACTGCCGTCGAGATCCAAGGAGCCATGCTCGGCAGACACGAGCAGGAATTGTCTGCTGCTCGCCATGCCGTGGAGAACCTGGCCGCTCAGGTTTCCGACCTCTCTGGACAGTTCCAGAGTCTACGTCTCGTGCCACCTGTTACTTCCTGGCCTGCCGAGCCTCCAGAACCTAGGGTTAATAACCCACCTTGCTACTCCGGGCAGCCCACTGAGTGCCGCTCCTTTCTCACGCAGTGTGAGATTGTGTTCTCTCTCAACCCAACACATACTCTAGAGAGAGCTCGGGTTGCTTACGTCATTTCACTCCTTACTGGCCGGGCTCGAGAATGGGGCACAGCTATCTGGGAGGCAAGGGCTGATTGCTCTAACAAGTTCCAGAACTTTAAAGAGGAGATGATTCGGGTTTTTGACCGTTCAGTTTTTGGTAGGGAGGCTTCTAGGGCCCTGGCTTCCTTATGCCAAGGTGAACGGTCCATAACGGATTATTCTATTGAGTTTCGCACTCTTGCTGCCTCTAGTGAGTGGAACGAGCCGGCGCTGCTCGCTCGTTTTCTGGAGGGACTCCACGCAGTGGTTAAGGATGAGATTCTCTCCCGGGAGGTTCCTTCAGATGTGGACTCTTTGATTGCTCTCGCCATCCGCATAGAACGACGGGTAGATCTTCGTCACCGGGCTCGTGGAAGAGAGCTCGCATCAACGGTGTTTCCCTGCTCCGCATCGCAACCATCTCCCTCCTCTGGCTCAGAGTCTGAGCCCATGCAGCTGGGAGGGATTCGCATCTCGACTAAGGAGAGGGAACGGAGGATCACCAACCGCCTGTGCCTCTATTGCGGAGTTGCTGGACATTTTGTTAATTCATGTCCAGTAAAAGCCAGAGCTCATCTGTAAGCGGAGGGCTACAGGTGAGCGCAACTACTCAAGTCTCTCCATCAAAATCATGTACTACTTTGTCGGTCCATCTACGCTGGACCGGTTCGGGTGCTACATGTAGTGCCTTGATAGACTCTGGGGCTGAGGGTTGTTTCATGGACGAAGCATGGGTTCGGAAACATGACATTCCTTTCAGAGAGTTAGAGAAGCCTACGCCCATGTTCGCCTTAGATGGTAGTCATCTTCCCAGTATCAGATTTGAGACACTACCTTTAACCCTCACAGTATCTGGTAACCACAGTGAGACTATTTCTTTTTTGATTTTTCGTTCACCGTTTACACCTGTTGTTTTGGGTCATCCCTGGCTAGTATGTCATAACCCTTCTATTAATTGGTCTAGTAATTCTATCCTATCCTGGAACGTTTCTTGTCATGTGAAGTGTTTAATGTCTGCCATCCCTCCCGTTTCTTCTGTCCCTACTTCTCAGGAGGAACCTGGCGATTTGACAGGAGTGCCGGAGGAATATCATGATCTGCGCACGGTCTTCAGTCGGTCCCGAGCCAACTCCCTTCCTCCTCACCGGTCGTATGATTGTAGTATTGATCTCCTTCCGGGGACCACTCCTCCTCGGGGTAGACTATACTCTCTGTCGGCTCCCGAACGTAAGGCTCTCGAGGATTATTTGTCTGTGTCTCTTGACGCCGGTACCATAGTGCCTTCTTCCTCTCCGGCCGGGGCGGGGTTCTTTTTGTTAAGAAGAAGGACGGTACTCTGCGCCCCTGCGTGGATTATCGAGGGCTGAATGACATAACGGTTAAGAATCGTTATCCGCTTCCCCTTATGTCATCAGCCTTCGAGATTCTGCAGGGAGCCAGGTGCTTTACTAAGTTGGACCTTCGTAACGCTTACCATCTCGTGCGCATCAGAGAGGGGGACGAGTGGAAAACGGCGTTTAACACTCCGTTAGGGCATTTTGAGTACCGGGTTCTGCCGTTCGGTCTCGCCAATGCGCCAGCTGTTTTTCAGGCATTAGTTAATGATGTTCTGAGAGACATGCTGAACATCTTTGTTTTTGTCTATCTTGACGATATCCTGATTTTTTCTCCGTCACTCGAGATTCATGTTCAGCACGTTCGACGTGTTCTACAGCGCCTTTTAGAGAATTGTCTCTACGTAAAGGCTGAGAAGTGCTCTTTTCATGTCTCCTCCGTTACTTTTCTCGGTTCCGTTATTTCCGCTGAAGGCATTCAGATGGATTCCGCTAAGGTCCAAGCTGTCAGTGATTGGCCCGTTCCAAGGTCACGTGTCGAGTTGCAGCGCTTTTTAGGTTTCGCTAATTTCTATCGGCGTTTCATTCGTAATTTCGGTCAAGTTGCTGCCCCTCTCACAGCTCTTACTTCTGTCAAGACGTGTTTTAAGTGGTCCGGTTCCGCCCAGGAGCTTTTGATCTTCTAAAGAACGTTTTACGTCCGCTCCTATCCTCGTTACTCCTGACGTCACTAGACAATTCATTGTCGAGGTTGACGCTTCAGAGGTAGGCGTGGGAGCCATTCTATCCCAGCGCTTCCAGTCTGACGATAAGGTTCATCCTTGCGCTTATTTTTCTCATCGCCTGTCGCCATCTGAGCGCAACTATGATGTGGGTAACCGTGAACTGCTCGCCATCCGCTTAGCCCTAGGCGAATGGCGACAGTGGTTGGAGGGGGCGACCGTTCCTTTTGTCGTTTGGACAGACCATAAGAACCTTGAGTACATCCGTTCTGCCAAACGACTTAATGCCCGTCAAGCTCGTTGGGCGTTGTTTTTCGCTCGTTTCGAGTTTGTGATTTCTTACCGTCCGGGTAGCAAGAACACCAAGCCTGATGCCTTATCCCGTCTGTTTAGTTCTTCTGTGGCTTCTACTGATCCCGAGGGGATTCTTCCTTATGGGCGTGTTGTCGGGTTAACAGTCTGGGGAATTGAAAGACAGGTTAAGCAAGCACTCACGCACACTGCGTCGCCGCGCGCTTGTCCTAGTAACCTCCTTTTCGTTCCTGTTTCCACTCGTCTGGCTGTTCTTCAGTGGGCTCACTCTGCCAAGTTAGCTGGTCATCCCGGTGTTCGAGGCACTCTTGCGTCTATTCGCCAGCGCTTTTGGTGGCCGACTCAGGAGCGTGACACGCGCCGTTTCGTGGCTGCTTGTTCGGACTGCGCGCAGACTAAGTCGGGGTAACTCTCCTCCTGCCGGTCGTCTCAGACCGCTCCCCATTCCTTCTCGACCATGGTCTCACATCGCCTTAGACTTCATTACCGGTCTGCCTTTGTCTGCGGGGAAGACTGTGATTCTTACGGTTGTCGATAGGTTCTCTAAGGCGGCACATTTCATTCCCCTCGCTAAACTTCCTTCCGCTAAGGAGACGGCACAAATCATTATTGAGAATGTATTCAGAATTCATGGCCTCCCGTTAGACGCCGTTTCAGACAGAGGCCCGCAATTCACGTCACAGTTTTGGAGGGAGTTCTGTCGTTTGATTGGTGCGTCCGTCAGTCTCTCTTCCGGGTTTCATCCCCAGTCTAACGGTCAAGCAGAGAGGGCCAATCAGACGATTGGTCGCATACTACGCAGCCTTTCTTTCAGAAACCCTGCGTCTTGGGCAGAACAGCTCCCCTGGGCAGAATACGCTCACAATTCGCTTCCTTCGTCTGCTACCGGGTTATCTCCGTTTCAGAGTAGTCTGGGTTACCAGCCTCCTCTGTTCTCATCCCAGCTTGCCGAGTCCAGCGTTCCCTCCGCTCAAGCGTTTGTCCAACGTTGTGAGCGCACCTGGAGGAGGGTGAGGTCTGCACTTTGCCGTTACAGGGCACAGACTGTGAGAGCCGCCAATAAACGCAGGATTAAGAGTCCAAGGTATTGTTGCGGCCAGAGAGTGTGGCTTTCCACTCGCAACCTTCCTCTTACGACAGCTTCTCGTAAGTTGACTCCGCGGTTCATTGGTCCGTTCCGTGTCTCCCAGGTCGTCAATCCTGTCGCTGTGCGACTGCTTCTTCCGCGACATCTTCGTCGCGTCCATCCTGTCTTCCATGTCTCCTGTGTTAAGCCCTTTCTTCGCACCCCCGTTCGTCTTCCCTCCCCCCCCGTCCTTGTCGAGAGCGCACCTATTTACAAGGTACATAAGATCATGGACATGCGTTCTCGGGGACGGGGTCACCAATACTTAGTGGATTGGGAGGGTTACGGTCCTGAGGAGAGGAGTTGGGTTCCGTCTCGGGACGTGCTGGACCGTTCACTCATTGATGATTTCCTCCGTTGCCGCCAGGATTCCTCCTCGAGTGCGCCAGGAGGCGCTCGGTGAGTGGGGGTACTGTCATGTTTGTCATTTATTATCATGTCTTGTCCCTGTGCTCCCCATTCTATTCGTTTCCCTCTGCTGGTCTTATTAGGTTCTTTCCCTCTTTCTATCCCTCTCTCTCCCCCTCCCTCTCTCACTCTCTCGCTCTCTCTTCTCTCTATCGTTCCGTTCCTGCTCCCAGCTGTTCCTATTCCCCTAATCAATCATTTAGTCTTCCCACACCTGTTCCCGATCCTTTCCCCTGATTAGAGTCCCTATTTCTTCCTTTGTGTTCCGTTCCTGTCCTGTCGGTTCCTTGTTTAGAATTCACCGTGCTGTGATTGTGTATCGCCCTGTCGTGTCGTGTTTTCCTCAGATGCTGCGTGGTGAGCAGGTGTCTGAGTCTGTCTGGTTCGAGTGCCTTCCCGAGGCAACCTGCTGTTCACCTGCTGTTCAAGATCGAGTCTCCAGTTAGTCCTCGTCATTTCGAGTGAAAGTTGTGTTTTTTTGTTTGTATTCACTTTACTGGATTAAAGACTCTGTTTTCGCCAAGTCGCTTTTGGGTCCTCTTTCACCTGCATGACACTCACTCAACGTCAACAAAACAAAGTAGATGATCGTGGACTTCAGGAAACAGCAGAGGGAGCCTCCCCCCATCCACATTGAAGGGAAAGCACTGGATAAAGTGGAAAGTTTTAAGTTCCTCTGCGTACACATCAATGACAAACTGAAATGGTCCACCCACACAGACTGCGTGGTGAAGAAGGCACAACAGCACCTCTTAAACTTCAGGAGGCTGAAGAAATTTGGTTTGTCACCCAAAACCTATAATCTATAATCCACCCTACAGCAGTCTGGTGTGAAACACTACTCAAATAGAGACATAAATACCCTAGTCAGCTCTCACTCTTTAACTTCTTTCTTTCTTCCTTTCTTCCTTTCTTTCTTTCTTTCTTTCTTTCTTTCTTTCTTTCTTTCTTTCTTTCTTTCTCACTCTCTCTCTCTCTCTCTCTCTCTCTCTCTCTCTCTCTCTCTCTCTCTCTCTCTCTCTCTCTGTCTCTGTCTCTGTCTCTGTCTCTGTCTCTGTCTCTGTCTCTGTCTCTCTCTCTCTCTCTCTCTCTCTCTCTCTCTCTCTCTCTCTCTCTCTCTCTCTCTCTCTCTCTCTCTCTCTCTCACACTCACTTCCCTTTATTTTCTATCCCTCTCTGTCTATCTACACATTTTTCACTCATATTTTCACTCCCCATTCTCTCTCTCTTTCTCTGTATACCACCTTCCCCCAGACTTTCACTCCCACTCTCTCCTCCTCTTACTTTCTCTGGCACTGACAGAAAGGCGAAAAGAGGTGTGTATCTCCTCCTGTTTTCTCTGTGTGAGTCAAGCTGTCTCTCCCTCTCCTCTTTCTTTTTCCATCACTCATCTTTCCATCCACCTCCCTCCCTTTCTTCCTCTCTATCTGGTCGGAAACACATTTCCAGGGATTCCCTCCGGCTGTGACTCCTTCATAGCACCCTTCACCCAGTTACAATGGAAACAACCCACGTGTAGACTCTCACACATAGTTTGTCTGGCTATGGGTCTCAGGGGAGTAAAGACATATCCGTTACCTGAATCCAAAATGACAGGCTTTCTCTCATGTTAACGTGTTGTATGCCTCTCCCTGGGCCCTCTCTGCCTTCTCCTCTATCTGTCTGTTTCTCTCTTTCTACTTCCCCCTTACCTTTACACTCTCCTCCTTTTCTTTCTCTCTTCATTTCCCTCTTCTCCTCCTCCTCCTTCATCCTCCACTCACCCTTTCTCTCTCTGCCTCTCTCTCTCTCTGTCTGACTCAAGGCGATGCTTCTTGTGTCCTTCATTGATCTTTCTGTTCTCTCAGAGCCACGTCCCCTTGTCCCCCTCACTTCCTCTCCCTCCTCCTCTCCCCTCACTCCCTTCCTTTCTCCCTCCACCCCTCTCTTCCTCCGTCCCTCTCTGACCAATGGCTCGCTGGAATTGGTATCCATGCCCGTCCATCTCCTTGCCAACGGGGCCTGCGTGGCGTGCGGTTGCCATGGCAATGACTCTCACTTTCAGAACTCGTCTGGTCTGGAATCAAAACAGGCTCCCTGCGCCGTTGCCCCGGTGATGGATTGATGTTATGTTGTCAGACACGCACACATTCACCCACACACACACACTCTCGCACATACACTCACACACTCTGGCACACTTCTAGCCAGGACAGTTGAGAGTTCCACCTTTACCTGATGACCACGATCATGACAATGAATGAGGACTGTAATCCATCAATCGACCAATCAATAAATCAATCAGTCAATTAAGCAATCCATCAGAAGTGGTGAAGAAACAGAAACAGTGTCTGTGCTGATAGTGCTGGTCCTGGGTGTGATTGGGATTCCAGAGTAGTGTCTGTCTGGCAGACAGTAACAGCCTCAGGGATACAGCTGCTGCTGTAGTGTCTGCCACCTACCTAACGCTGGAGATAGTGACATTAGGTCATCTTGATTACACATCCAATTAAAAATGGGAGCACACGTGCAAGCACACACACTGCCACACACACTGTCACATACACTGCCACACACCCACACACACTGCCACACGCACTGTCACATACACTGCCACACACCCACACACACTGCCACACGCACTGTCACATACACTGCCACACACACTGTCACATACACTGCCAAACACACTGCCACACACACTGCCACACACACTGCCACACACACTGTCACACACCCACACACACTGTCACATACACTGCCACACACCCACACACACTGTCACATACACTGCCACACACCCACACACACTGTCACATACACTGCCACACACACTGTCACATACACTGCCACACACCCACACACACTGCCACACGCACTGTCACATACACTGCCACACACCCACACACACTGCCACACGCACTGTCACATACACTGCCACACACACTGTCACATACACTGCCACACACACTGCCACACACACTGCCACACACACTGTCACACACCCACACACACTGCCACACACACTGTCACATACACTGCCACACACGCTGTCACATACACTGCCACACACACTGCCACACACACTGTCACACACCCACACACACTGTCACACACCCACACACAAATGCGTACATGCATACACGTCTTCAAACAAACAAATTTCCTGTGCATTTATAACGAGTGAAAAATCTATGTGCAAGACACGTACGTGTTATTCATTCTTTAGAGAGAAATACGTTATTTTACATCCTCGTCAACAAAAACATCCGGTCAGTCACTCCCACAACCCATCTCAACACTCACTCCCAGCACATCATCACCCAGTACTCTCTCATTCAATGTAATCACTGTCAGGTAGCCTGTCTATCTTTCTTCATCAATCCCACTTCCTCTCCATCTCCCCACCAACGATGTTTTGATGGTTGCCATGGCAACCAACAAATGTCCCTGGCAACAGACGGGTGGAAATGTGTGGGTTGTGATTGGTTAATCAGTATTCAGTCCAAGGTATGTTTAACTTGTGCTGTCCCAAGACCCCCCCACCACCAGCTCTTCTGCACCCTATCTGTCAGTCAAACAGCCTCATTCATCACAGTCATTATAGACACCCACCTCAGAGACCAGACATGTGTCTGTGTGCTGGAGTGAGAGAGAGTCTGTGAGAGAGTGTGTGGTGAGTGCGTGTGCATGTGTGTGAGTGCGTGTGTGCGTGTGCGTGTGTGTGTGTGTTTGTGTGTGTGTGTGTGTGTGTGTGTGTGTGTGTGTGTGTGTGTGTGTGTGTGTGTGTGTGTGTGTGTGTGTGTGTGTGTGTGTGTGTGTGTGTGTGTGTGTGTGTGTGTGTGTGTGTGTGTGTGTGTGTGTGTGTGTGTGTGTGTGTGTGTGTGTGTGTGTGAGAGAGAGAGAGAGAGGGAGAGATACATTAGGAGAGATCCATCAGTCCTTAATCAGAGCCCTGTCTCCCAGCTCCACTGTGAGAAACTTTATTAAATCAACCTCAGACTCCCAGTGGACCTGGTAGACAGTTATATACAGTACTGTGTTTGTCTGTAGAGAGCTTTGGTTTCTTAACCTTCATTCAACAAAGCAGTCCTTTGAGATAAATAATCTATTTTTTGAGAAAGACCTGGATCTGTGTCCCAAATGGAACTGTGTAGTGCAGCCCTGGCTAATACAGTAGAGCTGGATCTGTGCCCCCCCTTAGCATTTTTCCTATTTCATTGCCTTACAACCTGGAATTAAAATATATTTCGGGGGGTTTGTATCATTTGATTTACACAACATGCCGACCACTTTGAAGATGCAAAATATTTTTTCTTGTGAAACAAACAAGAAATAAAACAAAAACTGAAAACTTGAGCGTGCATAACTATTCACCCCCCCCCCCAAAGTCAATACTTTGTAGAGCCACCTTTTGCAGCAATTACAGCTGCAGGTGTCTTGGGGTATGTCTTTATAAGCTTGGCACATCTAGCCACTGGGATTTCTGCCCATTCTTCAAGGCAAAACATCTCGAGCTCCTTCAAGTTGGATGGGTTCCGCTGGTGTACAGCAATCTTTAAGTCATACCACATATTCTCAATTGGATTAAAAACCACTCGAGTGTTGCTTTAGCAGTATGCTTAGGGTCATTGTCCTGCTGGAAGGTGAACCTCCGTCCCAGTCTCAAATCTCTGGAAGACTGAAACAGGTTTCCCTCAAGAAATTCCCTGTATTTAGTGCTAGCCATCATTCCTTAAATTCTGACCAGTTTCCCAGTCCCTGACGATGAAAAACTTCCCCACAGCATGATGCTGTCACCACCATGCTTCACTGTGGGGATGAGATTATTGGGGTGATGTGAGATGTTGGGTTTGTGCCAACATTTTCCTTGATTGTCAATTGTCATCTGACCAGAGTACCTTCTTCCATTTGTTTGGGGAGTCTCCCACATGTCTTTTGGAGTTTTCTTGTGTTTTCTTATTGTTTTCTTTATGCAATAGCTTTTTTCTGGACACTTTTCCGTAAAGCCCAGCTCTGTGGAGTGTACGGCTATGGACAGATACTCCAATCTCCACTGTGGAGCTTTGCAGCTCCTTCAGGGTTATCTTTGGTCTCTTTGTTGCCTCTCTGATTAATGCCCTCCTTGCCTGGTCTGTGAGTTTTGGTGGGCGGCCCTCTCTTGGCAGGTTTGTTGTGGTTTTTATAATGGATTTAATGGTGCTCCGTGGGATGTTCAAAGTGTCTGATATTTTTTATAACCCAATCCTGACCTGTACTTCTCTACAACTTTGTCCCTGACCTGTTTGGAGACCTCCTTGGTCTTCATGGTGCCGCTTGCTTGGTGGTGCCCCTTGCTTAGTGGTGTTGCAGACTCTGAGTCCTTTCAGAACAGGTGTATATATACTGTGATCATGTGACACTAAGCCTGCACACAGGTAGACTTTACTTAACTAATTATGTGACTTCTGAAGGTAATTGGTTGCACCAGATCTTATTTAGGTGGTTCATAACAAAACACCACTTTTCAGTTTTTATTTTTAAAAATAGGTTATTTTTTTCATTAATTTCATCAACAATTTAAACTATTTTGTATGTCCATTACATGGAATCCAAATAAAAAATTAATGTAAATTACATGTTGTAATGCAACAAAATAGGAAAAACGCCATGGGGGATGAATACTTTTGCAAGGCACTATATTTAGTGCAGAACTGGCAAATACAGTAGAGCTGGATCTGTGTACCAAATGGAACTTTATCTCCTATGTAGTGTAGCCCTTGCTAATACAGTAGCATTCAGTATAAAGTTATACATTAAACATCAGTACAGTATGACAACACTCAACACATAAAAAAACATATACAGTACCAGTCAAAAGTTTAAACACACCTACTCATTCATATTTTTACGATTTTCTACATTGTATAATAATAGTGAAGACATGAAAACTATGAAATAACACATATGGAATCATGTAGTAACCAAAAAAGCATTAAACAAATCTAAATATATTTCACATTTTAGATTCTTCAAAATAGCCACTCTTTGCCTTGATGACAGCTTTGCACACTCTTGGCATTTTCTCAACCAGCTTCACCTGGAATGCTTTTACAACACTCTTGATGGAGTTCCCACATATGCTGAGCTCTTGTTGGCTGCTTTTCCTTCACTCTGCGGTCCAACTCATCCCAAACCAGATCGGGTGATTGTGGAGGCAAGGTCATCTGATGCAGCACTCCATCACTCTCCTTCTTAGTCAAATAGCCCTTACACAGCTTGGAGGCATTTTGGGTCATTGTCCTGTTGAAAAACAAATGATAATTCCACTAAGCACAAACCAGATGGGATAGCATATCGCTGCAGAATGGAGTGGTAGTCATGCTGGTTAAGTGTGCCTTGAATTCTAAATATATCACAAACAGTGTCTCCAGCAAAGCACCATCACACCTCCTCCTCCATGCTTCACAGTGGGAACCACACATGCAGAGATTATCTGTTCACCTACTCTGTCTCACAAAGACACAGTGGTTGAAACAAGAAATCTCAAATTTGGACTCATCAGACCAAAGGACAGATCTCCACCGGTCTAATGTCCATTGCTCATGTTTCTTGGGCCAAGCAAGTCTCTTCTTATTATTGATATCCTTTAGTAGTGGTTTCTTTGCAGCAATTCAATCATGAAGGCCCGATTCAAGCAGTCTCCTGTGAACAGTTGATGTTGAGATGTGTCTGTTACTTGAATCATTTATTTGGGCTGCAGTCTGAGGTGCAGTTAACTCTAATGAATTTATCCTCTGCAGCCAAGGTAACTCTGGGTCTTCCTTACCTGTGGCGGACCTCACGAGAGCTAGTATCATAATAGCGCTTGATGGTTTTTGCGACTGCACTTGAAGAAATGTTCAAAGTTCTTGTTATTTTCAGGATTGACTGACATTCATGTCTTAAAGTAATGATGGACTGTTGTTTCTCTTTGCTTATTTGAGCTGTTCTTGCCATAATATGGACTTGGTCTTTTACCAAATTGGGCTATCTTCTGTATACCACTCCTACCTTGTCACAACACAACTGATTGGCTGTTAATTGAAATGCATTCCAGGTGACTACCTCATGAAGCTGGTTGAGAGAATGCAAAGCTGTCATCAAGGCAAGTTGGTGGCTACTTTGAAGAATCTCAAATATAAAATATATTTTGCTTTGTTTAACACTTTTTTGCTTACCTCATGATTCCATGTGTTATTTCATAGTTGTGATGTCTTCACTATTATTCTACAATGTAGAAAATAGTACAGATAAAGAAAACACCCTTGAATGAGTAGGTGTGTCCAAACATTTGATGGGTACTGTATATATATATCTATATATAATATTCTACAGAACTCACCAACAGGTGAATAAGAGCACCTGAGAAAGTCTATTTATTCCATGTGAAAATGTAATCTCATCCACACATGCTTTTCTTTAGATGGCCTCTCCATTGAATGAAGCCCACAC
>NC_060195.1:65737637-65742637 GCF_021184085.1 Oncorhynchus gorbuscha
ACTGCAGAAGTAATGATGCTAAACGGGAGCGTTTTCTCCATTGAAAAGAGCCAGACACAACCTAGGGCACAGTGTCTTTGTCTTCAGCATGTCGTCTGTGTTCTTTTCTGTTATGCCTCTTAGATGACCGAAAAGCCTCGAGTCTGAAGAGACCCTTGAGTCAACGCTGGGCTGTTTGAGTTGCAGTGGAGAGGAGAGCAGTTAAATGAGCCAGTTGGAAGCTGATGATGAGATGGACTTAAAGGGATACTTTGGGATTTTGGCAAGGAGACCCTTTATCAACTTCCACACAGTCAGATGAACTCATGGATGCCATTTGTATGTCTCTGCATCCAGTATGAAGGAAGTTAGAGGTAGTTTTGTGAGCTAATGGTAACTAGCGTTAGCGCAATGACTGGAAGTATATGTTATCTACTAGCATGCTAGCAGTTACAATATACTTACAGTCATTGTGCTATTGCTAGTTAGCAATTGCGTTAATGTTAGTTAGCAACTTCCTTCAAACTGCACACAGATACATACAAATGGTATCAGCGAGTTCATCTGACTCTGGGGAAGTAGATAAAGGGCTTGATTGCCAAAATCCTGAAGTATCCCTTTAAGGGGTTTATGAAAAAGCTACCAACTCATAGAGAGGAGATATTACCTAATTTCTTCAGCTATTCGTCCTTTGTCCAGCTCCTATGCCACGTTTTGATGCGAGGAAACATTCTCCATTCTTTGTAATGTACCAGATTGGGACAATGCAGAGTCATGTCAATAACATCACCATGTCTCCTTCATATAAATATTTTATTCAATATGTTGTATCTGTGTATACAATGGAGACACAAACTGTACAGTGCAGACAAACTCTTTTGCATATATATGTATGTAAAGTTAGCGGTACATTTACCGACACAATCTCTTTTTTTTCTTATTTTTGTTTTGACTTGATACACATAGGCTACAGTACTACATGCTTATCTCCACTGCCTTTCTTGTTTACCATGCAACAGGTGAGAGACGTATAGACTGAGAGAGAGAGAGAGAGAGAGAGAGAGAGAGAGAGAGAGAGAGAGAGAGAGAGAGAGAGACAGATGGAGAGATAGAGAGAGGGGTGGGCAGGGGTAAGGGGACGAATGAGATGGAGTGTGGAGAAAGAAAGAAAGAAAGGGAGAGAGAAAGAGAGAGAGGTTTGTACATTTGCACAGTCAAAGTCAATTCAATTTGACAAAAACGGATCCAGTCTCACTTGAAGTAGTCAGTTAGAGATTCAGAATCCAGCAGCACATAGAGCTCAACGATGGCAGGATTCAATCAGAGACCGTAGAGAGAGTTTGGCCAATGCAGGCTGAACTATGACATCACAGAGCTCGATGGCAGCCACGTTCGTGTCACTGGGCAATATTGAATCCTCAAGAGGCAGCAATGTGGTGCCCAGCTCTACAGTTGGCCCAACTCTCCATATTAAATGACTCTGGTTTCAACAGGAACAGAAACACCATTAACTCAAAGACACAACACCATCAAATTGTAGGTCTACATTTCTTTGTCAAGAACAGCAGCTTTTGTTTCAGCTTGGTACAGACAAAACACTGGACAAGAAGTACAGCAAATGTTGCTTCAACACTTTCCCACAAACAGCCCAGTGGAATCTTTTATTTATTTATACACCGTACCTTTTCGAGTGGTTTCTCTATGATCTCACCCAGCTAGCAAGCTTACGGTGGCCCATGAGCAGCCTGGGCCACAGGGCAAATTCGGCATCCATGGCCCATTTTGCTCATAGGCTTTACAGTGGCTGACTGTTGTTATAAGCTCTTGGAGCTAACGTGAGCCTTCAGGTCCCAGGCACGGTTACAGGCTCAGCGAACTACCTCTGCTACTTATACAGGAAGTGACAGATCTTGATCCTCACAGTAAACATTTCATCACAAAAACGTAACAGACCAACATCATTCCCTTATTTCATTTAGACAAATGACACGTAAAAGAGTTTGGGTAAAGTCAAACGACGGGCAACGTCAAAGTATCAATGGCTTCTAAATGAGAAAGCTACAACTCCAAGATGGGATGGGAGGTTTGTAGTCACAGTGTGAAAGCCAACGGATATAGGACTGCGGCAGCGTACCTCTTACCAATGCCAGCTAACAGCTACACCTCCAACATCACTTCTTTTACTGGTCCGTTTAGGACTGTTCCCTGTAGTGACTCTGTAGTGACTGTTCTTTCAATATTTTTTGTACGTTCTTCGACTTTGTCAACTTCACTATGTGTGCATGTACAGGGAGCTGTCAAAATAAAGGAAACACCAACATAGTGTCGTAATAGGGCGTTGTGCCACGAGCCAGAACAGCTTCAATGCACCTTGGCAGAGATTCTAGAACTGTCTGGAACTCTATTGGAGGGATGCAACACTATTCTTCTGCAAGAAATTCCATCATTTGGTGTTTTGTTGGCGGGTTGACGTTTATTGTCATAAGTCTTGTCCTAGATGCAGAACTGAGCGATTTCCCCTTAGATAGGCCAGCTGCAAAGTGAAAATGGGCTTTTTGGAGTTCATTTAAGATGAGGGTTAGGCATTAAGGTTAACACTGTGGTTAAAGTTAGGTTTAAAATCAGATTGTATGATTTGTGCCTGTGCCAGCTAGCTAGTGACCACTCTGCAGAACTGCCTCCAGAACAAGATTCATTACAAAAAAAACACTAACCTGCTTTTTGTTGATGGTGATGGAAGTGTTCAGTTGGGTTGAGATCTGGTGACTGTGCGGCCATTGTCTGTGGTTTACACCATTTTCATGCTCATCAAAACCTTCAGTTACCACTTGTGCCCTGTGGATGGGGGACCCTTATCATCCTAGGGGGGCATAGCCATGGTAGCCAAAATAATGGCCTGCCCAGGATTAAAAAAAATAAATTACCCTAAAATGGGATGTTAATTGCTTAATTAACTCAGGAGCCACACCTGTGTGGAAGCACATTCTTTCAATATACCTGGCATCCCTCATTTACTCAAGTGTTTCCATTATTTTGGGCAGTTACCTATACGTTGCCAGTGAAAATGCTACATGTCCGTCACCCTTGTGCAACTTTTGGCACTTTTCAAATATTGAATTGGAATTTCAATTCATGTCCTGAATTGACCATGGTTCTGGGATTGAAACTCATAGCTTCTCTGGGCATGCTAGCTACTCTGCTACCATGCACTCTACCTACCTACGATGCATTGCATCGGCTACCTCCTCAATACTACCAACGCATTAACATCTCATCCCCAACCCCAGTCCTCTCCCTCTTTACATGTCTTACAAAATACAAGTATTGCCCTCCTGTATCATTCACTGCCTAAATGAACCTACAAACACAGACCGAGAAAATAGTGATAGTAAGAAATAGAATAGAGATGTGGAGGTAGAGATAGAGAGAAGCTAAGAAAGAATGAGAGAGAGAGAAACAGAGAGAGAAAGAAAATAAGATAGAATGAAGGAATGAGAGAGGGAGTGAGAGAGAGAAGCTAAGAAAGAATGAGAGAGAGAGAGAGAGAGAGAGAGAGAGAGAGAGAGAGAGAGAGAGAGAGAGAGAGAGAGAGAGAGACAATCATTTGAAAAATAGAAGATGACAATCCTGTTTTGTGTCTGTACAACAATCTATCCAGACGGTCGCTGGTGCATTTTGGGTATAGAATTATAAACAAACAAACAAATTGGTAAACAGACAAACAAACAGACTGTGGTCAGTATGGATGGACTCTGTTGCTATAGTGTGTCAGAGTGAGAGAGGGGGCTTATGGGTAGCCATCAGCAGGCAAGGCTACCTGGCAAAAAGGAAGAGGGGAAAAAACGCTTCGTCATCATTCTCACAGATTGTCACAGAAAAATAATCGTAAGGATTTGAAAAAGGCATTCCGTATCACGTAGGTAGGGCATTCTGCTGTCCAAGTTTGTAGTTTATCTAGCCGATACAAATCAGCCAATCCCCCTCCTCCTCCTTCCCTTCCTCCTCCTTCTCCCCTCCTCTTCTCCCTTCCACCTCCCCCATCCCCCAAATGGAGTGGTCCATTTCCTCATCTCGAACACCACTGCACCGAATCAGCCAAAAAGAGAAAGAGAGAGAGAGAGAGAGAGAATGAGCGAGAGAAAGAGAGAGGAGGTGGGACTTAGCCCATAATTGACCAATCAAGGTGAGAGTTTGAGTGCAGTGGGCAGAGTCTCAAGTCTCTGTCGTGCGGGGGGAGAGGAGGGGGCAGGGTTATGTTGCAGTCTCCTTCGGGTCGGGTTTGTTGATTGGTTTTCCCCCGTTCATGGCCACTGGTTCGCTGGTTGTGCTTTTGCTGGGCGGGACTCCGGCAACTTTAGGCAATGTCTCCCTGACGTCGTGCAACGACGGCTCCTTGTACATCGCAACTACAGAGAACAGGAGAGATCAGAGTGTTAGAACGTGTGTGTGTGTGTGTGTGTGCATCCATGTGTGTGTGACAACCCCCTTACCTTCTATAGGTTTGGGCAGGAAGTGAGCGGCTGGTTTGGTCTTTTTCACTCGGTTGCCCTTCATGGGCTGTCCTTCCTTGTTCAGGCCCAAGAACCAGGCCCTCCCAGACTCATTCTGTCTGTACAGCATCGATGAGTAGATCACATAGTAGTTCTCAAACACAGACTCCTTAAACTTACACTCTGCTGTAAACAGCTCCTACAGGAGACACATAAACACATACACACACAGGCACACACATGCACGCACGCACGCACGCACGCACGCACGCACGCACGCACGCACGCACGCACGCACGCACGCACACGCACACACACACACACACACACACACACACACACACACACACACACACACACACACACACACACACACACACACACACACAGAATCAGTATCAAACATACAACAATGGACAAATTGCTACCACTTAATATTCCATTAGATGCCAGCCAAACATCCATCCAATATTTTTATAATAGTTTAAATTCAACTGTTTCCATGACGTTTATTTAACTTCCATTGGCGAC
>NC_060195.1:65747637-65776684 GCF_021184085.1 Oncorhynchus gorbuscha
AGTTGAGAGTTTCAGCATGTGTGAGTGTGTGTGTGCGTGCATGTATGTGTTGCCTATGTATTCATGTGTTTAATATGTCATGGAACATGTCAGCTCATAGGCATCAGCAGACTCTGGGCAGGAATTAGTGGTTGTCTCCTTGTTTATCTCTACTGAACAAAAATATAAATGCAACATGTAAAATGTTGGTTCCATGTTTCATGAGCTTAAATAAAAGATCCCAGAAATGTTAGTTTAGGCACAAAAAGTGTATGTCTCTCAAATTTTGTACACAGATGTATTTACATCCCTGTTAGTGAGCATTTCTTTGCCAAGATAATCCATCCACCTGACAGGTGTGGCATATCAAGAAGTTGATTAAACAGCATGATCATTTTAAAGCATGATCATACACAGGTGCACCTTGTACTGGGGACAATAAAAGGGCACTCTAAAATGTGCAATTGTGTCACAACACAATGCCACAGATGACTCAAGTTTTGAGGAAGCATGCAATTGGCATGCTAACTGCAGGAATGCCAGATAATTGAATGTTAATTTCTCTACCATAAGCCGCCTCCAACGTCATTTTAAAGAATTTGGCAGTAAGTCCAATCGGCTTCACAACTGCAGACCACGTGTAACCACGCCAGCTCATGACCTCTACATTCCGGCTTCTTCACCTGCGGGATCATTTGAGACCAGCCACCTGGACAGCTGATGAAACTGAGGAGTATTTTTGTCTTGTTATAAAGCCCTTTTGTGGGGAAAAGGTGGCACATACAGCATCTATCTCACTTAAGTTTTCCTCCATAGTATTAACATGTAGAGGATATGATAGTTCTCCCTCCATAGTATTAACATGTAGAGGGTATGATAGTTATCCCTCCATAGTATTAACATGTAGAGGATATGATAGTTCTCCCTCCATAGTATTAACATGTAGAGGATATGATAGTTCTCCCTCCATAGTATTAACATGTAGAGGGTATGATAGTTATCCCTCCATAGTATTAACATGTATAGGATATGATAGTTCTCCCTCCATAGTATTAACATGTAGAGGATATGATAGTTCTCCCTCCATAGTATTAACATGTAGAGGATATGATAGTTCTCCTCAATAGTATTAACATGTATAGGATATGATAGTTCTCCTCCATAGTATTAACATGTAGAGGATATGATAGTTCTCCTCCATAGTATTAACATGTAGAGGATATGATAGTTCTCCCTCAATAGTATTAACATGTAGAGGATATGATAGTTCTCCTCAATAGTATTAACATGTATAGGATATGATAGTTCTCCCTCCATAGTATTAACATGTAGAGGATATGATAAGTCTCCCTCCATAGTATTAACATGTAGGATATGATAGTTCTCCCTCAATAGTATTAACATGTATAGGATATGATAGTTCTCCCTCCATAGTATTAACATGTAGAGGATATGATAAGTCTCCCTCCATAGTATTAACATGTAGAGGATATGATAGTTCTCCCTCAATAGTATTAACATGTATAGGATATGATAGTTCTCCCTCCATAGTATTAACATGTAGAGGATATGATAGTTCTCCCTCCATAGTATTAACATGTAAAGGATATGATAGTTCTCCCTCCATAGTATTAACATGTAGAGGATATGATAGTTCTCCCTCAATAGTATTAACATGTAGAGGATATGATAGTTCTCCCTCAATAGTATTAACATGTATAGGATATGATAGTTCTCCCTCCATAGTATTAACATGTAAAGGATATGATAGTTCTCCCTCAATAGTATTAACATGTATAGGATATGATAGTTCTCCCTCCATAGTATTAACATGTAGAGGATATGATAGTTCTCCCTCCATAGTATTAACATGTATAGGATATGATAGTTCTCTCCCTCCATAGTATTAACATGTAGAGGATATGATAAGTCTCCCTCCATAGTATTAACATGTAGAGGATATGATAGTTCTCCCCATCCATAGTATTAACATGTAGAGGATATGATAGTTCTCCCTCCATAGTATTAACATGTAGAGGATATGATAGTTCTCCCTCCATAGTATTAACATGTAGAGGATATGATAGTTCTCCCTCCATAGTATTAACATGTAGAGGATATGATAGTTCTCCCTCCATAGTATTAACATGTAGAGGATATGATAGTTCTCCCTCCATAGTATTAACATGTAGAGGATATGATAGTTCTCCTCAATAGTATTAACATGTAGAGGATATGATAGTTCTCCCTCCATAGTATTAACATGTAGAGGATATGATAGTTCTCCCTCCATAGTATTAACATGTATAGGATATGATAGTTCTCCCTCAATAGTATTAACATGTAGAGGATATGATAGTTCTCCTCCATAGTATTAACATGTAGAGGATATGATAGTTCTCCTCCATAGTATTAACATGTATAGGATATGATAGTTCTCCCTCAATAGTATTAACATGTAGAGGATATGATAGTTCTCCCTCCATAGTATTAACATGTAGAGGATATGATAAGTCTCCCTCCATAGTATTAACATGTAGAGGATATGATAGTTCTCCCTCCATAGTATTAACATGTAGAGGATATGATAGTTCTCCCTCCATAGTATTAACATGTAGAGGATATGATAAGTCTCCCTCCATAGTATTAACATGTAGAGGATATGATAGTTCTCCTCAATAGTATTAACATGTAGAGGATATGATAAGTCTCCCTCCATAGTATTAACATGTAGAGGATATGATAGTTCTCCCTCCATAGTATTAACATGTAGAGGATATGATAGTTCTCCCTCCATAGTATTAACATGTAGAGGATATGATAGTTCTCCTCCATAGTATTAACATGTAGAGGATATGATAAGTCTCCCTCCATAGTATTAACATGTAATATGATAAGTCTCCTCCATAGTATAAGTAAAGGATATGATAAGTCTCCCTCCATAGTATTAACATGTAGAGGATATGATAAGTCTCCCTCCATAGTATTAACATGTAGAGGATATGATAGTTCTCCCTCCATAGTATTAACATGTAGAGGATATGATAGTTCTCCCTCCATAGTATTAACATGTAGAGGATATGATAGTTCTCCCTCCATAGTATTAACATGTAGAGGATATGATAGTTCTCCCTCCATAGTATTAACATGTAGAGGATATGATAGTTCTCCCTCCATAGTATTAACATGTAGAGGATATGATAGTTCTCCCTCAATAGAAAACTCTCAGACCCGATGGTGAGGGCTACAGTATATACTGTACACTGTTTTTGTTACTATAACGGTGTAAACCAACCTACAGGTTTCCGTGTAAACTGTGCGTGTGCGTTGTCTGTGTGTCTGCATGAGTGTCTGCATGAGTGTGTGCTCGAGTACTCAGATGTGTGTGTTCTTCACACTCTTCAACACACACTCAGAGCTGGTTTCCTCTTGCCCGGCGTGGTTGGTAATTAACACATACCAGATCATTTCACACTAGTCCATCTGTTGACTGCAGAGACAGAGACCGAGAGAGATGGATGGAGAGAGACGAGTCTCTCTCTGCAACCAGAGAGCCGTCTCATCTGTCTGACAGATGTGTAGTACTATAGATCATCTTGATGCTTCATCTTCAGGAGGAGTAACACTACAACAATCTACTCTGGATCTTACTGTTAAGGGTCGGCCATCTTGTGTCTTTGTGATTCATCAAAGCAGCGCCTTTATGAACCATTTAGTTCCTGGTGGTTGTCAATTGTGTTGAATTCTTTGAAGTACTAGAGCAGCATATATGTTGTATTATTATAAAACATAATTCTTCGGTAAAAAACAGGTAATATCTGTTAAATCCCTAACAGCTTTCTTCTTCACAGTCAGCGGTGTGTGTGCGTGCGCGGGTGCATGTGGACAGGACTTCCCCCATCAATAATGAATCATTAAAAAGCAGCCCTCCTCCCTCTGTCTCTAACTGAACAGAGAAACAGAACATAACATCTCTCCTCCAACAAAGGACAAAACAAGCGGCCGGCTGCTCTGCTCTCTGCAGCATCATGTCACTGTCCCTCGCTCCGACACAGTGAGGAAAAATAAGGGATATTTGACTGCTCTGGTGTGTCAGGGTCGGGAATAATTCATATTTCCTCCCTCTCCCTCTCCATGTCCCTCCCTCCCTCCCTCTCCAAGTCTCACTCTCACCCACTCTCTCTCACCCTCTTTCTCACCACTTCACTTTCTCTCAAGGAAGCCCTCAAGTTTCCTTGGAGACAAGGAGAGAGAGGAGGGTTTGGGTGCAAACGGATGTGGATTTCTCTCTGTTTCAATCTCTCTCTCTCTTTCTCTCTCTGCTGGTCTTTTCCATATAAAGCTCCTTGTTAGAACACTGCCTGTCGAAGCAGAAGCAGCTGATGTAATTCCATTATTATGTGAAGAATAAAGAGGATGAGTGATGGTGAATTCACAATGAGAAACACGAAGGGAACTGCTCTTCTGATATATCTATTGTCATATAGTGACATGCCCATTGATTCATCACCAACCCCATAAAGACTAGAGAACTATTCAAGATAAGAATCTTACTGAGGAGTCATATAATGTGTCAGCCTAAAGAGAAGATTACCTCTCGTGCCCTACCTCGGGTAATGACCAGAGGAGGCTGGTGGGAGGCGCTACAGGAGGACGGGCTCACTGTAACGGCTGGAATGGAATCAATGGAACGGAGTCAAATGTGTAGTTTCCATGTGTTTGATACCGTTCCATAGATTCCATTCCAGCCGTTACAGTGAGCCCGTCCTCCTGTAGCGCCTCCCACCAGCCCCCTCTGGTCATGACAGTATTTAGTATTCATGACGCATGTTCCCCTTCATACGAACCCGGGGTGAACCAATGGTCAGGCAGACAGCACTGTACACATAAAATAAGCCACGGGAGATTTTTTGAGCGAGAATAAAGACGACTTTCGAGTAGTAAGCCATGTTAATAAGAAGGGTCTAGAAGAGTCTTATATGGTGAGCTACCGAGTGACTAGGACAGGCAAGACCCATACTATTGTGGACGACTTAATTCTTCCTGCTGCCGCGAATATTGCTGTGACAATGCTGGGGGAAAGGCCCAAAAGAACTACACAGACAATGCCTTCATAAACAACACTGTTCCACGACGCATCAGTGACATGGCAGGAGATGTTTTGAAACAATTACTGCTTCGCATTCAAGCCAGTGAATTATTTGCGTTACAGCTGGATGAGTCAACAGACATGGCGGGCCTGGCACAGCTCCTCCGACCTGTTACGTTTATGGGGGGTCAATTAAGGAAGACATCCTCTTCTGTAAACTGCTGGAAACCCAACATTGTAGAGTTATGTGCATCCTGTCAAGCACACCCTTCTCATTAACCTGTGGTGAGTTATTCACCATTTTTGATAAACAAATATGGGTTTATATGTAAGATGGTGAAATAAATAGAAAAATGATTGATTATTATGATATTATTATTTGTGCCCTGGTCCTATAAGAGCTCGTTGTCACTTCCCACGAGACAGGTTGTGACAAAAACTCACACTCACACTCATCATTGGGAGCCTGTGTGGCAGGCTTCCAATGATGGCAAAAAACAACATTTGATAGAGCGCTGACCCTGGTGCTGGAGGGGGTACAGCTGACCCTGGTGCTGGAGGGGGTACAGCTGACCCTGGTGCTGGAGGGGGTACAGCTGACCCTGGTGCTGGAGGGGGTACAGTTGACCCTGGTGCTGGAGGGCGTACAGCTGACCCTGGTGCTGGAGGGGGTACAGCTGACCCTGGTGCTGGAGGGGGTACAGCTGACCCTGGTGCTGGAGGGGGTACAGTTGACCCTGGTGCTGGAGGGGGTACAGTTGACCCTGGTGCTGGAGGGGGTACAGTTGACCCTGGTGCTGGAGGGGGTACAGTTGACCCTGGTGCTGGAAGGGGTACAGTTGACCCTGGTGCTGGAGGGTACAGTTGACCCTGGTGCTGGAGGAGGTACAGCTGACCCTGGTGCTGGAGGGGGTACAGCTGACCCTGGTGCTGGAGGGGTACAGCTGACCCTGGTGCTGGAGGGGGTACAGATGACCCTGGTGCTGGAGGGGGTACAGCTGACCCTGGTGCTGGAGGGGGTACAGCTGACCCTGGTGCTGGAGGGGGTACAGTTGACCCTGGTGCTGGAGGGGTACAGTTGACCCTGGTGCTGGAGGGGGTACAGTTGACCCTGGTGCTGGAGGGAGTACAGTTGACCCTGGTGCTGGAGGGGGTACAGCTGACCCTGGTGCTGGAGGGGTACAGTTGACCCTGGTGCTGGAGGGCGTACAGTTGACCCTGGTGCTGGAGGGGGTACAGCTGACCCTGGTGCTGGAGGGGGTACAGCTGACCCTGGTGCTGGAGGGGGTACAGTTGACCCTGGTGCTGGAGGGGTACAGTTGACCCTGGTGCTGGAGGGGTACAGTTGACCCTGGTGCTGGAGGGGGTACAGTTGACCCTGGTGCTGGAAGGGGTACAGTTGACCCTGGTGCTGGAGGGGGTACAGTTGACCCTGGTGCTGGAGGAGGTACAGCTGACCCTGGTGCTGGAGGGGTACAGCTGACCCTGGTGCTGGAGGGGGTACAGCTGACCCTGGTGCTGGAGGGGGTACAGATGACCCTGGTGCTGGAGGGGGTACAGCTGACCCTGGTGCTGGAGGGGTACTGACCCTGGTGCTGGAGGGGGGTACAGTTGACCCTGGTGCTGGAGGGGGTACAGTTGACCCTGGTGCTGGAGGGGGTACAGTTGACCCTGGTGCTGGAGGGAGTACAGTTGACCCTGGTGCTGGAGGGGGTACAGTTGACCCTGGTGCTGGAGGGGGTACAGTTGACCCTGGTGCTGGAGGGGTACAGCTGACCCTGGTGCTGGAGGAGGTACAGCTGACCCTGGTGCTGGAGGGGGTACAGCTGGCCCTGGTGCTGGAGGGAGTACAGCTGACCCTGGTGCTAGAGGGGGTACAGCTGACCCTGGTTCTAGAGGGGGTACAGCTGACCCTGGTGCTAGAGGGGGTACAGCTGACCCTGATGCTAGAGGGGGTACAGATGACCCTGATGCTAGAGGGGGTACAGCTGACCCTGGTGCTAGAGGGGAGGGGGTACAGCTGACCCTGGTGCTAGAGGGGGTACAGCTGACCCTGGTGCTGGAGGGGAGGGGGTACAGCTGACCCTGGTGCTAGAGGGGAAGGGGGTACAGCTGACCCTGGTGCTAGAGGGGGTACAGTTGACCCTGGTGCTAGAGGGGTACAGCTGACCCTGATGCTAGAGGGGAGGGGGTACAGCTGACCCTGATGCTAGAGGGGGTACAGCTGACCCTGGTGCTAGAGGGGGTACAGCTGACCCTGGTGCTGGAGGGGAGGGGGTACAGCTGACCCTGGTGCTGGAGGGGAGGGGGTACAGCTGACCCTGGTGCTAGAGGGGGTACAGCTGACCCTGGTGCTGGAGGGGAGGGGGTACAGATGACCCTGGTGCTAAAGGGGAGGGGGTACAGATGACCCTGGTGCTAGAGGGGGTACAGCTGACCCTGATGCTAGAGGGGAGGGGGTACAGCTGACTCTGGTGCTAGAGGGGGTACACAGCTGGAGGTTGAATGTTTGAAGGGGTACGGGACTATAAAAAGTTTGGAAACCACTGTATTAGACAAATCCTCACTATGGCCTCTGGGGAAACGTCCACGTATTCCTCCTGAAGGATTCCAGAATCTTGTTGAACCCAGTGTGTCTACAGGACAGCTGGGCTGTATATTAGTACGATGACTGAGTGGTATAAAGGTTGCGTTTACACAGGCAGCCCAATTCCAATCTTTTTTTCACTAATTGGTCTTTCAACCTGTTAGATCTTTGGCCAATAATTGGGCAAAAGATCGGATTTGGTCTGCCTGTGTAAACTCAGCCTTAGATAGTTAGATCAATCTGTTTTAGGTGAAATAATTACACACATACACTTATAGAAGAAAACGGAGTATTGTCATAGTAGTCAACAGTAAATAATGTAAATGTAAATCAGCTCAACCAAGATGGCCGCCCGGCAGGCACACGTCATCATCAGCATTGGTCTGTACTCACTGATGAGTAGAGGTGTCCCTCCCCGTTCATGGCGATGTACAGACCCATCTTGACTGACTGGATGGCCACCACTCGAAGGCCCACTGGGATGAGGTTGAACAAAGCTGAGAGACAAATCAGCACAGTAAAGCGGATTGACAATCTTACCGATAGAATACACATTATTGTGTGTGTGTGTGTGTGTTTGTGTGTGTGTGTGTGTGTGTGTGTGTGTGTGTGTGTGTGTGTGTGTGTGTGTGTGTGTGTGTGTGTGTGTGTGTGTGTGTGTGTGTGTGTGTGTGTGTGTGTGTGTGTGTGTGTGTGTGTGTGTGTGTGTGTGTGTGTGTGTGTGTGTGTGTGTGTGTGTGTGTGTGTGTACGTAGCATACGTATGCATCTATATAAGATTCAGATACTCAGTCAACCATGTGACACAGTTCCACACACACACACATACACACACATGACTAGAATGGAACAATACAGTATATACAGTAAGTTACCAGAACACTTAATCACATGAATGGATCACGAGACGTGTATGAGATTTGACACATGCGTGTAGTAGCCGTGTGAGAAATGACATTAGTCACAGAGCCGTGTTCATCTGGACTTCTGCGTGTCAGTTCTCATTTGTCCATGTCTGTACTGCATGAGATCTGTGGTTGAATGACTTCTGATAAAATGTCTGTCACTGGGTTGACGGAGGTTGCCCCTCAGCCACTCAATCTACCCCCCTCTGTGTGTGCATGTGTGTTCGTGTGGACTCACAGGAGTTAGTGCCGTCATCTTTGGTCCCGTCCAGACATCCATCTGGGTTCATCTGCAAGTAGTATCCCTGTCTGCAGTACAACCTGGTCACTATGCCCTTAAGCTGTGGATCTAGAGGGAGAGAGGAGAGAGGAGAGAGAGGAGAGAGAGAAGACAGAGGAGAGAGGAGAGAGAGGAGAAAGGAGAGAGGAAAGAGAGGAGAGGAGAGGAGAGGAGAAAGGAGAGAGAGGAGAGAGGAGAGAGAGAGAGGAGAGAGAGGAGAGAGAAGAGAGAGAGAGAGGAGAGAGGGAGAGGAGAGGAGAAAGGAGAGAGAGGAGAGAGGAGAGAGAGAGAGGAGAGAGGAGAGAGAAGAGAGGAGGAGAGAGAGAGAAGAGTGAGAGAGAAGAGAGAGAGAGGAGAGAGAGAGAGAGAGAGAGAGAGAGAGAGAGAGAGAGAGAGAGAGAGAGAGAGAGAGAGAGAGGAGAGAGAGAGGAGAGAGGGGAGAGGGGAGAGGAGGAGAGGAGAGGAGAAAGGAGAGAGAGAGAGAGAAGAGAGAGAGAGAGAAGAGAGAGAGAAGAGAGAGAGTCTCATTATTAAAAGGTGGGCTGGCTTCGGTGTAAAATATCTAGACTACATTATTCGGAGGTTTCTTTTATCTCCGCGACAATATCAGTCTGTTTTCACAAAGAAAGAGCGAGCAGACAGACCAGAGCTCAGGAGAAAAAGCTCTTAATCTCAGAAATGTCTGAGAATGTCAGCATGTGTGTGCAACCCAGTCCACACCCACACAGGCCCAAGACTTCATTATGTTCTCCTCCAACTCCCTGTCACAAAACAGCCAGAGAAAGAAACATGTCAAACAGAGAAACAGAGAGAGAAACAGAGAGAAACAGAGAGAGAAAGAGAGAGAGAAACAGAGAGAGAGAAACAGAGAGAGAGAAACAGAGAGAAACAGAGAGAGAAACAGAGAGAGAAACAGAGAGAGAAACAGAGAGAGAAACAGAGAGAGAAAGAGAGAGAGAAACAGAGAGAGAGAAACAGAGAGAGAGAAACAGAGAGAGAAACAGAGAGAGAAACAGAGAGAGAAACAGAGAGAGAAACAGAGAGAGAGAAACAGAGAGAGAAACAGAGAGAGAGAAACAGAGAGAAACAGAGAGAGAGAAACAGAGAGAAACAGAGAGAGAGAAACAGAGAGAAACAGAGAGAGAGAAACAGAGAGAGAGAAACAGAGAGAGAGAAACAGAGAGAGAGAAACAGAGAGAGAAACAGAGAGAGAAACAGAGAGAGAGAAACAGAGAGAGAAACAGAGAGAGAAACAGAGAGAGAAACAGAGAGAGAGAAACAGAGAGAGAAACAGAGAGAGAGAAACAGAGAGAGAGAAACAGAGAGAGAAAACAGATAGAGAAACAGAGAGAGAAACAGAGAGAGAAACAGAGAGAGAAACAGAGAGAGAAACAGAGAGAGAGAAACAGAGAGAGAAACAGAGAGAGAAACAGAGAGAGAAACAGAGAGAGAGAAACAGAGAGAGAAACAGAGAGAAACAGAGAGAGAAAGAGAGAGAGATAAAGAGAGAGAAACAGAGAGAGAAACAGAGAGAGAGAAACAGAGAGAGAAACAGAGCGAAACAGAGAGAGAAAGAGAGAGAGAGAGAAACAGAGAGAGCAACAGAGAGAGAAACAGAGAGAAACAGAGAGAAACAGAGAGAGAAACAGAGAGAGAAAGAGAGAGAAAGAGAGAGAAACAGAGAGAGAAACAGAGAGAGAAAGAGAGAGAGAAAGAGAGAGAAACAGAGAGAGAAACAGAAAGAGAGAGAAACAGAGAGAGAAACAGAGAGAGAGAGAAACAGAGAGAGAGAAACAGAGAGAGAAACAGAGAGAGAAACAGAGAGAGAAACAGAAAGAGAGAGAGCAACGGAGAGAGAAACAGAGAGAGAGAAACAGAGAGAGAGAAACAGAGAGAGAGAAACAGAGAGAGAGAAACAGAGAGAGAAACAGAGAGAGAGAAACAGAGAGAGAAACAGAGAAACAGAGAAACAGAGAGAGAAACAGAGAGAGAGAAACAGAGAGAGAAACAGAGAGAGAGAAACAGAGAGAGAGAAACAGAGAGAGAAACAGATAGAGAAACAGAGAGAGAAACAGAGAGAGAGAAACAGAGAGAGAAACAGAGAGAGAGAAACAGAGAGAGAAACAGAGAGAGAGAAACAGAGAGAGAAACAGAGAGAGAAACAGAGAGAGAGAAACAGAGAGAGAAACAGAGAGAAACAGAGAGAGAAAGAGAGAGAGATAAAGAGAGAGAAACAGAGAGAGAAACAGAGAGAGAGAAACAGAGAGAGAAACAGAGCGAAACAGAGAGAGAAAGAGAGAGAGAAACAGAGAGAGAAACAGAGAGAGAAACAGAGAGAGAAAGAGAGAGAGAAAGAGAGAGAAACAGAGAGAGAAACAGAAAGAGAGAGAAACAGAGAGAGAAACAGAGAGAGAGAGAAACAGAGAGAGAGAAACAGAAAGAGAGAGAGAGAGAGAGAGAGAGAGAGAAACAGAGAGAGAGAGCGTAAGAGAAGGATTTTGGAACAGTGTTCTAGGGCTGAGGAGAAAGAGAATAAAGGAACAGGAGGAGAAGCCATGGATAAACAGTGGTGAAATAGCTGGACCCAACACACACATACGGTGCATTAGGAAAGTATTCAGACCTGGTGACTTTCCCCACTTTTTGTTACGTTACAGCCTTATTCTAAAATGGATTCAATTGTTTTTTTTACCCTCATCAATCGACACAAAATTCCCCATAATGACGAAGCAAAAAGAGGTTTCTAGACATTTTTGCAAATGTATAAATAAAACAACTGAAATATCACATTTACATAACTATTCAGATCCTTTACTCAGTACTTGTTGAAGCACCTTTGGCAGCGATTACAGAGTCTTGATCATTAATTATGACCCTACAAGCTTGACACACCTGTATTTGTGGAGTTTCTCCCATTCTTCTCTGCAGATCCTCTCAAGCTCTGTCAAGTTGGATGGGGAGCGTCGCTGCACAGCTATTTTCAAGTCTCTCCAGAGATGTTCGATCTGGTTCAAGTCCGGGCTCTGTCTGGGCCACTCAAGGACATTCACAGACTTGTTCTGAAGCCCCTCTTGCATTGTCTTGGCTGTGTGCTAAGGGTTGTTGTCATACTGGAAGGTGAACCTTGCTCCGTTCATCTTTCCCTCAATCCTGGCTAGTCTCCCAGTCCCTGCCTCCTGAAAAACATCCCCACAGCCTGATGCTGCCACCACCATGCTTCACTGTATGGATGGTGCCAGGTTTCCTCCAAACGTGACGCTTGGCATTCAGGCCAAAGAGTTCAATCTTGGTTTCAATAAGACCAGATAATCTTGTTTCTCATGGTCTGAGTCTTTAGGTGCCTTTTGGCAAACTCCAAGAAGGCTGTCATGTGCCTTTTACTGAGGAGTGGCATCCGTCTGGCCATTCTACTATAAAGGCCTGATTGGTGGAGTGCTGCAGAGATGGTTGTCCTTCTGTAAGGTTCTACCATCTCCACAGAGGAAATCTGGAGCTTTGTCAGAGTGACCATCGGGTTCTTGGTCACCTCCCTGACCAAGGCCCTTCTCCCCCAATTGCTCAATTTGGCCGGGTGGCCAGCTCTAGGAAGAGTCTTGGTGGTTCCAAACTTCTTCCATTTAATAATGATGGAGGCCACTGTGTTCTTGGGGACCTTCAATGCTGCAGACATTTGTTGGTACCCTTCCCCAGATCTGTGCCTCTACGCAAATTTGGACCGAGCAGCAGAGACAGAGGAGGAAAATGAAAGGATGCCAGGTCCGCAGGGGAGGCCTGTCTCGGAGCTCTACGGACAATTCCTTTGACCTCATGGCTTGGTTTTCGCTCTGACATGCACTTTCAACTGTGTGACCTTATATAGACAGGTGTGTGCCTTTCCAAATCATGTCCAATCAATGGATTTTACCACAGGTGGACTCCAATCACGTGTAGAAACATCTCAAGGATGATCAATGCGAACAGGATGCACCTGAGCTTAATTTAGAGTCTCATAGCAAAGGGTCTGAATACTTATGTAAATAAGGTATTTCTGTTTTTATTTTTAATACATTTGCAAACATTTCTAAAAACCAGTTTTCACTTTGTCATTATGGGGTATTGAGTGTAGATTTTTTTTAGAATAAGGCTGTAACATAACAAAATGTGGACGCACGCACGCACGCACGCACGCACGCACGCACGCACGCACGCACGCACGCACGCACACACACACACACACACACACACACACACACACACACACACACACACACACACACACACACACACACACACACACAGGGAGAGAGAGACTCATTAAGGTATTAGAGGAAGCCTTGACACACTTGATTAAACGGTTAAATGGGTCTCTCTAAGTGAATCTGTACTGTTGAAGTCCTTCTAGAGCATAATCTACACTACTCTCATCTCCTCCACCCCTATCCCCTCATCTCTACTCTGTTCTCATCTCAGTGACTCCACCTCTATCTACTCATCTTGTTCTGAAGCTCTCTCTGTGTGCTATCTCTGGAAGGTGAACTCATCTTTCTCATCCTCTAGTCTCCTCTACTCTGTTCTCATCTCAGTGACTCCACCTCTATCTCCTCATCTCTACTCTGTTCTCATCTCAGTGACTCCACCTCTATCTCCTCATCTCTACTCTGTTCTCATCTCAGTGACTCCACCTCTATCTCCTCATCTCTACTCTGTTCTCATCTCAGTGACTCCACCTCTATCTACTCATCTCTACTCTGTTCTCATCTCAGTGACTCCACCTCTATCTACTCATCTCTACTCTGTTCTCATCTCAGTGACTCCACCTCTATTTTCCTCATCTCTACTCTGTTCTCATCTCAGTGACTCCACCATCTCCACAGAGGAAATCTGGAGCTTTGTCAGAGTGACCATCGGGTTCTTGGTCACCTCCCTGACCAAGGCCCTTCTCCCCCAATTGCCTCTATCTACTCATCTCTACTCTGTTCTCATCTCAGTGACTCCACCTCTATCTACTCATCTCTACTCTGTTCTCATCTTTGTGACTCCACCCCTATCTCCTCATCTCTACTCTGTTCTCATCTCAGTGACTCCACCTCTATCTCCTCATCTCTACTCTGTTCTCATCTCAGTGACTCCACCTCTATCTCCTCATCGCTACTCTGTTCTCATCTCAGTGACTCCACCTCTATCTCCTCATCTCTACTCTGTTCTCATCTCAGTGACTCCACCTCTATCTACTCATCTCTACTCTGTTCTCATCTCAGTGACTTCACCCCTATCTCCTCATCTCTACTCTGTTCTCATCTCAGTGACTCCACCTCTATCTCATCATCTCTACTCTGTTCTCATCTCAGTGACTCCACCTCTATCTACTCTGTTCTCATCTCAGTGACTCCACCTCTATCTACTCATCTCTACTCTGTTCTCATCTCAGTGACTCCACCCCTATCTCCTCATCTCTACTCTGTTCTCATCTCAGTGACTCCACCCCTATCTCCTCATCTCTACTCTGTTCTCATCTCAGTGACTCCACCTCTATCTCCTCATCTCTACTCTGTTCTCATCTCAGTGACTCCACCTCTATCTCCTCATCTCTACTCTGTTCTCATCTCAGTGACTCCACCTCTATCTCCTCATCTCTACTCTGTTCTCATATCAGTGACTCCACCTCTATATCCTCATCTCTACTCTGTTCTCATCTCAGTGACTCCACCTCTATCTCCTCATCTCTACTCTGTTCTCATCTCAGTGACTCCACCCCTATCTCCTCATCTCTACTCTGTTCTCATCTCAGTGACTCCACCTCTATCTCATCATCTCTACTCTGTTCTCATCTCAGTGACTCCACCTCTATCTACTCTGTTCTCATCTCAGTGACTCCACCCATATCTCCTCATCTCTACTCTGTTCTCATCTCAGTGACTCCACCTCTATCTCCTCATCTCTACTCTGTTCTCATCTCAGTGACTCCACCTCTATCTCCTCATCTCTACTCTGTTCTCATCTCAGTGACTCCACCCCTATCTCCTCATCTCTACTCTGTTCTCATCTCAGTGACTCCACCTCTATCTCCTCATCTCTACTCTGTTCTCATCTCAGTGACTCCACCTCTCTACTCTGTTCTCATCTCAGTGACTCCACCTCTATCTCCTCATCTCTACTCTGTTCTCATCTCAGTGACTCCACCTCTCTACTCTGTTCTCATCTCAGTGACTCCACCTCTATCTCCTCATCTCTACTCTGTTCTGGTCATTAGTAAAGACTGAATAGTAATAGACGGTTAAAGTGTTTTTTCACCCCCAAATTAAAATGACCAGACGTTGTCTAAGGTCTTCTAACATGTATTCTCAGGTGGTTGAACGTTGAGCTGAACCATTCCTCCCATCACACCTCTGTCCCTGGTGTGAAAACTGGAAAATCCCTTTCTCTCGCTCTCTCTTCCTCTATTTACCTCTCTCACTCTTCTAAACTGGGTCAGTCTCGTCTGCAGTTCTAATCTATCATGTTCATTGGAGCATACCTTTTTTCCTCTGGCACACACACATCAACACAACACCTTCAGAGGGGATCTCCACATTGCTGTAGAGACTCAGAAGAGGGTGTGGTCTGTTTGTGTGAAAGAAAGTGTGTGTGTGTGTGTGTGTGTGTGTGTGTGTGTGTGTGTGTGTGTGTGTGTGTGTGTGTGTGTGTGTGTGTGTGTGTGTGTGTGTGTGTGTGTGTGTGTGTGTGTGTGTGTGTGTGTGTGTGTAGAGGGGGAACGAGAGTGAGAGAGAGAGTGCATTGGGTGTGGTCTGTTTGTGTGAAAGAAAGTGTGTGTCGAGTGTGAGTGTGTTTGTGTGTGTGTAGAGGGAGAACGAGTGAGAGAGAGAGAGAGAGTGCATTGGGTGTGGTCTGCACGTGCAGAGCATCAGATTAATATTAATGTCAACAGAAGGGGAATCCTTCATTACTACAGAGACACAGGACGGTGCTGTGTGTGTGTGTGTGTGTGTGTGTGTGTGTGTGTGTGTGTGTGTGTGTGTGTGTGTGTGTGTGTGTGTGTGTGTGTGTGTGTGTGTGTGTGTGTGTGTGTGTGTGTGTGTGTGTGTGTGTGTGTGTGTGTGTGTGTGTGTGTGCGTGTGTGCGTGTGTGTGTCCCCCCTTATGGAAATCCTGTCCGTATGAGTGTTAAATGAAGGAGTGTTATCAGACCACTTCCACTCAGAGACAGAGAGGCTATCAGGAAGACACATCTGTACCTTAACTAGACTTTCCTAAAGACCCTCCTTTATGGATGGTTCATCCTGGGTCTGGTTTCCCTGAGCCTCTGTAGCGTTACACAGTTCAAAGCTGCACGGTCAAACATGACATGGAATGTGGGGAAAAACAAAGCCCTTTTCCTAAAGTGTATCTCTTTTTCAATGGAAACACATGGTCAAGACGACCCAAAACAAATACAAAATTCCCAAGCTTCCATAAATCTGACTAACGGAATTGTATTTCTTAACTTTGGGAATTCTGTCTGCTTCAACAGGTAGGGTCTCTTTCCTTCCTCACTGACCTGCTGTGTGTTACTGAGGAGAAATTCCCATTTTCCCAGATTCCCATATCCTGTCTGTTACTAGGGAAACTGGTCCAGGATTCCCTCTTTGTCTGGGTTGCCATGGCTACAGTCTCCTGATCCCAATGTCCCTGTCTGCTTAGATTCTTAGGTATTTCCCCATCTTTGTCTGCGTTGTTCCAACACCGCTAATCTCTGGTTATCCTCCCATGAGGATCCATATCATTTGAATCAAAATGATATCCACCTATTGAATAGAACATGTATTGAATAATGCCTGTCGCCATCAATCAAAATGTCAATATCATACGACTCTGTATTGCACAAGAGCAATCATTACAGTAGTTGTCATCATTGGTAGGCTACTCTAAATCAGGGATATATGGACTCTACATGGGCTCTCAGGTCAACTACAGATGGTGGATGTTCCTGTAACATACATGTACTAGGGATTCTATGACCAATGATTGATTTCTGCTATGTGTGACTACTTGAAAGAAGGTGTAAGAAGGAAGAACACATTTTCCACTACTTCAAGAAGCAGAAGAGGAGAGGGTGGCTTTTCACAGTATTTGCACATTACCTATGAGAGACAGGGAGAGAGAATGAAAGATGGAAAGAGGGAAGAGAGGCATAGACAGAGAGGAGGAGAGTCTATGTTTGCCCTTCAGAAAACCTTATGTGTGTGTCGCCAGGATTCAGACCCAGTTACGCAGTCAGAGTGGCAAGAGGAGAGGAAAAAAGAGAGGCTAGAGGAGAGGAGAAAAGAGAGGTGAGAGGAGAGAGAAAAGAGAGGCGAGAGGAGAAAAGAGAGGCGAGAGGAGAGGAGAAAAGAGAGGCGAGAGTAGAGGAGAAAAGAGAGGCGAGAGGAGAGGAGAAAAGAGAGGCGAGAGGAGAGGAGAAAAGAAAAGAGGCGAGAGCGAGAGGAGAAAGAGAGGAGAAAGAGAGGCGAGAGGAGAGGAGAAAAGAGAGGCGAGAGGAGAGGAGAAAAGAGAGGCGAGAGGAGAGGAGAAAAGAGAGGCGAGAGGAGAGGAGAAAAGAGAGGTGAGAGGAGAGGAGAAAAGAGAGGCGAGAGGAGAGGAGAAAAGAGAGGCGAGAGGAGAGGAGAAAAGAGAGGCGAGAGGAGAGGAGAAAAGAGAGGCGAGGAGAGGAGAAAAGGAGAAAGAGGAGAGGAGAAAAGAGAGGCGAGGGAGAGGAGAAAAGAGAAAAGAGGCGAGAGGAGAGGAGAAAAAGAGAGGCGAGAGGAGAGAAAAGAGAGGCGAGAGGAGAGGAGAAAAGAGAGGCGAGAGGAGAGGAGAGAAAAGAGAGGCGAGAGGAGAGGAGAAAAGAAAAGAGAGGAGAGGAGAGGAGAAAAAGAGAGGAGAGGAGAGGAGAAAAGAGAAAAGAGAGGTGAGAGGAGAGGAGAAAAAGAGAGGCGAGAGGAGAGGAGAAAAAGAGAGAGGAGAGGAGAAAAGAGGGCGAGAGGAGAGGAAAAAGAGAGGCGAGAGGAGAGGAGAAAAGAGAGGCGAGAGGAGAGGAGAAAAGAGAGGCGAGAGGAGAGGAGAGAAAAGAGAGGCGAGAGGAGAGGAGAAAAGAGAGAGAGAAAAGAGAGGCGAGAGGAGAGAAGGAGAGAAAAGGAGAAGAGGAGAGGAGAAAAGAGAGGCGAGAGGAGAGGAGAAAAGAGAGGCGAGAGGAGAGGAGAAAAGAGAGGCGAGAGGAGAAAAAGAGAGGCGAGAGGAGAGGAGAAAAGAGAGGCGAGAGGAGAGGAGAAAAGAGAGGCGAGAGGAGAGGAGAAAAGAGAGACGAGAGGAGAGGAGAGAGGAGAGAGAGGCGAGAGGAGAGGAGAAAAGAGAGGCGAGAGGAGAGGAGAAAAGAGAGGTGAGAGGAGAGGAGAAAAGAAAAGAGGCGAGAGGAGAGGAGAAAAGAGAGGCGAGAGGGAGAGGGAGAAAAAGAGAGGCGAGAGGAGAGGAGAAAAGAGAGGCGAGAGGAGAAAAGAGAGGGAGAGAAAAGAGAGGCGAGAGGAGAGGAGAAAAAAGAGAGGCGAGAGGAGAGGAGAAAAGAGAGGCGAGGGAGAAGAAAGAGAGGCGAGAGGAGAGGAGAAAAGAGAGGCGAGAGGAGAGGAGAAAAGAGAGGCGAGGAGAAAAGAGAGGCGAGAGGAGAGGAGAAAAGAGAGGTGAAAGGAGAGGAGAAAAGAGAGGCGAGAGGAGAGGAGAAAAGAGAGGTGAAAGGAGAGGAGAAAAGAGAGGCGAGGAGAAAAGAGAGGCGAGAGGAGAGGAGAAAAGAGAGGTGAAAGGAGAGGAGAAAAGAGAGGCGAGGAGAAAAGAGAGGCGAGAGTAGAGGAGAAAAGAGAGGTGAAAGGAGAGGAGAAAAGAGAGGTGAAAGGAGAGGAGAAAAGAGAGGAGAGGAGAAAAAAAGAGAGGTGAAAGGAGAGGAGAAAAGAGAGGCGAGAGGAGAGAGAAAAGAGAAAGAGGAGAAAAGAGAGTGAAAGAGAGGAGAGGAGAGAGGAGAAAAGAGAGGTGAGAGGAGAGGAGAAAAGAGAGGCGAGAGGAGAGGAGAAAAGAGAGGTGAAAGGAGAGGAGAAAAAAGAGAGGCGAGGAGAAGAAAAGAGAGGCGAGAGGAGAGAAAGAGGGAGAGGAGAGGAGAAAGAGAGGCGAGAGGAGAGGAGAAAGGAGAGGCGAGAGGAGAGGAGAAAAGAGAGGTGAAAGGAGAGGAGAAAAGAGAGGCGAGGAGAAAAGAGAGGCGAGAGGAGAGGAGAGGAGAGGAGAAAAGAGAGGCGAGAGGAGAGGAGAAAAGAAAGGCGAGAGGAGAGGAGAGGAGAGGAGAAAAGAGAGGCGAGAGGAGAAAAAACAGGCGAGAGCCTGAGGATATATGGCCAGGCTTCAACCAGAAGCTACCACAGCTGGAGGGAGGGAGGGATGGTGGAAGGAGAGAGGAGGAGTATAGAATGGAGATGAGTAGTGGACGAAACACGTTGTAAGGGAGGAAGGAGGAGAGAGGGAAAGAGAGAGAAGAAGGGAGAGGGGACTGTCTAAACATCACCATCACAATCTGAGCGATAAGAGTAAGGGATTATACCTCCCCTCCAACACACACACACACACACAGCCCTGTAAACTCTCTCAGATATCAGATAGGGATGCCACAGAAGTTTTCATCTTTACATTCTGAGAATTCTTATATCCCAACACGTCAGCTGAGAGTGTATCAGAATGACTCCAGCCTTCTAGAACAGCTCTTGTTCATTTAGATGGTTGAGAATGTTCAGAAAGCAGATGGGCGAGACTAGAGATTTGGAAAAGAGATTAAGATAAGAGAGATGTACTGTATCATAAACAGAGGAGACCCTGGAGAGAAAATGGTAGATGAAGGACGGAGAGAGGGGGAAGAGAGGGGGGGAGCAGTAGTTCCTTCTGGAATCAAATCAGACATGACCTTTTCTGTCTTACTGAAAAATGAATCGGGAACAAAAGAGATGTTCAACAGATCAAAGCACCATCCTTCTATCCCACCTTCCATCCTTCTTCTCTTCCCTTCTTCCTTCACTCCCTCTCCTCCCCTTTTCATCCTTCTCTACTCTTCTCTTCCCTTCTTCCTTCACTCCCTCTCCTCCCCTTTTCATCCTTCTCTACTGTTCTCTTCCCTCCTTCCTTCACTCCCTCTCCTCCCCTTTTCATCCTTCTCTACTCTTCTCTTCCCTTCTTCCTTCACTCCCTCTCCTCCCCTTTTCATCCTTCTCTACTGTTCTCTTCCCTCCTTCCTTCACTCCCTCTCCTCCCCTTTTCATCCTTCTCTTCCTCCGTCCATCTCTTTCTTTCTTTCTTTCTTTCTTTCTCTGCCCTCCCCTCTTTCATTATTCTCCTTTTCTTCCACTCTTCCCCTCTCTTCTTCCTTCAATCCCTCTCATCCTTTCCCCTTTCCTCCTCCACCCCACCTCTCCTTACTCTCCTCCTCCTCCTCTCTCTCCCTTCACACCTCTCCTCCTGCTCCTCTCTCTCTCCCTTCACACCTCTCCTCCTCCTCTCTCTCCCTTCACACCTCTCCTCCTGCTCCTCTCTCTCTCCCTTCACACCTCTCCTCCTCCTCTCTCTCCCTTCACACCTCTCCTCCTCCTCTCTCTCTCCCTTCACACCTCTCCTCCTCCTCTCTCTCTCCCTTCACACCTCTCCTCCTCTCTCTCTCCCTTCACACCTCTCCTCCTCCTCTCTCTCTCCCTTCACACCTCTCCTCCTCCTCTCTCTCTCCCTTCACACCTCTCCTCCTCCTCTCTCTCTCCCTTCACACCTCTCCTCCTCCTCTCTCTCCCTTCACACCTCTCCTCCTCCTCTCTCTCTCCCTTCACACCTCTCCTCCTCCTCTCTCTCTCCCTTCACACCTCTCCTCCTCCTCTCTCTCTCCCTTCACACCTCTCCTCCTCCTCTCTCTCTCCCTTCACACCTCTCCTCCTCCTCTCTCTCTCCCTTCACACCTCTCCTCCTCCTCTCTCTCTCCCTTCACACCTCTCCTCCTCCTCCTCTCTCTCTCCCTTCACACCTCTCCTCCTCCTCTCTCTCCCCTTCACACCTCTCCTCCTCCTCTCTCTCTCCCTTCACACCTCTCCTCCTCCTCTCTCTCTCCCTTCACACCTCTCTCCTCCTCCTCTCTCTCTCCCTTCACACCTCTCCTCCTCCTCTCTCTCTCCCTTCACACCTCTCCTCCTCCTCTCTCTCTCCCTTCACACCTCTCCTCCTCCTCTCTCTCTCCCTTCACACCTCTCCTCCTCCTCCTCTCCTTCTCCTCCTCTCTCTCTCCCTTCACACCTCTCCTCCTCCTCTCTCTCTCCCTTCACACCTCTCCTCCTCCTCTCGTTCCTCTTACCCCCTGCTCACTCCGAGGTTAAGAAACCCTGAATTCATATTTCATTTTTGACAGGATGCTTGAGGCAACTCCCCTCAACTACACACACACACACACACACACACACACACACACACACACACACACACACACACACACACACACACACACACACACACACACACACACACACACACACACACACACACACACACACACACACACACACACACACAGCATGTGTCTCAGACTGTACTGTGTTCTACATGCATGCACCCCATCTATAAGGCCACAGGTTGCACTGAATGTCATTGGCTTTGACAAAATGGCTGTCACTTGACTGAGGTTGCTGCGCTCACAGTCAAGTCACCCGCTCTCTCTCTCCTGAGACCAGTCATGCCAGTTACCCCCTGCCATTCAGAGCTTGTCATGATGTCATTTTCGTATTATTGGTGGTGTCAGCTATACTGTATGTATGAATCAAGATATGTCAAATTCAATAGACTACGTTTCAAAAGCTGTCTGTTCTTTGACTCAACCTGATTCAAGTTCTGTAATGAATACCTATGAAATAGCCAACTGTTTGGTGAGATATTTAATACGGCAACCTGATTCACCTATCCACCCGTCAAACGTTTTTTAATCTGTATGTAACACCTAACTGTAACATCGATTTTGTCCGACTCAAACCCTTCACTCAGAAAGGCAATCAGCAGTAAACCAATCAATGAAAGATTAGGCTAGAAATCGTTATTTTCCCACTTTAGTCTCAACTCCTAGGCTAATTAAAATGCGTCATTTGAAGCCTTGTCGAGAGGACGAGAGCGTCAATGTTATCACAATAACTATATTTGTAAGGAATGAAACAGCAATGTGGTCAAACTTACCGGCCACACTGCTTAGGCTACTTTCGTTAACTACCTGTTTTTATTCATGCATGTAGGGGTAAACTATTGAACCGTTGGAGCTAACGTAAGGCTGCTCTCTCCCTCGCGCATAATGACAACCGTAACGTGTCCATGCGTCTCCCGCGCTTTCCGCTCAGCCCACACCTTGTCTCCGTAGTCTTCTCTTCTTCAAGCCGAAGATTCTCACTTTGGAGAAGATGTCGACCAAATTCCCGTTACAAAGTCCTTTATTCTTGTTGGGGCTTCGCCTCCGTCGGTGTGGCGTCGGCCGGTGGACTTGTTGTTCCCGTGCCTGTCTCTTCTGTCGTATCAAACCGCTGGCAATAGCTGCCATGTCTCAACCGAAACAACCCGGGGGAAAAGGAAACACAGAGCCCGTTCCCCGTTTCCCGTTGGGCACGGAGCGCAGACGGAACAACAAGCGATTATGTTCGGTCTGCAGCTACAGCCCCATAGTTGTGTCTATAAAATGTATCTTCTTTATCCGTCAGAAAAACATTTCGACACTACGCAATCAAGTCCAAATACCACATTTCGGTGAGGATACAGAACATTGCGTTGTCATTTTATCATGGCCATTCAACAACTAATAATCTGTCACCGCTGTTGTCAAATGATTTCGAATTTGACTGCGTGAATCCTTGTAGAGAAGAAGGTTTTCCAAACTGACAACATTTCCGATATCCGTACTTGGTCATATTTTATCATTAAATATCTGTGACGTTTGATGTCACATAGTCCAAAAACACGAAAATAATTGTCGAAAGGTTTCGTTCTTCTCCTCGTCCAAAAATGTTTAGACTACCTCCCGTCTTCTACCGGTGATCGACCAAAAAAACAAGCCTATAGAAAATGTGAACATGCGAATTTGAAGCCACGCGCTAAAGGAGTCTGTCAGACATACTCTCAAAAACATACCGAGCGATTTTAACGTAATTATCTCGTGAAGGACGCAAGCCCCAGACGCTGCCCGGGTGGGGCTTGCTCCTTGGAAGAGAGGTGTGTGATGCTTGCCTCGCGCGCACAGATTCACCAAGTCCGTATATGCAAATCCGCCGGTCTCTTCTCCAAAAATGGAAAACAATAGAAACGAATAACGGAGGAGCACACAATGACCAAATCGGGATGATTGGAATCGAATAACTAAATACTAATAATGATAATCTTGTCTTAAAAAAGGCCGGAGGAACTTCTCTGCATCAGGTAAAATGGTGACGCAATTTTATTTCACGCTTCAGAAACTTCATCCAGCACGTCGGGACTGTTTTTCCTCGGTGAGAAGAGAAAGGGGACAGGACACGACTCCTGTTGGCTCATGAATTGCTTTCAGATATGAATAAGGGGTGAAAAAAGGTAGGCTACATCAAACGCTCTCCTTCAACTCATCAATCAAAGGAAACGGGAACAGCCAGACCATTCAGATGAAAACAAGAGTCTGTGCGTCAGACCAAAGCCCCCTCGTTCTGGAGAAACCGTTCGGAAAGAAATACCATATAAATGACCACAAGCGAGTGAACGCCCTCCGCATAAACGTAACCATTAGCACTAGACACCGACTGAAACTTTAGTATCCTGTATACTGTCTTACTCCAACTCCAACTGTTGCTAATACATTGTATACACCGTCCGGACACGGATTGATATATCGTGTTGTGTATTTCACAAGAAGCAGACACCGAGCCGGAGATAGACATGTAACTGTATAGCCAACGTTGAGAATGTTTACACCTCATCTGATGTTAATCTTGATCAGATGAAAGATAGAGACCCAGCACATTGTCAAGTGGAGAACGTTCCCAAAAGGTTTAATTAGCAATTGAATGTTCTTTAGTAGAGGCCTAGAAATATCACGTGCACGTGTAAAGAGATCCCAGTCAGCGCCACTCCTGTATTCCTGCATTGAGTCGTGTCCAAAAACACTGGGCAGAATGGAGAAATGTTTCCCCCTTATCTCCCCCAACACAATCATTGAGACACAATCCATAAAATACGGCATTAAAACTTCAATCAAAATGGCAAAATAGTCCGTGTTATGGTATCTATAATTCAATTAAACAAATCGATGGGCTGTAAAATTGAGGGAAAGTTGATCATTTTGGTCAGTTGAATTCATTAATAACATGGGAGCGCAGATCTTCTGACCGGCGCAAGCCTCGTCTGATTTCAGCACCATGGGCAGCGACCGCGGCCTACAGTTCCACCAATCGCATGCTGTCTGCGGCTGAGCTGTGAGTAAACATGACCCTTGAGTTGAGGAGTAGCCTATAAATAATCCACGTGAAACTATCTCAAAACTAACTGTTTTTTCCCCTCATAATGTTTACCAAACTGCAAACTAGCCTATTTTTAACCAGGTCATAAACAATTTAAACGTAGTGAGTGAGTCATCGTCTTCCCGGATAGAAGAGTGTCTATGCAGTATGCTGCCTAGAAAAGGGACAAGTCTGGAAAGGTCCCCATTGAAGCAGTGATGCGTGATCTCAATGGAGCTTCATCCCGGATTAATTCAAGTTTTAATTGACTAAATATTTTCAACCCAAACGTGAGAATGGGAGGTTATCCACTGTGGTAGGATGTTTCAATGTGCTTCCCGAGGATTGTGGGTTACATTTCAATAAAGGAATTGAAACTCTACAGAGCCATCTACAGTTGGTCTCTCTCTCCCAGTAATTAAATCATCTGTTCAAAACCATTAATTCAAGACAAACAGTTTGGCACATTTTCAATCGCGTTTAGCTTAGTGAGGCACTTTCTTGAATCTGTATCGGCTTTGGTGGCAGAATTAAAGTTTTAAAAATGCATGAACCAGCGTCGATTCACAGGAGAGATACGGTAGCCAGCCGGAGTGCTCTGAACTGTACACCCGCCCCGTTTTCAGCTTAATAAATGAAAGGCCTACCGAGCTCAGGTCAGTGGCTGCCTCTGCGGGTAGATCCGGTGGGTTTCCTGCACGTTGTGTTCCCGAACACAGACTCACAGAAGAATGAGAATTCGATATGATTCTCCGTGATAGTTTTAAGCCATTGACATTAATATTACAACGAAACATAATGTACTTTTTCAAAATTCAGAAGGCATAGACTTTTCAAATCTGATGACGTTCAAAAAGGCTAAAAACCTGCAGGAGAGCTCCAGCTTTATTCAGCCTACAGCAAAGGATTGGGTTGCCGAAAAATAAAGTAAAGCTGGAATTTGACCGCTTGGGGGCGCCAGAGTGTTCAGAAAAAGAAGGCGCTTGTAATAAGCAGTCCAAGAGTTAACTCTTACCGCTGTGCATCTAATCATCCTCTGCTGCAACACAGTAAGGTGCAGGTTGCATGAAATCTATCTCATTGATTCCTCTCCAGTTACTCTGTAGGCCTATAGGGTTATGGTACCACAGCCTACTTAGCAACAGGTCTTTTCACACTACAGTACTTACTGGCCATATGGTCAGATCTGGTGTATGGCATCACATTACGTGGTGTAATATGAATGAATACCAACCAGCACACTGCCTGTCCCAAATGCTCTATGGCCACATGTTCATAACGCTACACATGTGGTTGACCAGAGAACTTCAAGCAGAAAGAGGGCTACATCTATTTAAATCTACTTACTGATTTTAGTGCACACACACACACACACACACACACACACACACACACACACACACACACACACACACACACACACACACACACACACACACACACACACACACACACACACACACACACACACACACACACACACACACACACACACACACACACACACACACACACACACACACACACACACACACACACAGGCTGCATGCACACACATTGCACAGTGGAGAATGGAAATAAAACATCTTGTTGTCTTTGTGCTGATGTTTTTATCCAGGTCAACTGCTGTTGAGGATCATTAATAAATCAAAGCTTCCTGACTACATTTACATAAAAATCCTTTCTCCTCATTTCAATATTTAAAAAAACCTTCAAAAGGAAACGTTCACCCACTTCACCCCCTTCTTCCCAAAACCCCCTTCCTCCCAAAACCCCCTTCCTCCCCAAACCCCCTCCCCCCAAACCCCTTCCTCCCCAAACCCCCCTCCCCAAACCCCTTCCTCCCCAAACCCCCTTCCTCCCCAAACCCCCTTCCCTGTCTATGTAGTGAACAAGAGTGGAACGAACGGTTTAAAAACACTCTAAAACACTCTCTCTCTCGTCCCCTCTCTCTCTCTCTCGTCCCCTCTCTCTCTCTTTCTCTCCTCTCATGTGTCTCTCTCTCTCTCTCTCGTCCCCTCTCTCTCTCTTTCTCTCCTCTCATGTGTCTCTCTCTATCTATCTATCTCTCTATGCCAAAGGGCCTCATTACTACATATGCAGATGAGTGTGTAAAAAAGAATGAGAGAGAGAGAGAAAAAAGAAAGAGAAAGAGAGGGAGGTGATGTAGAGAAGCTGCTGTGTTATATCCCTAGGGGAGTTATCTTCCACGGTTAAATCAATACATTAGCTGATCATCCTGTCTGTAGGACTGTTTATGTGTGTATGCTATATATGTCTTTTTTACATCCTTCCGAATGAGGTTATCGGAAAAAAGGGCAGAGAAGGATAAAGAGAAAGGGATATTTTGTTTTCTGCAGAGGAGAGGAGAGCTCCCTCCATAGGTAACACAGGAGCACAGCACTCTTCCCCCTGCCTCTCTCCATCCTCCTCTCCTTATTCTCTCTTTACAGAACGATAGTCTAAGCTGATACATGATTGCACGAATGGAAACTTAATCATAATGAATGACAAACACCCTATGAGTTATTAATACTGTAGGTGTGTTCATCAGAGAATGACAATTAGACCGTTATACAAAACTAGTATACAACAGAAAAGGCCATTATATTTGTTAGCGGAACAAGACATTTAGTGAAAATGAAAAGCACAATCAATCACTCTGCTAATGAAGGGATCCCCTTGGGTGTGAATCAAGGGTGGGCGGGAGAGAGAGGAAGGAAGAGAGGCAGATAGAGGGAGAGAAAGAGTGAGGGGTGTTTGCAAATGATTCAAGACTCGGAAAGAGAATGAAGAGAGGGATGGAAAGAAGGAAGACAGTGAGAGATAGCCGCATGGAAGGAGGGAGAGAAGGAGAGCGAGATAAAAAGAAGAGAGGGACGGATAGAGAGAGAGATGGAGAAGTAAACACGTCACAGCTTCTACAGGTTTCCCTGTGGGGGCGTGGAGGGGTAACCATCTCTCTTTTGCATACTGATGTGCTGAGTCACAGCGCACGCACGCATGCACGCAGCACACACACACACACACACACACACACACATCTCGGTTGATGAAGCCGGGACAGTCCTCCTGCAGTGCCACCCCTCTGTTGCCTAGGTAACGTCTGGTGAATAACTATGAGGAACCTCTGGGCAGTAGACAATGGGAATATTGGAATGTTCTATATGGGAGGAGTCAGGGGTAATGGTCAGGCAACAGACAAATGTGTCAATATTAGCCCACAACAAGTGATCTATAGGTGATTATGGGATGCCAAACTGACCTTAGATTAGTATTCCAGCTGAATACACAGAGAAACATAGGATGCAAAGGGAAAGAACACTACCATGGACCCAACAATAACCAGACACACATGTTTGATGCTTTAACCAGACAAAAATAAAAATGGCATCATTTTTTATTCAACATTTACTTTGTGGAGTGAATGCTTCATTTTCACCAACCTCACATCTCTTGTAACCTTGCAATGACACAGAATATCTAACTAACAAGATGTTGAAAACGCCAAACAGATGAACAGAGACACCTCTGATGACTGAATATGCACCAAGTAACCCCAAAAAGCTTTTCTTTCTACACCAGTGTAAAAGCAGTGAAGAGGTTGAAAAAGGTTTTGAACAGCATAAACACAGGACATGTTAAATAATAGAGACTTGAATGCTACTCTAACTCCACATGCATTTAGGTTACTTTGCAGCATCCCTCCTCTCAACTCCTTGTGTAAACTAGCTTGCCCTCACACACAAACACACACACATACGCATGCACACGCACACTCAGACAAGGCTATGTCTGTATCTGTACCACAAGGCTATGGCTGTATCTGTACCACAAGGCTATGTCTTTAACTATACCACGAGGCTATGTCTGTACCTGTACCACGAGGCTATGTCTGTATCTATACCACAAGGCTATGTCTGTACCTGTATCACAAGGCTTTGTCTGTACCTGTACCACGAGGCTATGTCTGTATCTGTACCACAAGGCTATGTCTGTACCTGTACCATGAGGCTATGTCTGTACCTGTACAACAAGGCTATGTCTGTACCTGTACCACGAGGCTATGTCTGTATCTGTACCACAAGGCTATGTCTGTACCTGTACCATGAGGCTATGTCTGTATCTGTACAACAAGGCTATGTCTGTACCTGTACCACGAGGCTATGTCTGTATCTGTACCACAAGGCTATGTCTGTAGCTGTACCACGAGGCTATGTCTGTATCTGTACAACAAGGCTATGTCTGTATCTGTACCACAAGGCTATGTCTGTACCTGTACCACAAGGCTATGTCTATACCTGTACCACAAGGCTATGTCTGTACCTGTACCACAAGGCTATGTCTATACCTGTACCACAAGGCTATGTCTGTACCTGTACCACAAGGCTATGTCTATACCTGTACCACAAGGCTATGTCTGTACCTGTACCACAAGGCTATGTCTGTACCTGTACCACAAGGCTATGTCTGTATCTGCACCACAAGGCTATGTCTGTACCTGTACCACAAGGCTATGTCTGTACCTGTACCACAAGGCTATGTCTTTACCTGTACCACAAGGCTATGTCTATACCTGTACCACAAGGCTATGTCTGTACCTGTACCACAAGGCTATGTCTATACCTGTACCACAAGGCTATGTCTGTACCTGTACCACAAGGCTATGTCTATACCTGTACCACAAGGCTATGTCTATACCTGTACCACAAGGCTATGTCTGT
>NC_060195.1:65777184-65784684 GCF_021184085.1 Oncorhynchus gorbuscha
TGCTTTGTCATTTATTATCTTGTCTTGTCCCTGTGCTTCCCATTCTATTCGTTTCCCTCTGCTGGTCTTATTAGGTTCTTTCCCTCTTTCTATCCCTCTCTCTCCCTCCCTCTCTCACTCTCTCGCTCTCTCTTCTCTCTATCGTTCCGTTCCTGCTCCCAGCTGTTCCTATTCCCCTAATCAATCATTTAGTCTTCCCACACCTGTTCCCGATCCTTTCCCCTGATTAGAGTCCCTATTTCTTCCTTTGTGTTCCGTTCCTGTCCTGTCGGTTCCTTGTCTAGAATTCACCGTGCTGTGTTTGTGTATCGCCCTGTCGTGTCGTGTTTTCCTCAGATGCTGCGTGGTGAGCAGGTGTCTGAGTCTGTCTGGTTCAAGTGCCTTCCCGAGGCAACCTGCTGTTCACCTGCTGTTCAAGATCGAGTCTCCAGTTTGTCCTCGTCATTTCGAGTGAAAGTTGTGTTTTTTGTTTGTATTTACTTTACTGGATTAAAGACTCTGTTTTCGCCAAGTCGCTTTTGGGTCCTCTTTCACCTGCATGACAGAAGGAACCGACCAAGGAATGGACCCAGCGACTTCAGACGCTCGTTACACTGCCGTCGAGATCCAAGGAGCCATGCTCGGCAGACACGAGCAGGAATTGTCTGCTGCTCGCCATGCCGTGGAGAACCTGGCCGCTCAGGTTTCCGACCTCTCTGGACAGTTCCAGAGTCTACGTCTCGTGCCACCTGTTACTTCCTGGCCTGCCGAGCCTCCAGAACCTAGGGTTAATAACCCACCTTGCTACTCCGGGCAGCCCACTGAGTGCCGCTCCTTTCTCACGCAGTGTGAGATTGTGTTCTCTCTCCAACCCAACACATACTCTAGAGAGAGAGCTCGGGTTGCTTACGTCATTTCACTCCTTACTGGCCGGGCTCGAGAATGGGGCACAGCTATCTGGGAGGCAAGGGCTGATTGCTCTAACAAGTTCCAGAACTTTAAAGAGGAGATGATTCGGGTTTTTGACCGTTCAGTTTTTGGTAGGGAGGCTTCTAGGGCCCTGGCTTCCTTATGCCAAGGTGAACGGTCCATAACGGATTATTCTATTGAGTTTCGCACTCTTGCTGCCTCTAGTGAGTGGAACGAGCCGGCGCTGCTCGCTCGTTTTCTGGAGGGACTCCACGCAGTGGTTAAGGATGAGATTCTCTCCCGGGAGGTTCCTTCAGATGTGGACTCTTTGATTGCTCTCGCCATCCGCATAGAACGACGGGTAGATCTTCGTCACCGGGCTCGTGGAAGAGAGCTCGCATCAACGGTGTTTCCCTGCTCCGCATCGCAACCATCTCCCTCCTCTGGCTCAGAGTCTGAGCCCATGCAGCTGGGAGGGATTCGCATCTCGACTAAGGAGAGGGAACGGAGGATCACCAACCGCCTGTGCCTCTATTGCGGAGTTGCTGGACATTTTGTTAATTCATGTCCAGTAAAAGCCAGAGCTCATCTGTAAGCGGAGGGCTACAGGTGAGCGCAACTACTCAAGTCTCTCCATCAAAATCCTGTACTACTTTGTCGGTCCATCTACGCTGGACCGGTTCGGGTGCTACATGTAGTGCCTTGATAGACTCTGGGGCTGAGGGTTGTTTCATGGACGAAGCATGGGTTCGGAAACATGACATTCCTTTCAGAGAGTTAGAGAAGCCTACGCCCATGTTCGCCTTAGATGGTAGTCATCTTCCCAGTATCAGATTTGAGACACTACCTTTAACCCTCACAGTATCTGGTAACCACAGTGAGACTATTTCTTTTTTGATTTTTCGTTCACCGTTTACACCGGTTGTTTTGGGTCATCCCTGGCTAGTATGTCATAATCCTTCTATTAATTGGTCTAGTAATTCTATCCTATCCTGGAACGTTTCTTGTCATGTGAAGTGTTTAATGTCTGCCATCCCTCCCGTTTCTTCTGTCCCTACTTCTCAGGAGGAACCTGGCGATTTGACAGGAGTGCCGGAGGAATATCATGATCTGCGCACGGTCTTCAGTCGGTCCCGAGCCAACTCCTTCCTCCTCACCGGTCGTATGATTGTAGTATTGATCTCCTTCCGGGGACCACTCCTCCTCGGGGTAGACTATACTCTCTGTCGGCTCCCGAACGTAAGGCTCTCGAGGATTATTTGTCTGTGTCTCTTGACGCCGGTACCATAGTGCCTTCTTCCTCTCCGGCCGGGGCGGGGTTCTTTTTTGTTAAGAAGAAGGACGGTACTCTGCGCGCCCCTGCGTGGATTATCGAGGGCTGAATGACATAACGGTTAAGAATCGTTATCCGCTTCCCCTTATGTCATCAGCCTTCGAGATTCTGCAGGGAGCCAGGTGCTTTACTAAGTTGGACCTTCGTAACGCTTACCATCTCGTGCGCATCAGAGAGGGGGACGAGTGGAAAACGGCGTTTAACACTCCGTTAGGGCATTTTGAGTACCGGGTTCTGCCGTTTGGTCTCGCCAATGCGCCAGCTGTTTTTCAGGCATTAGTTAATGATGTTCTGAGAGACATGCTGAACATCTTTGTTTTTGTCTATCTTGACGATATCCTGATTTTTTCTCCGTCACTCGAGATTCATGTTCAGCACGTTCGACGTGTTCTACAGCGCCTTTTAGAGAATTGTCTCTACGTAAAGTCTGAGAAGTGCTCTTTTCATGTCTCCTCCGTTACTTTTCTCGGTTCCGTTATTTCCGCTGAAGGCATTCAGATGGATTCCGCTAAGGTCCAAGCTGTCAGTGATTGGCCCGTTCCAAGGTCACGTGTCGAGTTGCAGCGCTTTTTAGGTTTCGCTAATTTCTATCGGCGTTTCATTCATAATTTCGGTCAAGTTGCTGCCCCTCTCACAGCTCTTACTTCTGTCAAGACGTGTTTTAAGTGGTCCGGTTCCGCCCAGGGAGCTTTTGATCTTCTAAAATAACGTTTTACGTCCGCTCCTATCCTCGTTACTCCTGACGTCACTAGACAATTCATTGTCGAGGTTGACGCTTCAGAGGTAGGCGTGGGAGCCATTCTATCCCAGCGCTTCCAGTCTGACGATAAGGTTCATCCTTGCGCTTATTTTTCTCATCGCCTGTCGCCATCTGAGCGCAACTATGATGTGGGTAACCGTGAACTGCTCGCCATCCGCTTAGCCCTAGGCGAATGGCGACAGTGGTTGGAGGGGGCGACCGTTCCTTTTGTCGTTTGGACAGACCATAAGAACCTTGAGTACATCCGTTCTGCCAAACGACTTAATGCCCGTCAAGCTCGTTGGGCGTTGTTTTTCGCTCGTTTCGAGTTTGTGATTTCTTACCGTCCGGGTAGCAAGAACACCAAGCCTGATGCCTTATCCCGTCTGTTTAGTTCTTCTGTGGCTTCTACTGATCCCGAGGGGATTCTTCCTTATGGGCGTGTTGTCGGGTTAACAGTCTGGGGAATTGAAAGACAGGTTAAGCAAGCACTCACGCACACTGCGTCGCCGCGCGCTTGTCCTAGTAACCTCCTTTTCGTTCCTGTTTCCACTCGTCTGGCTGTTCTTCAGTGGGCTCACTCTGCCAAGTTAGCTGGTCATCCCGGTGTTCGAGGCACTCTTGCGTCTATTCGCCAGCGCTTTTGGTGGCCGACTCAGGAGCGTGACACGCGCCGTTTCGTGGCTGCTTGTTCGGACTGCGCGCAGACTAAGTCGGGTAACTCTCCTCCTGCCGGTCGTCTCAGACCGCTCCCCATTCCTTCTCGACCATGGTCTCACATCGCCCTAGACTTCATTACCGGTCTGCCTTTGTCTGCGGGGAAGACTGTGATTCTTACGGTTGTCGATAGGTTCTCTAAGGCGGCACATTTCATTCCCTCGCTAAACTTCCTTCCGCTAAGGAGACGGCACAAATCATTATCGAGAATGTATTCAGAATTCATGGCCTCCCGTTAGACGCCGTTTCAGACAGAGGCCCGCAATTCACGTCACAGTTTTGGAGGGAGTTCTGTCGTTTGATTGGTGCGTCCGTCAGTCTCTCTTCCGGGTTTCATCCCCAGTCTAACGGTCAAGCAGAGAGGGCCAATCAGACGATTGTCGCATACTACGCAGCCTTTCTTTCAGAAACCCTGCGTCTTGGGCAGAACAGCTCCCCTGGGCAGAATACGCTCACAATTCGCTTCCTTCGTCTGCTACCGGGTTATCTCCGTTTCAGAGTAGTCTGGGTTACCAGCCTCCTCTGTTCTCATCCCAGCTTGCCGAGTCCAGCGTTCCCTCCGCTCAAGCGTTTGTCCAACGTTGTGAGCGCACCTGGAGGAGGGTGAGGTCTGCACTTTGCCGTTACAGGGCACAGACTGTGAGAGCCGCCAATAAACGCAGGATTAAGAGTCCAAGGTATTGTTGCGGCCAGAGAGTGTGGCTTTCCACTCGCAACCTTCCTCTTACGACAGCTTCTCGTAAGTTGACTCCGCGGTTCATTGGTCCGTTCCGTGTCTCCCAGGTCGTCAATCCTGTCGCTGTGCGACTGCTTCTTCCGCGACATCTTCGTCGCGTCCATCCTGTCTTCCATGTCTCCTGTGTCAAGCCCTTTCTTCGCACCCCGTTCGTCTTCCCTCCCCCTCCCGTCCTTGTCGAGAGCGCACCTATTTACAAGGTACATAAGATCATGGACATGCGTTCTCTGGGACGGGGTCACCAATACTTAGTGGATTGGGAGGGTTACGGTCCTGAGGAGAGGAGTTGGGTTCCGTCTCGGGACGTGCTGGACCGTTCACTCATTGTTGATTTCCTCCGTTGCCGCCAGGATTCCTCCTCGAGTGCGCCAGGAGGCGCTCGGTGAGTGGGGGGGTACTGTCATGCTTTGTCATTTATTATCTTGTCTTGTCCCTGTGCTTCCCATTCTATTCGTTTCCCTCTGCTGGTCTTATTAGGTTCTTTCCCTCTTTCTATCCCTCTCTCTCCCCCTCCCTCTCTCACTCTCTCGCTCTCTCTTCTCTCTATCGTTCCGTTCCTGCTCCCAGCTGTTCCTATTCCCCTAATCAATCATTTAGTCTTCCCACACCTGTTCCCGATCCTTTCCCCTGATTAGAGTCCCTATTTCTTCCTTTGTGTTCCGTTCCTGTCCTGTCGGTTCCTTGTCTAGAATTCACCGTGCTGTGTTTGTGTATCGCCCTGTCGTGTCGTGTTTTCCTCAGATGCTGCGTGGTGAGCAGGTGTCTGAGTCTGTCTGGTTCAAGTGCCTTCCCGAGGCAACCTGCTGTTCACCTGCTGTTCAAGATCGAGTCTCCAGTTTGTCCTCGTCATTTCGAGTGAAAGTTGTGTTTTTTGTTTGTATTTACTTTACTGGATTAAAGACTCTGTTTTCGCCAAGTCGCTTTTGGGTCCTCTTTCACCTGCATGACACTGTGGCTGTCCAGCTCAATGTATCATTGTATATAAAGGTGTTTTCTGTCTGGGGCTGTCCAGCTCAATGTATCATTGTATATAAAGTTGTTTTCTGTTCTGAGGCTGTCCAGCTCAATGTATCATTGTATATAAAGTTGTTTTCTGTTCTGGGGCTGTCCAGCTCAATGTATCATTGTATATAAAGGTGTTTTCTGTTCTGAGGCTGTCCAGCTCAATGTATCATTGTATATAAAGTTGTTTTCTGTTCTGAGGCTGTCCAGCTCAATGTATCATTGTATATAAAGTTGTTTTCTGTTCTGAGGCTGTCCAGCTCAATGTATCATTGTATATAAAGTTGTTTTCTGTTCTGAGGCTGTCCAGCTCAATGTATCATTGTATATAAAGGTGTTTTCTGTTCTGAGGCTGTCCAGCTCAATGTATCATTGTATATAAAGTTGTTTTCTGTTCTGAGGCTGTCCAGCTCAATGTATCATTGTATATAAAGTTGTTTTCTGTTCTGGGGCTGTCCAGCTCAATGTATCATTGTATATAATTGTGTCAACAGGCAGACACTAAAATCACAATGCACTGGTGTGTCAGAACATCAGCTGTTACCTCTGTCCTGTTTTCAGGTCACATCAGCTGTTACCTCTGTCCTGTTGTCAGGTCACATCAGCTGTTACCTCTGTCCTGTTGTCAGGTCACATCAGCTGTTACCTCTGTCCTGTTGTCAGGTCACATCAGTTGTTACTGTTGTCAGGTCACATCAGTTGTTACCTCTGTCCTGTTGTCAGGTCACATCAGCTGTTACCTCTGTCCTGTTGTCAGGTCACATCAGTTGTTACCTCTGTCCTGTTGTCTGGTCACATCAGCTGTTACCTCTGTCCTGTTGTCAGGTCACATCAGCTGTTACCTCTGTCCTGTTGTCAGGTCACATCAGTTGTTACCTCTGTCCTGTTGTCAGGTCACATCAGCTGTTACCTCTGTCCTGTTGTCAGGTCACATCAGTTGTTACCTCTGTCCTGTTGTCAGGTCACATCAGCTGTTACCTCTGTCCTGTTGTCAGGTCACATCAGTTGTTACCTCTGTCCTGTTGTCAGGTCACATCAGTTGTTACCTCTGTCCTGTTGTTAGGTCACATCAGCTGTTACCTCTGTCCTGTTGTCAGGTCACATCAGCTGTTACCTCTGTCCTGTTGTTAGGTCACATCAGCTGTTACCTCTGTCCTGTTGTCAGGTCACATCAGTTGTTACCTCTGTCCTGTTGTCAGGTCACATCAGCTGTTACCTCTGTCCTGTTGTCAGGTCACATCCGTTGTTACCTCTGTCGTGTTGTCAGGTCACATCAGCTGTTACCTCTGTCCTGTTGTTAGGTCACATCAGCTGTTACCTCTGTCCTGTTGTCAGGTCACATCAGCTGTTACCTCTGTCCTGTTGTCAGGTCACATCAGCTGTTTCCTCTGTCCTGTTGTCAGGTCACATCAGCTGTTACCTCTGTCCTGTTGTTAGGTCACATCAGCTGTTACCTCTGTCCTGTTGTTAGGTCACATCAGCTGTTACCTCTGTCCTGTTGTTAGGTCACATCAGCTGTTACCTCTGTCCTGTTGTTAGGTCACATCAGCTGTTACCTCTGTCCTGTTGTTAGGTCACATCAGCTGTTACCTCTGTCCTGTTGTTAGGTCACATCAGCTGTTACCTCTGTCCTGTTGTTAGGTCACATCAGCTGTTACCTCTGTCCTGTTGTTAGGTCACATCAGCTGTTACCTCTGTCCTGTTGTTAGGTCACATCAGTTGTTACCTCTGTCCTGTTGTCAGGTCACATCAGCTGTTACCTCTGTCCTGTTGTTAGGTCACATCAGCTGTTACCTCTGTCCTGTTGTCAGGTCACATCAGTTGTTACCTCTGTCCTGTTGTCAGGTCACATCAGTTGTTACCTCTGTCCTGTTGTCAGGTCACATCAGTTGTTACCTCTGTCCTGTTGTCAGGTCACATCAGTTGTTACCTCTGTCCTGTTGTCAGGTCACATCAGCTGTTACCTCTGTCCTGTTGTCAGGTCACATCAGTTGTTACCTCTGTCCTGTTGTCAGGTCACATCAGTTGTTTCCTCTCTCCGGTTGTTAGATCAGTGAAAGGGAGGAGATAATCCTAAACTGTTTC
>NC_060195.1:65789684-65794684 GCF_021184085.1 Oncorhynchus gorbuscha
GATGTTAAAGAGTTTTAGTATAGCCAATTGGAATTTGTTGTCTGTATATTTGATCATTTCATTGAGGATACCATCAACACCACAGGCCTTTTTGGGTTGGAGGGTTTTTATTTTGTCCTGCAACTCATTCAATGTAATTGGAGAATCCAGTGGGTTCTGGTAGTCTTTAATAGTTGGTTCTAAGATCTGTATTTGATCATGTATATGTTTTTGCTCTTTATTCTTTGTTATAGAGCCAAAAAGATTGGAGAAGTGGTTTACCCATACATCTCCATTTTGGATAGATAATTCTTCGTGTTGTTGTTTGTTTAGTGTTTTCCAATTTTCCCAGAAGTGGTTAGAGTCTATGGATTCTTCAATTACATTGAGCTGATTTCTGACATGCTGTTCCTTCTTTTTTCCGTAGTGTATTTCTGTATTATTTTAGTGATTCACCATAGTGAAGGCGTAGACTCAGGTTTTCCGGGTCTCTATGTTTTTGGTTGGACAGGTTTCTCAATTTCTTTCTTAGATTTTTGCATTCTTCATCAAACCATTTGTCATTGTTGTTAATTTTCTTCGGTTTTCTATTTGAGATTTTTAGATTTGATAGGGAAGCTGAGAGGTCAAATATACTGTTAAAATGTTCTACTGCCAAGTTTACACCTTCAATATTATAGTGAAACGTTTTACCCATAAAATTGTCTAAAAGGGATTGAATTTGTTGTTTCCAAACTGCATTCCTTCCATCTATAGCATTTCTTAATGTTACTCAGTTCCTTTGGCTTTGATGCCTCATGATTGTGTATTGCTCTGTTTAAGTAGACTGTGATTTTGCTGTGGTCTGATAGGGGTGTCAGTGGGCTGACTGTGAACGCTCTGAGAGACTCTGGGTTGAGGTCAGTGATAAAGTAGTCTACAGTACTACTGCCAAGAGATGAGCTATAGGTGTACCTACCATAGGAGTCCCCTCAAAGCCTACCGTTGACAATGTACATACCCAGCGTGCGACAGAGCTGCAGGACGTTTGACCCGTTTTTGTTGGTTATGTTGTCATAGTTGTGCCTAGGGGGGCATATGGGGGAGGGAATGCTGTCACTTCCAGGCAGGTGTTTCTCCCCCTGTGTGCTGAGAGTGTCAGGTTCTTGTCCGGTTCTGGCATTTAGGCCGCCACAGACTAGTAAATGTCCCTGGGCCTGGAAATGATTGATTTCCCCCTCCAGGATGGAGAAGCTGTCTTCATTAAAATATGGGGATTCTAGTGGGGGGATATAGGTAGCACACAGGAGGACATCTCTCTGTTAGGATAATTTCCTTTTGAATTTCTAGCCAAATGTATAATGTTCCTGTTTTCATTAATTTAATGGAGTGAGTTAGGTCTGCTCTATACCAAAGTAGCATACCCCCTGAGTCCCTTCCCTGTTTCACACCTGGTAGTTTGGTGGATGGGACTACCAGCTCTCTGTAACCTAGAGGGCAACCAGTGGGTCCGTCTCCTCTATACCAGGTTTCTTGCAGGATAACAATGTCTGTATTTCCGATTTCCTTGGTGAAGTCCGGGTTTCTGCTCTTTAGGCCAAAGGCAGATGACCTCAGGCCTTGGATATTCCAGGATAATATAGTGAAGGCTTTTTGTTCCATAGAGTGTCCAATGTTGTTGGTCATGGTTTGGCCTCAGGCCAGTAAGTGTGAGCAGAGCCTGCTGAGCATCTGGTACTTGCCATTGGCTTGGGCCAGTGTGAGAGTGGGGGTTGGGACTGTTTGCCCGCTCACTACCTGGGCGTATGTGTGGCTTCCATGTTGAGGCCCTCTTTGCGGGGGTGGGGTGCATGGGGTGGGCAGGAGTGGCATAGGTCTGATCTGAGGGGGCCTAAATGGGGTGTGGGCATGGTTGACGTGGGGGGTGTTGTTTCGTTGGGCTGGGGGTGTGGATGTGTCTGGGTGTACTGTGGTCTGGATGTAATTCCTCTTGGCATGGGTCCTCTATGTGTAGGTCCGGGGGGGGGGCGTCCTGCAGATCTGGGTGGGGTGTCTATTGATCTGTTGTTCCTGTGTGAAGTGTCTCTCTCTCTCGGTATTTAAAATGCACAAACACCTGCACAAAATGCACAAACACCTGCACAAAACACACAAACACCTGCACAAAATGCACAAACACCTGCACAAAACACACAAACACCGTAGCAGGGGCTCCCCAGGAAAAAGGCTGGCTACCCCTGGTTTAAGGTACTTCATTTGGAGCTGTCCATTCAACACTCCCAGTTTTTTAATGGCCCTGGTCAGCACCATGGACAGAGGCTGCCAAGAGATATTTCACATACAGAGACAAACAAAACAACAAGTACAAGCTATTGAGGCCGGGTGTATTTAGCAAACAAGTGCTAGGCCCTCTACCAAGCAGCCAGGCAGCTATAAGCCAGAGCAGGCTGGGAACATATAACCATCTGCTGGGAGTCTGGGTCAGAAGCCTGTAGAAGACAAGCTGACACAGTCTTTCTCTCTCTCTCTCTATCTCTCTTCATCATTTTCCTGCCTCATGATGCCATCTATTTTGTGAAGTGCACCAGTCCCTCCTGCAGCAAAGCACCCCCACAACATGATGTTGCCACCCCTGTGCTTCACGGTTTGGATGGTGTTCTTCGGCTTGCAAGCATCCCCTTTTTTCCCTCCAAACATAACGATGGTCATTATAGCCAAACAGTTTCATCAGAGCAGAGGACATTTCTCCAAAAAGTATGATCTTTGTCCCCATGTGCAGTTGCAAACCGTAGTCTGTTTTTTTATGGCGGTTTTGGAGCAGTGGCTTCTTCCTTGCTGAGCGGCCTTTCAGATTATGTCAATATAGGACTCGTTTTACTGTGGAGATAGATACTTTTGTACCTGTTCCCTCCAGCATCTTCACAAGGTCCTTTGCTGTTTTTCTGGGATTGATTTGCACTTTTCACACCAAAGTACTTTCATCTCTAGGAGACAGAACGCGTCTCCTTCCTGAGTGGTATGACGGCTGCATGGTCCCATGGTGTTTATACTTGTGTACTATTGTTTGTACAGATGAACGTGGTACCTTCAGGCATTTGGATATTGCTCCCAAGGATGAGTCAGACTTGTGGAGGGCTACAATTGTGTAGACCTATTAAAAATAAAGGTGTATGCATGGTTCTTTATAGATCTCTAATAGGTTCTGTACAGTACGGTTCATAATAATGCCTGAAATGGAGTGAATGGAATGGTATCAAACACATGGAACAATATGTGTGATGTGTTTGATAGCATTCCATCAATTCCATTCAAGCCATTACAATAAGCCCGTCCTCCCAAATGAAGTTGCCACCAGCCGCCTGTGAATTCAGTGGTGGATTTCCCAGTGTGGCTTCGAGCGCATTGTAGTGTTACCACCCATGACTTGTTAGTGACATTCATTCATTTTCAATCCTGTGGCCTTCACCAAGTAGAGATACTAAGTGAATATGTTATCTTTAAAATGTTATTATTTTAAACAATACAATACATATGACATAATGCCTTTTTTGAGGGCCTGGTTTTACCCTAATACAGTGTCCTGAAACTCAAGGGTTACACGTCACGTCAGACCTGCAAGTCATTTTATGCTGTTTTGCACCAGCAAATATCATTCTTATTGGAATCCATTAAAAGTGGGGATATCCAACATTTGCAATGTTTATTCACCCACGACGTGCATTCAGAATGACTGCTAGGGTCGGGAAGACTAATATATCAGACTACCTTAAGCATCTAAACTGGAACAGCATTTCAGTCCAAATAACAAATTAAATTAGTTTATAAAAATGTATGCTATTTATATTTGAGTAGCATAAGATTAAATAATCAATCAATGTACATGCAAAAAATATAGATATTTAGTATTTTATAAGGATCCCAATGAGCTAGTGCTAAAGCAACAGCTACTTTTCCTGGGGTCCACATATTGAAACAAAAATCTACCAGCAATAGAGAATGCTGGGAAATATGATAATGATGGGTACGATTTTGTTACAACTCTGGTTATTAACACAAACAATGTGATTATTTTTCAACTCTCCCCGTGTTAATTTAACTCTTCCAGTGTCAATGTAACTCTTCCAGTGTTAATTTAACTCCCGAATCAACACTAGAAATGTTACACTGAAAAATAAACACTAGCCAATTTGCTGTGTGCTATGAAAGGGACACATCTGGAGGCTTCCGTACATTTCAAGAACCTTTTAGAATTCTGAAGAACTGTAGATGCCACATCAAGAAACCCCACTTAACTCAAAGGCTATTTATCAGTCAAGAGTTCTCCAAAGAACCTTAAAGGCATAGTTCGTGATTTTGGCAATGAATCCCTTTATCTCCTTCAACAGAGTCAAATGAACTCGTGGATACAATTTGGATGTATATGCATCCAGTATGAAGGAAGTTAGAGGCAGGTTCATGAGCCAATGCTAACTAGTGTTAGTGCAATAACTGGAAGTCTATGAGATCAGCTAGAATAACATATTTCGCTATTGCTAGTTAGCAACTTCCTTTACACTGCAGCACAGACATAAAAATGGCCTCCACGAGTTAATCTGACTCTGGGGAAGTAGATAAAGAGCTTCACTGCCAAATCTCGAACTGTCCCTTTAAGAGCTGGGGAAGAACTATTTAAGAACCTTACTTTTTTCAGTGTAGGCCTACTAGAAAAATAACCTATTTGGGGAAGTGAGAAAAGACGTGGTAGGCCTTGTGTAATTCAAAGTTGGCCTAAATGTTCCATTGTTGATGCAGCATATGTCGCATTGCTTTGCATGAGATGCTATAGGCCTTTGTGTTGGAATATCCGATGATGTTATTTATAGATCAAAATAAAAAAAAATGCTGTGTATATCTCAGCGTGTATTTACAGTCATGGCAACGTATCTAGGTGAGCTGCATCAACAGCCTTGATCTCCAATTCGTATGCAGCCTTGGTGAATTCCTAATATCGACGTAAAGGGGAAACATTGCGTTTAGGTTTAGGGCCGCAGAGTGTTTGACTG
>NC_060195.1:65797184-65892184 GCF_021184085.1 Oncorhynchus gorbuscha
AACGTTGTTCAGTCACTTCTCAGTGTTCAAGGCCAGCGCTTAGCACTATTACACAACACATAAACAGCTCAGAACATTTGCAGCAGGTGAGAAGATGTAAAATATTGCATAGGAGGTCGGCTGTGGTGTGTATTGAACCACCACAGTAAAAACTTGTCAGTTTTCTTAAAATGTGTTTCTAAATATATGGTTATAATATACAGTGCCCTGGGAAAGTATTCACCCCTTTTGACTTTTCCCACATTTTGTTATGTTACAGCCTTATTCTAAAATGGATGAATAAAAAACACAACATCTACACACAATACCTCCATTGATCATCCTTGAGATGTTTCTACAACTTGATTGTAAGTCCACTGCGTTAAATTCAATTGATTGGACATGATTTGGAAAGGCACACACCTGTCTATATAAGGTCCCACAGTTGACAGTGCATGTCAGAGAAAAAACCAAGCCATGAGGTCAAAGGAATTGTCCGTAGAGCTCCGAGACAGGATTGCGTAGAGGCACAGATCTGGGGAAGGGTACCAAAAAATTTCTGCAGCATTGAAGGACTTCAAGAACACAGTGGTCTCCTCATTTTTAAATGGAAGAAGTTTGGAACCACCAAGGCCAAACTGAGCAATCGAGGGAGAAGGGCCTTGGTCAACCTGATAGTCACTCTGACAGAGCCCCAGAATTACTCTATGGAGATGGGAGTACCTTCCAGAAGGACAACCATCTCTACAACACTCCATCAATCAGGCCTTTGTGGTAGAGTGGACAGACAGATGCCACTCCTCAGTAAAAGGCACATGACAGCCCGCTTGGAGTTTGCCAAAAGGCACCTAAAGACTCTCAGACCATGAGAAACAAGATTCTCTGGTCTGATGAAACCAAGACTAAATTATTTGGCCTGAATCTCAAGCTTCACGTGCGGAGGAAACCTGGCACTGGTGGTGGCAGCACCATGCTGTGGGGGTATTTTTGAGGTACAGGGACTGGGAGACTAGTCACGACCGAGGGAAAGATGAACGGAGCAATGTACAGCGAGATCCTTGATGAAAACCTGCTCCAGAGTGCTCAGGACCTCAGAATGGAGCAAGGGTTTACCTTCCAACAGGACAGCGACCCTAAGCACACAGCCAAGACAACATAGGTGTGTCTTCAAGACAAGTCTCTGAATGTCCTTGAGTGGCCCAGTCAGAGCCCAGACTTGAACCCATGTCTGGAGAGACCTGAAAATAGCTGTGCAGCAACGCTCCCCATCCCACCTGACAGAGCTTGAGAGGATCTGCATAGGAGAATGGGAGAAACTCCCCAAATACAGGTGAGCCAAGCTTGTAGCGTCATACCCAAGAATATTTGAGGCTGTAATTTCTGCCAAAGGTGCTTCAACAAAATACTGAGTAAAGGGTCTGAATACTTATGTAAATGTGATATTTCTGTATAGTTAAAAAATATATATTTTTTGCAAAAACTAATAGAAACCAGATTTTGCTTTTTCATTTTGGGGTATTGTGTGTAGATTAATACAAAAACAAAGATTGAATACATTTTAGAATAAGGCTGTAACGTAACAAAATGTGAAAAAAGTCAAGAGGTCTGAATACTTTCAGAAGGCAATGTATATTTTTTGAATAATTTTTTGAATATATATTTTTTGAATAATTTTTTGAATATATATATTTTGAATAATTTTTTGAATATATATTTTCTGAATATATATTTTTTGAATATACAATATACATGTTGACTTGTTGGCTGCTTTTCCTTCCCTCTGCGGTCCAACTCATCCCAAACCTTCTCAATTGGGTTGAGGTCAGGTAATTGTGGAGACCAGGTCATCTGATGCAGCACTCCGTCACTCTCCTTCTTGGTCAAATAGCCCTTACACAGCCTGGAGGTGTGTTGGGTCAATGTCCCACTAAGCGCAAACCAGATGGGATGGCGTATCACTGCAGCCATGCTGATTCAGTGTGCCTTGAATTCTAAATAAATCACAGACAGTGTCACCAGCAAAGCACCCCCACACCATCACACCTCCTCCTCCATGCTTCACGGTGGGAACCACACATGCGGAGATCATCCGTTCACCTACTCTGAGTCTCACAAAGACACCGTGGTTGCAACCAAAAATCGCAAATTTGGACTCAGAACAAAGAACAGATTTCCACCGGTCTAATGTCAAGTGCTCGTGTTTCTTGGGCCAAGTAAGTCTCTTCTTCTTATTGGTGTCCTTTAGTAGTGATTTCTTGGCAGCAATTCAACCATGAAGGCCTGATTCACGTGGTCTATTCTGAGCAGTTGATGTTGAGATGTGTCTGTTGCTTGAACTCTGTGAAGCATTTATTTGAGCTGCAATTCCTGAGGCTGGTAACTCTAATGAACTTATCCTATGCAGCAGAGTTAACTCTGGGTCTTCCTTTCCTGTGGTGGTCCTCATGAGAGACTGTTTCATTACAACGCTTGATGGTTTTTACAACTTGAGATTTTCCAGATTGACTGACCTTCATGTTTTAAAGTAATGATGGACTGTCGTTTCTCTTTGCTTATTTGACCTGTTCTTGCCAATTAATGGACTTGGTATTTTACCAAATAGGGCTGTCCTCTGTATACCACCCCTACCTTGTCACAACACAACTGATTGGCTCAAACGCATTCAGAAGGAAAGAAATTCCACAAATGAACTTTTAACAAGGCACACCAGTTAATTGAAATTCATTCCACATGACTACCTCATGAAGCTGGTTGAGAGAATGCCAAGAGTGTGCAAAGCTGTCATCAAGGCAAAGGGTGGCTACTTTGAGGAATTTCAAATGTAAAATATATTTTGATTTGTTTAACACTTGTTTGGTTACTACATGATTCCATGTGTTATTTCATAGTTTTGATGTCTCATTATTATTCTACCATGTAGAAAATAGTAAAAATAAAGAAAAACCCTTGAATGAGTAGGTGTGTCTGTATATATATTTTATTAGTATTTATTTTTGATATTCCATAGGCTACACCCAGGCTGTAAAATCTGTGCTACTTTCTGCATTCCATTCCAAAATCATTTTTCCTTCGAACTCTCCTTGCCAGAGAGTGAAGGCTTGTTTTTCACAATGCAATTCCACCCTCATCTACTTCAGTTTTCAGAATGGATTTCGGCGACCCTCTACCAGAGTGAGAGAACAGTTGTAGTGTGAGAGAGAGAGAGAGAGAGAGAGCTCCCCATTCACTGATCTTTGTCACAGTACTGAATGGGCAGGCCACTCCTGGGACTATCCTATGGTTCCCTGTCAGCCACTATTAAATAGCCCTCAATGATAGACCAGGCTGGTACTGGTCCTTTCAGATACTGTCTGCTTCCTAAATGGCACACTTCTCCGTACAGAGTGCACTAGTATATGAACCCCCCTCCCCATTTCCTTGCTCATTATATCTCTACCTCTCTCTCTCTTTCTCTCCCTCTCTTCTCTCAGACAACACCTTTTACTTATTTGCAAGTCTTTGAAAAGAACACATATTACATTCCAAAAACATTTAAAAGATGGGCACATCCCCATGGCAACAAAACAACTAAACTCAACCTTGGATAACTGCGGTGATTGCTTTACTCTGTACAATCATTGTGGTCCGTCAATATGCCCCAAGAGAACTGTGGTGTGGTGTGGTGTGGTGTGGTGTGTGTGTGTGTTGCATCACTCAGAGAATGTAATTTTATTACAGCTGAGTCTACACACCAGAGGGGGGTCTCTAACATGATAAAGCCCAAGCAGAAAGCCTCTACAGTCCTATAGTCTTTAACCTCTGGTGGGTAGAGAAGACTAGAGCACTCAGATGTGCGACCAGTATATTCAATCACATGCATTGGATTAGGACTTCCAGACTGTCTGCAGTACATTGGAGAATACAAGATGGTCCTTCTATTGATGAACTACTGTCTATATGTTTGATTCATCACAGACACAATGTATAGGTGATTGTGCCGTATGTTCTTTATTCTATCATTTTAGACCAAAAACACAAACAACATTAGCGATGTATCATTATAACCATTAAAAGGTTTTGGAGTAGCAATACCTCTTCCCCTAGTTGAGCACACATGTTCTACAGCAGGCTACACCTATTAGTGAATCAAATTTATGAGGCGCTCTGATTTCTGCTTAATATCACCACCTGCTGGCCATTCAAAACACTGACAGGCAGCTACACTAATAATATATGCCATTTAGCAGACGCTTTTATCCAAAGCGACTTACAGTCATGTGTGCATACATTCTATGTATGGGTGGTCCCGGGGATCGAACCCACTACCCTGTTACAAGCGCCATGCTCTACCAACTGAGCTACAGAAGGACCACACTACATATGTAAACTAACTCTGCCATATGTGCCTAACATAACTATTTTCCAGGTCATGGAAATGTAATAGATGATTGAAATGATAGATGATAATAGATGATAAGATGATTGAAATGTAATGATAATAGATTAATAAAATATCTTGAAAGTGTTTGAGAGACACACACGACAGACAGACAGACAGACAGACTTTGCTCCTCTGTCCCTCGCACATGTATTCTGGTGAAATCTGCCTGATCGTGCGATAGCTGACATTCTGTTGAAGTAAAACGAAACGAGAGCGCTGCGTGACCAGGCTAACTCCTTCATAGGTGCCAGACACTGTTCCTCTTGCTGTGCTGCTGCTGCTGCTGGGCCAGACGGGAGAGCACCTGTCTTCTGTGAAACACCACCAGACGGCGCTGTAGAGTAGGGCTCACACCCTCCATAGTGACCTCACTCTGCCCGTACCTGGCCCCAGCTGTCCCCTGCGCCCAAAACCCCTCACTGCAGCATAGCTAGGGAGAAGGAGAAAGATGGGGATGGGAGGGGGAGAGAGGGAGAAAGGAGAGGAGCAGCAGAGGGAGAGGGAGAGCTCATAAATGTTGAGCATTTTTCAGTCTGAAAAAAGTACTACTCAAAGTATTACTATAAATCATTACAATGATGTAATCATGGTTAGCCCACCTGTTGGAGCCTCTTGCAGGTCTGGGAGATATTCTTAATATCCGCCCACTCCAGGAAGGACAGGATGTTCAGGAGCAGCCAATCAGGGAGCCGGACCAGGTAGTCATAGCGATGCCAGCACAGGTTCACCACATAGTCCAGAGTGTGTGGACCAAACACTCGCCCTATGTGACCTGTGAAGGACCCCCCCCCCCACACACACACACATTCTCATTCAATAAAATGTTATTTGAAATAGTAAATTTATTGGCATATATTCTAAATAAATCATATGATCCTTGGAATTGGACAATACAAGCATTTGAATGTGTGTATTCCTGCTATGGACAATTAAAAGGATATTGTGGGAGTAGGCTCTCTCCTTCCATGTCTAGACTTGCCCATCGGGTGACAGATTGATCGTTCGGTTTTATATAAAATAATTATTTATGGAGGGTATGCATTTGTGTGACCTAAAATAGCACTTTATCTCTCACGCACGTACACACACACACTACCTTGTGCGTGGCTATCCTGTAGGAAGTCTGTGTGTGATTTCTTGCTTTCTGCAGGTTGTGGTTTCTCGTGTCGTAGAGGACAGGACACTCTCCACACCTTGAAAACCACCTACGACCAAACCAGGTCTACATGATTACAAGTTAATAGCCTAACAGCGTGCAAATGTAGCCAGTTAGTTACAAAACACACTCTATTCACTTGACTGTGTAAATTACTATTCCCCATTACTGTGGCATTTAAATGGGAAGTTTTGTTCTTTATCATTTTGATATTTCATTAAAACTCTACCATGTGTCTAGCCCAGAGACTGATCCACATCTGTAGCAGAGCCCTAAAGCTGATGATATTTCCAGGGTTGCATTCCCTCCCTCCCCTCATCTGACATAGTTTATGAAACAGCTTCGAAATGCTGCACCTAAAATACATCCAGAAGTCAGTACAATAGACTAAGCTAGGTGTTTGTACTGTTTCTGTTCCTGTAGGTGTCTGTACTACACCTGTAGGTGTCGGTATTGTTCCTGTAGTTGTCTGTACTGTACCTGTGTCTGTAGGTGTCTATACTGTTCCTGTCGGTGTCTGTACTTTACCTGTAGATGTCTGTACTGTACCTGTAGGTGTCTGTACTGTACCTGTAGGTGTCTGTACTGTACCTGAAGGTGTCTATACTGTTCCTGTAGGTGTCTGTACTGTTCCTGTAGGTGTCTGTACTGTACCTGTAGGTGTCTGTACTGTACCTGTAGGTGTCTGTACTGTACCTGTAGGTCCCTGTAGTTGTCGGTACTGTCCCTGTAGGTGTCTGTACTGTACCTGTAGGTGTCTGTACTACACCTGTAGGTGTCGGTACTGTTCCTGTAGGTCCCTGTAGTTGTCGGTACTGTCCCTGTAGGTGTCTGTACTGTACCTGTAGGTGTCTGTACTGTACCTGTAGGTGTCGGTACTGTTCCTGTAGGTGTCTGTACTGTACCTGTAGGTGTCGGTACTGTACCTGTAGGTGTCTGTAGTTGTCGGTACTGTCCCTGTAGGTGTCTGTACTGTACCTGTAGGTGTCTGTAGTTGTCGGTACTGTACCTGTAGGTGTCTGTACTGTACCTGTAGGTGTCTGTAGTTGTCGGTACTGTCCCTGTAGGTGTCTGTACTGTACCTGTAGGTGTCTGTAGTTGTCGGTACTGTCCCTGTAGGTGTCTGTACTGTACCTGTAGGTGTCTGTAGTTGTCGGTACTGTCCCTGTAGGTGTCTGTACTGTACCTGTAGGTGTCTGTAGTTGTCTGTACTGTCCCTGTAGGTGTCTGTACTGTACCTGTAGGTGTCTGTAGTTGTCGGTACTGTCCCTGTAGGTGTCTGTACTGTACCTGTAGGTGTCTGTAGTTGTCGGTACTGTCCCTGTAGGTGTCTGTACTGTACCTGTAGGTGTCTGTAGTTGTCGGTACTGTCCCTGTAGGTGTCTGTACTGTACTTGTAGGTGTCTGTACTGTACCTGTAGGTCCCTGTAGTTGTCGGTACTGTCCCTGTAGGTGTCTATACCGTTCCTGTAGGTGTCGGCACTGTCCCTGTAGGTGTCTATACTGTTCCTGTAGGTGTCTGTACTGTCCCTGTAGGTGTCTATACTGTTCCTGTAGGTGTCTGTACTGTACCTGTAGGTCCCTGTAGTTGTCGGTACTGTCCCTGTAGGTGTCTGCACTGTTCCTGTGTCTGTAGATGACTGTACTGTTCCTGTAGGTGTCTGTACCGTTCTTGTATGTATCTGTACTGTTCCTGCATGTGTCTGTACTGTTCCCGCTGGTGTCTGTAGTTGTCTGTACTGTAGTTGCCTGTAGTGTTCCTGTAGGTGGCTGTACTGTACCTGTGTCTGTGTCTGCACTGTTTCTGTATGTGTCTGTATTGCACATGTAGCTGTCTGCACTGTACCTGTGTCTGTACTGTTCCTGTAGTTGTCTGTACTGTTCCTATAGGTGTCTGTACTGCACATGTAGTTGTCTGTGCTGTGTCTGTGGTTGTCTGCACTGTACCTGTATGTGTCTGTACTGTTCCCTCCATTGTCTGTACTGTACCCGTGTCTGTAGGTTTCTGTACTGTCCTGTAGTTGTCTGTACTGTACCGGTGTCTGTACTGTTCCCGCACGTGTCTGTACTGTTCCTGTATGTGTCTGTACTGTACCTGTAGCTGTCTGTACTTTGTCTGTGGTTGTCTGTACTGCTCCTGTGGTTGTCTGTACGGTACCTGCAGGTGTCTGTACTGTTCCTGTAGTTGTCTGTACTGTACATGTAGGTGTCTGTGCTGTACCTGTAGGTGTCTGTGCTGTACCTGTAGGTGTTTGTACAGTACCTGCAGGTGGCTGTACTGTGCCTGCAGTTGTCTGTAATGTACCTGTAGGTGTCTGTGCTGTACCTGTAGTTGTCTGTGCTGTACCTGTGTCTGTGGTTGTCTGTGCTGTACCTGTACTGCGTCTGTCTGTACTGTACCTGTAGGTGTCTGTGCTGCATCTGTAGTTGTCTGTGCTGTACCTGTGTCGGTGGTTGTCTGTGCTGTACCTGTAGTTGTCTGCAGTTGCCTGTACTGTGTCTGTGGTTGTCAGTACTGTACCCGTAGTTGTCTGTACCATGTCTTTAGTTGCCTGTACTGTGTCTGTGGTTGCCTGTACTGTACCTGTAGGTGTCTGTGGTTGTCTATACTGTACCTGTATTTGTCTGTAGTTTCCTGTACTGTGTCTGTGGTCGGCTGTACTGTACCTGTAGGTGTCTGTACTGTGTCTGTGATTGGCTGTACTGTACCTGTAGGTGTCTGTGGTTGTCTATACTGTACCTGTATTTGTCTGTAGTTGCCTGTACTGTGTCTGTGGTCGGCTGTACTGTACTTGTAGGTGTCTGTACTGTGTCTGTGATTGGCTGTACTGTTCCTGTAGGTGTCTGTACTGTCCCTGTAGGTGTCTATACTGTTCCTGTAGGTGTCTGTACTGTACCTGTAGGTGTCTGTAGTTGTCGGTACTGTCCCTGTAGGTGTCTATACCGTTCCTGTAGGTGTCGGTACTGTCCCTGTAGGTGTCTATACTGTTCCTGTAGGTGTCTGTACTGTACCTGTAGGTCCCTGTAGTTGTCGGTACTGTCCCTGTAGGTGTCTGCACTGTTCTTGTATGTATCTGTACTGTTCCTGCATGTGTCTGTACTGTTCCCGCTGGTGTCTGTAGTTGTCTGTACTGTAGTTGCCTGTAGTGTTCCTGTAGGTGGCTGTACTGTACCCGTGTCTGTGTCTGCACTGTTTCTGTATGTGTCTGTATTGCACATATAGCTGTCTGCACTATACCTGTGTCTGTGCTGTGTCTGTGGTTGTCTGCACTGTACCTGTATGTGTCTGTACTGTTCCCGCTGTTGTCTGTACTGTACCCGTGTCTGTAGGTTTCTGTACTGTCCTGTAGTTGTCTGTACTGTACCGGTGTCTGTACTGTTCCCGCACGTGTCTGTACTGTTCCTGTATGTGTCTGTACTGTACCTGTAGCTGTCTGTACTTTGTCTGTGGTTGTCTGTACGGTACCTGCAGGTGTCTGTACTGTTCCTGTAGTTGTCTGTACTGTACATGTAGGTGTCTGTGCTGTACCTGTAGGTGTCTGTGCTGTACCTGTAGGTGTTTGTACGGTACCTGCAGGTGGCTGTACTGTGCCTGCAGTTGTCTGTAATGTACCTGTAGGTGTCTGTGCTGTACCTGTAGTTGTCTGTGCTGTACCTGTAGTTGTCTGTGCTGTACCTGTGTCTGTGGTTGTCTGTGCTGTACCTGTACTGTGTCTGTCTGTACTGTACCTGTAGGTGTCTGTGCTGCATCTGTGTCGGTGGTTGTCTGTGCTGTACCTGTAGTTGTCTGCAGTTGCCTGTACTGTGTCTGTGGTTGTCAGTACTGTACCCGTAGTTGTCTGTACCATGTCTTTAGTTGCCTGTACTGTGTCTGTGGTTGCCTGTACTGTACCTGTAGGTGTCTGTGGTTGTCTATACTGTACCTGTATTTGTCTGTAGTTGCCTTTACTGTGTCTGTAGGTGTCTGTACTGTGTCTGTGATTGGCTGTACTGTACCTGTAGGTGTCTGTGGTTGTCTATACTGTACCTGTATTTGTCTGTAGTTGCCTGTACTGTGTCTGTGGTCGGCTGTACTGTACCTGTAGGTGTCTGTACTGTGTCTGTGATTGGCTGTACTGTACCTGTAGGTGTCTGTGGTTGGTTGTACTGTACCTGTAGGTATCTGTACTAGAGGTCGGCTGATTAATCTGAATGGCCGATTAATTAGGGCCGATTTCAAGTTTTCATAACAATCGGAAATTGGTATTTTTGGGTGCCGATTTGCAGATTTGTAAATCTTTTTTATACCTTTATTTAACTAGGCAAGTCAGTTAAGAACACATTCTTATTTTCAATGAGGAGGGGCAGAACAACAGATTTTCACCTTGTCCGCTTTGGGGATACAATTTTGCAATCTTACAGTTAACTAGTCCAATGCAATAAAGACCTGCCTCTTTCTCGTTGCACTCCACAAGGAGACTGCCTGTTAACTAGTTAACTACATATGGTTGATGATATTACTAGATATTATGCAGCATACAAGCATCTAAGTATCTGACTGAGCGGTGGTAGGCAGAAGCAGGCACATGAATTCATACAGCACTCGTGTGTTTTGCCAGCAGCTCTTCGTTGTGCGTCAAGCATTGCGCTGTTTATGACTTCAAGCCGGTCAACTCCCGAGATTAGGCTTGTGTAACCGAAGTGAAATGGCTAGCTAGTTAGCGCGCGCTAATAGCGTTTCAAACGTCACTCGCTCTGAGCCTTCTAGTAGTTGTTCCCCTTGTTGCTGGTTCGAGCCCAGGGAGGAGCGAGGAGAGGGACGGAAGCTATACTGTTACACTGGCAATACTAAAGTGCCTATAAGAACATCTAATAGTCAAAGGTTAATGAAATACAAATGGTATAGAGGGACATTATTTACTTGAGGCTAAATTGATTTTATTGATGTATTATAATAAGTTAAAATATGTGTTCATTCAGTATTGTTGTAACTGTCATTATTAGAAATACATTTGTAAAAAAATTGGCCAATTAAATCGGTATCGGCGTTGAAAAATCATAATCGGTCGACCACTAATCTGTACTGTACCTGTAGTTGTCTGTACTGTACCTGTAGTTGTCTGTACTGTACCTGTAGTTGTCTGTACTGTACCTGTAGTTGTCTGTACTGTACCTGTAGTTGTCTGTACTGTACCTGTAGTTGTCTGTGCTGTACCCGTGTCTGTGGTAGTCTGTGCTGTACCTGTAGTTGCCTGTACTGTGTCTGTAGTTGTCTGTACCACATCTTTAGTTGCCTGTACTGTGTCTGTGGGTGGCTGTACTGTACCTGTAGGTGTCTGTACTGTGCCTGTGGTTGTCTGTACTGTGTCTGTGGTTGTCTGTACTGTACCTGTGTCTGGGTGACTGTGAGTTGGTGGTAATCCTTACAGGGAGGTGCAGCCTGTTGCCTGATCTCATACAAACACTCTGAGAGAAGAGAAGACATGATCTCTATACTACTAACACACGCAGCATCAGAAACTTGTCTTTGCTGTCTTCGTATCATCGTATCATCGTATCCAAGATAATTGTGTTGTTTAGGTTTAGAGTGTGTAGTCTTAGAGTGATTATCTTAATTTACCGAGGTTAACTAGCCAGCTATTTGTCGTCCTTAACGTAGGTGACTCTGCTAGCTAGCCAACAGCTAGCCAACGCTAGCCAACGTCTTCTGTATAGAACTCAACTACCCGGTCGCATTCACAGGTTGTATCACATTTTCACTTCATTTTCATTACAGTACAACGGTTTGATTTGTTTGATCGTAGCTAGCTACTTAGCTAGCTACATAGCCGTCTTTGTATCAAAGATAATTGTGTAGTCTAGAGCGATTTTCTAGGTTCGCTAGCCATCTATTGTCGTTCTTTTAACGCAACGTAACGTAAACAACACTGCTAGCTAGCCTGCTAGCCCCCGAATAGCAACACTGCAGAAACTATTACACTCAACGGAACGACTTGATTAGTGTAGTGTCAACAACGCAGCCACTGCCAGCTAGCCTACTTCAGCAGTACTGTATCATTTTAATCATTTTAGTCAATAAGATTCTTGCTACGTAGCTTAACTTTCTGAACATTCGAGACGTGTAGTCCACTTGTCATTCCAATCTCCTTTGCATTAGCGTAGCCTCTTCTGTAGCCTGTCAACTATGTGTCGGTTTATCCCTGTTCTCTCCTCTCTGCACAGACCATACAAACGCTCCTCACCGCGTGGCCGCGGCCACCCTACTCTGGTGGTCCCAGCGCGCACGACCCACGTGGAGTTCCAGGTCTCCGGTAGCCTCTGGAACTGCCAATCTGCGGTCAACAAGGCAGAGTTCATCTCAGCCCATGCCTCCCTCCAGTCCCTCGACTTCTTGGCCCTGACGGAAACATGGATCACCACAGACAACACTGCTACTCCTACTGCTCTCTCTTCGTCCGCCCACGTGTCTCGCACACCCCGAGAGCGTCTGGTCAGCGGGGTGGTGGCACCGGGATCCTCATCTCTCCCAAGTGGTCATTCTCTCTTTCTCCCCTTACCCATCTGTCTATCGCCTCCTTTGAATTCCATGCTGTCACAGTTACTAGCCCTTTCAAGCTTAACATCCTTATCATTTATCGCCCTCCAGGTTCCCTCGGAGAGTTCATCAATGAGCTTGATGCCTTGATAAGCTCCTTTCCTGAGGACGGCTCACCTCTCACAGTTCTGGGCGACTTTAACCTCCCCACGTCTACCTTTGACTCTTTCCTCTCTGCCTCCTTCTTTCCACTCCTCTCCTCTTTTGACCTCACCCTCTCACCTTCCCCCTACTCACAAGGCAGGCAATACGCTCGACCTCATCTTTACTAGATGCTGTTCTTCCACTAACCTCATTGCAACTCCCCTCCAAGTCTCCGACCACTGCCTTGTATCCTTTTCCCTCTCGCTCTCATCCAACACCTCCCACACTGCCCCTACTCGGATGGTATCGCGCCGTCCCAACCTTTGCTCTCTCTCCCCCGCTACTCTCTCCTCTTCCATCCTATCATCTCTTCCCTCCGCTCAAACCTTCTCCCACCTATCTCCTGATTCTGCCTCCTCAACCCTCCTCTCCTCCCTCTCTGCATCCCTTGACTCTCTATGTCCCCTATCCTCCAGGCCGGCTCGGTCCTCCCCTCCCGCTCCGTGGCTCGATGACTCATTGCGAGCTCACAGAACAGGGCTCCGGGCAGCCGAGCGGAAATGGAGGAAAACTCGCCTCCCTGCGGACCTGGCATCCTTTCACTCCCTCCTCTCTACATTTTCCTCCTCTGTCTCTGCTGCTAAAGCCACTTTCTACCACGCTAAATTCCAAGCTGCTGCCTCTAACCCTAGGAAGCTCTTTGCCACCTTCTCCTCCCTCCTGAATCCTCCGCCCCCTCCCCCCTCCTCCCTCTCTGCAGATGACTTCGTCAACCATTTTGAAAAGAAGGTCGACGACATCCGATCCTCGTTTGCTAAGTCAAACGACACTGCTGGTTCTGCTCACACTGCCCTACCCTGTGCTCTGACCTCTTTCTCCCCTCTCTCTCCAGATGAAATCTCGCGTCTTGTGACGGCCGGCCGCCCAACAACCTGCCCGCTTGACCCTATCCCCTCCTCTCTTCTCCAGACCATTTCCGGAGACCTTCTCCCTTACCTCACCTCGCTCATCAACTCATCCCTGACCGTTGGCTACGTCCCTTCCGTCTTCAAGAGAGCGAGAGTTGCACCCCTTCTGAAAAAACCTACACTGATCCCTCCGATGTCAACAATTACAGACCAGTATCCCTTCTTTCTTTTCTCTCCAAAACTCTTGAACGTGCTGTCCTTGGCCAGCTCTCCCGCTATCTCTCTCTGAATGACCTTCTTGATCCAAATCAGTCAGGTTTCAAGACTAGTCATTCAACTGAGACTGCTCTCCTCTGTATCACGGAGGCGCTCCGCACTGCTAAAGCTAACTCTCTCTCCTCTGCTCTCATCCTTCTAGATCTATCGGCTGCCTTCGATACTGTGAACCATCAGATCCTCCTCTCCACCCTCTCCGAGTTGGGCATCTCCGGCGCGGCCCACGCTTGGATTGCGTCCTACCTGACAGGTCGCTCCTACCAGGTGGCGTGGCGAGAATCTGTCTCCTCACCACGCGCTCTCACCACTGGTGTCCCCCAGGGCTCTGTTCTTGGCCCTCTCCTATTCTCGCTATACACCAAGTCACTTGGCTCTGTCATAACCTCACATGGTCTCTCTTATCATTGCTATGCAGACGACACACAATTAATCTTCTCCTTTCCCCCTTCTGATGACCAGGTGGCGAATCGCATCTCTGCATGTCTGGCAGACATATCAGTGTGGATGACGGATCACCACCTCAAGCTGAACCTCGGCAAGACGGAGCTGCTCTTCCTCCCGGGGAAGGACTGCCCGTTCCATGATCTCGCCATCACGGTTGACAACTCCATTGTGTCCTCCTCCCAGAGCGCCAAGAACCTTGGCGTGATCCTGGACAACACCCTGTCGTTCTCAACCAACATCAAGGCGGTGGCCCGTTCCTGTAGGTTCATGCTCTACAACATCCGCAGAGTACGACCCTGCCTCACACAGGAAGCGGCGCAGGTCCTAATCCAGGCACTTGTCATCTCCCGTCTGGATTACTGCAACTCGCTGTTGGCTGGGCTCCCTGCCTGTGCCATTAAACCCCTTCAACTCATCCAGAACGCCGCAGCCCGTCTGGTGTTCAACCTTCCCAAGTTCTCTCACGTCACCCCGCTCCTCCGTTCTCTCCACTGGCTTCCAGTTGAAGCTCGCATCCGCTACAAGACCATGGTGCTTGCCTACGGAGCTGTGAGGGGAACGGCACCTCAGTACCTCCAGGCTCTGATCAGGCCCTACACCCAAACAAGGGCACTGCGTTCATCCACCTCTGGCCTGCTCGCCTCCCTACCACTGAGGAAGTACAGCTCCCGCTCAGCCCAGTCAAAACTGTTCGCTGCCCTGGCCCCCAATGGTGGAACAAACTCCCTCACGACGCCAGGACAGCGGAGTCAATCACCACCTTCCGGAGACACCTGAAACCCCACCTCTTTAAGGAATACCTAGGATAGGTTAAGTAATCCCTCTCACCCCACCCCCCCTAAGTTTTAGATGCACTATTGTTAAGTGACTGTCCCACTGGATGTCATAAGGTGAATGCACCAATTTGTAAGTCGCTCTGGATAAGAGCGTCTGCTAAATGACTTAAATGTAAATGTAATATGATATTTTGTGTGCGTGTGTGAAGGTGCTGGCAGACAAGGAGGGTGTGGGAGTGGGTGTCATGTGTGCTAACACTGTTTTCAGGATCTACTGTTTGCCAGTTCAACTCTTTGCTGAGTTACGAGGTACAATAAGTACATAGCCATGGGTTTGTCTAGGATTGAGTGTGTGTGTGTGTGTGTGGTGTGGTTGAGGGGAAGGGTGAACGTGTGATATTACCCAGCACTCATTTCCTGACGATTCAAACTGAATTCTTCCACTGTTCTATGTTCGCTACATACTTGAATCTGAGACTGCCATCGTTGAAGTCGTTAGTGGTGACGTCAAAATGAAAGGTCATGTACAACAGAAAGTTGTCAGTGATTGTATCATCTCTAACCAAGCAGAGTATCAAAGCCAATGACAAATTTTCACAACACTACTTTACCCACATGTGTTCTGGCTTTGCTCCAACCCATCGGTTTCTGGGACCAATCAGAGTGTTTAGAATGTGTTTGCGTTCTAGAAATCGCCAGGGAGGTACTCAGATCCAGACTAATTGCAGAGAATAAACTTACATCCATGGGCGTGGCGTAGCATTTGGCCGGAGCAAGGAGTTTGGGTTGCCAGGCAACAGCAGTCATTGTTTACAACAATGTCAAGGCACCGTGCTCCTTCTGTTCAACTTCTCCTAACCAGTTTCTCAACCACAACTCTTTCTGTTCCGCCTTCCACACGTTTTTACTCTGTATCCGGGCCATTTCTACGTTTTGAGGGGAACTGAGGGGGAAATAAGAGGCTTCTGGTCATAGTGGGTGTCATATGTGTCAACAATGTTTTCAGAACCTGTTTGCCAGTTCAACTCTTTGCTGAGTTACGAAGTACATTAAGTGGCCATGGGTTTGTCTAGGATTGAAAGTGTGAGTAGATGTGTGTGTGTGTATGTGTGGTTGAGGGGTAAGCTGAGAAATCTAGAGCTTAAATGTGTGATATTACCCAGCACTCATTTACAGTAATGTCAAGGCACCTTCTGTTCAACTTCTCCTAACCAGTCTCTCAACCACAACTCTTTCTGTTCCGCCTTTCACACATTCTTACTCTGTATCTGGGTCGTCTCTCATATTTGAGAGGAAGTGATGGGGAAATAAGAAGCTGGGAAATACCAAAGACTACAAAATGTCCACCCTGTTTGATTTTTGTGATATTTAATTGATACAAATGTTATTGGAGATTTACACATTTGGAGCAAAAGGAATCACAAGCCAAAATCAAATCTACATTTCATTCCGAAAACCTGTCCCCTCTGTTCGTCCCTCTATCCTTTGCTTTGCACAGTTGACTATTTCAAAATGTCTAAAGTACTGAATGGCGCTGCCCATGCTAAAAGAGCTTTTGGGCACTAGAGTCCTCTATCTATCTCTATGAGAAAGCCCTCAGGGGCGTGTCAAAGCAGCCATTAGTGCACATATATAAAGATGAGTCAAAGATTTTCTACCTCCATGGTGGAAACCTAAATATCACTTGAGCCGTGTTCGAATACTCATACTAACCGCATTAACCATACTATTTGTGACGTGAATTGAGTATATAGTATGCTTATTGGTCATAGTATGGATATAGTTAGTATGCCAAAAGTTCCCAGATGTCATACTAAATTCACCAAAATATGAAGTATACACACGGAGGACACTATTTCTGTACCTCAGGGCCCCTAATGCAATTCTTCAGGAAATGGGCGTGGCTTCACATCGTTTTCCGATATGAAGATAATGGCGGAAAATATGCAGCCGAAATACGACAGCGGATACAAATTAATTGTTTTAACTATTTAAGACAAATGTTAAGCAACGTAATAAAGTAATGATTTTTCAAATAAGTTACTTTACACGTTATGTTGGCTGACAATTTGTTAGCTAGTTTGTCACTGTTCATGTTATCCAGAGCGTTGGTGACAGTAATAGGCTGGACACATGACATTTTTAACAATGCTTTTTTCTGATAAAAACTAGTTCATCACATCCGTCATGGAGAAAAGTTTCGTAATATTACCATATGCCCCAGCTGCTTGCCATAGTTTTGAAGTAATCACGAAAAAACCAGGCCTAATTTTAGGACATTTTTCACCCTGCCAGCTCCTATTAGTTCTATTGAGCACCAACTCGCCTTCCGAACGTTCTATGTCACAATGTGTGTTTTGATGTTGTTGGCAATAAGACACGTTGTTTGCAGTTCAAATGTCTCTCTCTATATATATACAGGAAACAATGGGACGACCTCAGAGTTCCATGAGTAATATTTTGTTGTTGTTTACATTTGAACTGCAAACAACGTGTCTTATTGCCAACAACATCAAAACACACATTGTGACATAGAACGTTCGGTAGCCAACGTTAGCTTGGGTGCCATTGTAAGGTCAGAACGCTCAAATGAAATCAAAGTTTGTCACATGCACCAAATACAACAGGTGTAGGTAGACCTTACAGTGAAATGCTCACTTATAGGCTCTAAACAATAGTGCAAAAAAAGTATTAGGTGAACAACAGGTAAGTAAAGAAATAAAAACAACAGTAAAAAACAGTAGCGAGACTATAAAAGTAGCGAGGCTATATACAGACACCGGTTAGTCAGGCTGATTGAGGTAGTATATACACGTGTAGATATGGTTAAAGTGACTATGCATATATGATGAACAGAGAGCAGCAGTAGCGTAAAAGAGCGGGTGGCGGGACACAATGCAGATATCTCGGGAGGTCGGGTTGGTTGGTCAGGCCAATTGAGGTAGTATGTGTAACAGTATAATTTTAAACCGTCCCCTCGCCCATACCCGGGCGCGAACCAGGGACCTTCTGCACACAACGACAACATTCACCCTCGAAGCATCGTTACCCATCGCTCCACAAGAGCCGCGGCCCTTGCAGAGCAAGGGGAACTACTACTTCAAGGTCTCAGAGCAAGTGACGTAACCGATTGAAACGCTATTTAGCGCACACCGCTAACTAAGATAGCCGTTTCACATCCGTTACACTCACCCCCCTTTTGACCTTCCTCCTTTTTCCGCAGCAACCAGTAATCCGGGTCAACAGCATCAATGTAACAGTATAATTTTAAACCGTCCCCTCGCCCATACCCGGGCGCGAACCAGGGACCTTCTGCACACATCAACAACAGTCACCCACGAAGCGTCGTTACCCATCGCTCCACAAAAGCTGCGGCTCTTGCAGACTTCTGCACACAACGACAACATTCACCCTCGAAGCATCGTTACCCATCGCTCCACAAGAGCCGCGGCCCTTGCAGAGCAAGGGGAACTACTACTTCAAGGTCTCAGAGCAGGTGACGTAACCGATTGAAACGCTATTTAGCGCACACCGCTAACTAAGCTAGCCGTTTCACATCCGTTACATATGTACATGAATGTATAGTTAAAGTAACTCTGCATATATGATAAACAGAGAGTAGCAGAGTGGTTGGGAGGGGCACACAATGCAGATAGTCCGGGTAGCCATTTGATGACCTGTTCAGGAGTTTTATGGCTTGGGGGTAAAAACTGTTGAGAAGCCTTTTTGTCCTAGACTTGGTACTCCAAGTGCGAAACGCTCTGAATTTACGAACGGACAATCTGACAAAGCTCTGAATTTACGAGCGAACTCTGGCACTCCAGATAGAATTTAAGAACGCACCCAAATTCGTAAAATTTCTAACTAGTAAGTTGTCATGGTTGCATAGCAACAGCATCAACTTCTGGTAGACACGCGAAGAACTCAACAGGAAACAATGGGAAGACCTGAGTTCCATGATAGCCTGAGCAGAAACGAAAATTCTTCTTCTTCCTTAGCCAAAAGGACGAGAAGGATACTGTTCGTTTACAGTATGCTAAAATGAACTAATAGTATATACTCATTAAGTATGTAGTACACAGTATGTTAGTATGGGTTTTCGAACACAGCTTTGGTGCTTGCCCCAGTTTACTCTATTTACAAAACGCCGACAAGGTGCATTGTCCTGGGCTGCAAACCACCAGTTTCCACACTTTGCCAAAAGACTACATCGTATTCCGAAAATTGGTGAGATTCGCCTCCTACACGAGAATGGCGTGTTGAACGGCACTCAGATACGCGAGGCTCATTTCAGCAAAGAATGTTTTCGACTCAATACACCGAGAAAGTGATTGTTGTGGGATAACGCGGTTCCCACGATTTGTCCCAGCGATAGCCCGAGCAGAACCGATACTTCTTCACTTTATGTTAACCAAAAGGACGAGAAGAAGCAACACAGACCGAACCAAGAAGTTCAGGATAGACCACGCGTGGATTATTCTGTTATCCAGAACAGCAGGGAGCCGAAACGGTGAGTAGAGAGTTAATGATGGAGGCTACGTCACGTCAACGTGCTGAGCGTCACTTCTGATAAACCAAGGAAAGGCTCCCGCTGAAAAACTGTTACATTATAGCAGATTTTTGCTATTTCATCAAATTAAACAAACAACAATCAGGCATAATCTATATAGTCACGGAAATATGGAATGTGTGTTTCATTGGCTTTTTGAGAATTGATAGGTGAGTTAAAATGTACATTTTCGAACGAACTGTGTGCTGTTGTTTACACAGTAAGCTAGCTTGAGTTCGGCTAAATCTATTTGGGAATGAACTAGCATACTTTCATTCTGTGAACATGACTGGAATTATGCCTCTACAATGTCGGATGTGAATCTAGATTAAACTAGTGTCAAATGTTGACACCTGCACACTCAACGTTGTTAGTGATATAGATTTCCTGATGTACACATGTGCTACAATGCTAGCTTGTAAATGTGTATGCATTTGGACAACTGTTAAGTTACGTTGTCATTACTAATGTATTACTAACAGCACTTATGTATTACATACATTCAGTCTTATTCAAATAAACAACAATCAATAATTAAAACGGCGAGTTTTTCACTCCCCTCTGTGTCCAGTGAGCTGCAGTCAATGGATGCCGTGGTGGAGGTTAAGGAGTCAGAGACAGCCATGACGGGAGCCACAATGGACGTTAAGGAGTCAGAGACAGCCATGACGGGAGCCACAATGGACGTTAAGGAGTCAGAGACAGCCATGACGGGAGCCACAATGGACGTTAAGGAGTCAGAGACAGCCATGACGGAAGCCACAATGGACGTTAAGGAGTCAGAGACAGCCATGGCGGGTTTTGAGGAGTCAACGGAAGCCACAATGGACGTTAAGGAGTCAATTTCAGCCGCCATGGACCTGAAGGAGTCCATGCCAGTCATGATTGAAGTTAATGAGTCAGAGTCAAAAGAAGCCGTTGTGGACATTAAGGAGTCACAGGGAGCTGTTATGGAACTCAAGAGGCAGTCTTCCTCCTCTGGCAGCCAGGGGCGGGACAGAGACCGGGAGTCGGACAGCTATCTCCAGCACCTCCAGTGTCCCCACTGTCTGCTCCAGTGTAAGAGCCACTGCAGCTACCTCATCCACATCGCTAAGATCCATCCAAGCCGCCTGGATGACACGCCGGTGGGTCGCCTGGGCAACGCCATCTTCTACCAGCGCACGGCACGGCTGTTCCACTGCAGCGTGTGTTTCCACACGGCCAGGGAGTTCCCTCGCCTCTACGACCACCTGCTCACCTGCCACTGCCTCTCTGGGAAGGGCCAGGGTGAGGAGGGAGAAGGGGATGAGCGTAGGGGGGAAGGGGGAGAAGAACAGGAAGGTATCAGTGTAGACGTGCTTTCAAAAGACAGTAGTCATCCTCCCAGTGAGCCCAAGGCAGAAGAGGAGGATGAGGACAAAGGAGGTGTGAAGCAAGAGGAGGAAGGTAGGAAAAGAGGACTAGAGGAGATGGAGGGAGGCGAGGACAATGAAGAGAACTCCCGCTCAGCCGGCAGCCCCATGAAACGAAAAATAAGCCCTACGGCAGGCAGTGAGGAAGATGATCATGATGAAGAGGAAGAGGAGCTACAGACCAACAACAACAAAAAAAGTGACAAACACAAAAAGCAGGAAGAGGCCTTCCTGACCAAATATATCCAGCGCCAGGGGGGTCGCTACAACTGTCGCCTGTGTGGCAAGCGCTCCAAGATGAAGGGCCATGCCATCCACCACGTGAGCTACAAGCACGACGTGCCCAAACCTTACTGCTGTAAAGAGTGTAGCAAGGCCTTCATACTAGAGTATTCGCTACTCAACCATATCTACCACAACCACAGACAGGGCATGTACCGCTGTCTCTTCTGCCCCTTCAGCTCTGACGTGGTGTGGGGCATAAAACGTCATGGCAACCGCTGCAATGCCCGAAGCGGGGAGGGGGAGGAGGGGGAGGGCAGCAATGGAGAAGAGTGATTGGTTAATGGTTGCTAACACATACTGTACCTTGGTAATCAGGAGAAGGGACTCCAGACCTACATTATCTAAGTTCTAGAATCTCTTTGCATTGTGCATCTACTTGGCTAGTAACCCTAGGTACAGTAGATTCCACTGTCACAGAGGTGTAGATTCTCAGTGAAGTATGTATTTACTTCCTCTGTACACACAGTGATGAAGAATGAGGTACTTTGTCATTCTGTAGACTTTTCCTGATATACTGGAGCTGATGGACTCAAATGTAGAATATGTACTTTGTGAACTCGAAAACAGCATTACTATGTACATGACAGCTGTTGATGACTCATAATGCTACACAATGAAACTATCAAACTGACAAAAACATGTTTTTTGTGTGTTTTTTACCTGCCTTTGTATTGTCTTTATTACATGGGATGTGTGTGTCTCTTTGAAAACAATACAATAAAAATAATACATCAATTTTAGGTACAATTTAGCCGACTTCCTCTGTTATAGAAGTCTTGACACACCCACACCTGCAGCACAGGAGGTGTGAAACAGTTTGTTTCCTGTCCTGCAGGTGTGTGTGTGTGTTTGGGGCTGTTCCTTACCTCTCCACTGTGGTTTCCTGAACTAACAGGTTTTTGTTGTGAGTAGGCTACAGCAGTGTCTCACAACCCATTGTGGTATTTCATACACTGAACAAAAATAAATGCCACATGTAAAAGTGTTGGTCCCATGTTTCATGAGCTGAAATAATTTTTTTTTGCAGAAATGTTCCATATGCACAAAAAATGTATTTCTCTCAGATTTTGTGGACAAATTGGTTTACATCCCTGTTAGTGACTATTTCTGAGGAATATTTCTGTCTGTAATAAAGCCCTTTTGTGGGGAACAGCTCATTCTGATTGGCTTCAGCTTGGCTCTGCAGTGAGTTGGCCTGGCTGCCAAGTGGGTGGGCCTATGCCCTCCCAGGACCACCCATGGCTGTGCCCCTGCCCAGTCATGTGAAATTCATAGATTAGGGCCTAATGAATATATATCAATATACTGATTCTTATATGAACTGTAACTCAGTAAAATCTTTGAAATTGTTGCATATTGCAAATATATTTTTGTTCAGTATATATTGTATATAAAACAGTACTATATTGGTGATATGAGAGGAAACTACTATTGCATAGTAGTAAAATGCTTATTTCTTAAGAACAGGGAGTAAATGGTAGCTGGTTTTCTTTCTGTCACCACCAACTGTTGTGTTCAGCTCCAGTATTTTCCTTTGCAGTGACACAGATAGTACCTTTTCACCACGTGTCAACAGCATGCACCCTGGTACACTACAGGCACATGTTCGGTTCCTTAATGGTGAGGAAGAGAGGGAGAGCGAACACACTTCATTGGGCAAGACACAGAACAAATCATTTCTACCACATTTCCTGTGTGAAATTGCAGATTACACACTTGAATGTAGCAGCACTGACAGTGCGCATCACATGTGCATAAAGGTAAGTCACCAACAATACATTTCATTAAGTTTAGTTTAGATTTTTACAAATCAATGTTATTCCATGGATATGTTAGTTGTAAGTGTTATGTTTAATTATTGGTTACAGTTTTATTTCTATAGTTGTTAAATCACTGACACTAGCTAGTTTTCCATCCCATGGGTGACAATATTCGAAACTGCGCATAAATACTATATGCGCAGTTTCCCACCGTAGATGTTTCCATCAAATTGACTTGTTGCAGATAAAAGGCTGTGCGCTATGACGTGGTCCACATAAAAATACAATTTGCAGTTAAATTCCCATGAACCGAATAAAAAATACAAGAGAAATAGGGTTCCATCACATTTTTAACTCTACTGGTGGGTTTCTCACACAAAAAAATGGACTTATATAGCGAGTGTGTCCGCTCTGGTTGTCACATGCGCTTTATCCAACAGCAAGCAGTGTGCAGATAGCGGTGTTGTCTAGAGCGCATGTATAGCCTACATGGTGAGATTATTATGGACAAAAAAGATCTACATTATTTTTATTTGTCAAATGGCAGAAAGGATCATGTTCAAAGCACTTTAAAAAAAATCGGTGCTGGGTTATGGTGATATTGTCTATATGCTGGCCTCAACAAGTACCTTTAAAACTCTGGACACAGTGTATCATGGTGCTTTTACGATTTATTTCAAACGCTAGATCACCCTACGTCATCACGCACTGATTTATATCCGCCAAGAAGTCCCTTTGGTGGAAACGTGCATATTTTCTTTATGTGGGTTTTAGAATACTAGTATGAAAATCTGTTGCCAATTGGATGGAAACCTAGCTATTGAAATCAGAGTGAGGTTTCATCTCAATGACCGCATACATAGCCTGGGAGATTTTTAAAAATAATTCATAAACTGCGTAAATGGTGCAAATTCTTATCAGCAAGCTTCAACCGTAAAAAAAAGTGCTAAAAAGTAAACCACTACAGTACCAGTCAAAAGTTTAGACACACCTACTCATTCAAGTTTCTTTTTAATGTTTTGCTATTTTCTACATTGTAGAATAATAGTGAAGACATCAAACTATGAAATAGCACATATGGAATCATTTAGTAACCCAAAAAAAAGTGTTTAAAATACATTTGTATTTGTTTGACTGTTCAAAGTAGCCACCCTTTGCCTTGACAGCTTTGCACACTGTTGGCATTCTCTCTCTAAAACACACATACGTGTTTAGCAGATGTTATTGCAGGTGAAGTGAAACACTGCACCCTGTGCATATAACACAAAAACATTGATTTAATTTGATTTAGATGATTTTACTTGAACTCTGAAGCATTTATTTGGGCTGCAATCTGAGGTGCAGTTAACGCCAAGGAACTTGTCCTCTGCAGCAGAGGTAACTCTGGGTCTTCCTTTCCTGTGGCGGTTCTCATGAGAGCCAGTTTCATCATAGCGCTTGATGGTTTTTGCGACTGCACTAAAACATTTTCTTCAAATGTTCCGCATTGACTGACATTCATGTATTAAAGTAATGGACTGTCGTTTCTCTTTGCTTATTTGAGCGGTTCTTGCCATAATATGGACTTGGTCTTTTACCACAACAGGGCTTTCTTCTGTATACCACAACTGATTGGTTCAAACGCCTGAAGGAAGGAAATTCCACAAATTAACATTTAACAAGGCACACCAGTTAATTGAAATGCATTCCAGGTGACTACCTCATGATGCTGGCTGAGAGAATGCCAAGAGTGTGCAAAGCTGTCATCAAGGCAAAGGGTTGCTACTTTGAAGAATCTCAAATATAAAATATTTTGATTTGTTTCACACTTTTCTGGTTACTACATGATTCCATATCTGTTATTTCATATTTTTGATATATTCACTATTATTCTACAATGTAGAAAATAGTAAAAATGAAGAAAATCCCTTGAATGAGTAGGTGTGTCCAAACCTTTGACTGGTACCGTAGATATGGTCTCTCCAACCCTGTTCCTGGAGAGCTACCGTGTTGTAGGTTTTCAATCTAACCTTAATCGAGCGCACCTGATTATAATAATTATCTAGTTGATTAGCTAAATCAGTTTAGCTACAAATGGGGTTGGAGTGAAAACCTTTTGAGGGTTGTTCTCCAAGGACAGGGTTGGAGAGCCCCTGTACTTGATCAGTGTTATCCAAACTTGTTCCTGGCCCCCTGGGTGCACATTTTTTTTTTGCCTAGCACTACACAGCTGATTCAAATAACCAATTAATCATCAAGCTTTGATTATTTGAATCAGCTGTGTAGTGCAAAAACTACACGGCCCCCTGGACCGAGTTTTGGAAACTCTGTACTAGAGAAATAGGTCCACAGCATGTAGAATACATGTAGAATACAAATAATATGTCAATAGGAAAAAGTAACTAACTTCACCTCAAGCTGTTTATGACAGTACATTTCCTGTTCCAATTTGTATTTCCACATACACAGATGTGAAATAGGCATCATGGAAAGACCCATGTGTGCATTACAATAACTTCACCCCTTAAGGGAACATCAGGGGCTTTCTCCAGTTGTAGTCACAGTGTGAATAGTGAAACTAGTGTAACATTAGTATAGTGTGAGGGGAAAACATTGTTCGTCTTTCACATGGATGAATTGGCATCACACTGTTTCTGCATTCAACAACACTACTTTCTCGTTGCCTAACCAATATCTTTCACTTCATCTAACATAGTGTGGTTTTGGTGTATTCAAATGAAATGTATAACACTCTCTTTTCTTCCCTTATCATTCCCAGTAATGCTTGTACCCCAACCTAAGTGACAGGACCGGTCACCCTGGTCAACTCCCCCTGTTGCTGTGGTCAGGTTACTGTTGTGGTCAGTCACAATGAACATCTCAGTAGAGGTGGCCAGAGGGGTCAACAATGCCACCCTGGAGATGCTGGTCAGTCCTGTGATGACCGTGGCAGTGCCTGTTATTTACCTGTCTGTGTTTGTGTGCAGTACCCCCTGCAACCTGCTGTCTCTGGTAGCGCTGCTGAACGTCCATTACAAACGCCACACTCCCACGTCTGTGTTTGCCATCAACCTGTCACTGGCAGACCTGCTCTACAGCGCCTTCCTGCCCCTACAGGTGAGTCACTGCCACTACAGGTAACACACAACGCATTCATAAGTGCCATGTACAGGGTTGTCTCTGACACTCTGGCACCGGTTACAACTAACTGCACTGTTATTTCTGTCACATGTTACTAAGTTTCTACAGAAACATTTCCCTTCTAGTTGGACTAATATTTGATGACCACTAAGCCCATCTCTCTCTCTCTCTCTCTCTCTCTCTCTCTCTCTCTCTCTCTCTCTCTCTCTCTCTCTCTCTCTCTCTCTCTCTCTCTCTTTTTCTCAGGTGTTATACCACCTGTGGGGTAATGACTGGCTGTGGGGCGCTGCCCTCTGTGGCCTCACCACCACAGCCCTCAACTGCAACATGCATTGCTCTGTCCTCACCACCTGTGCCATCGCGCTCGAGCGCTACTGCGGTGTCGTACGCCCGCTACGCACCAAACACTGGCGCACCGCCCGGAGAGCCGCCATCACCTGCGTCCTCATCTGGGCATTTGTTCTGATTACTCAGACACCCTTGCTCCTCCGTGACCTCACCCTCCGGGTCGTCGAGCTAAACATCACAACCTGCTTCGACGTACTTCCACGTAAACTGTTCATTCACCAATCAATAGCCTATCTCTACTTCCTAGTGGTTCTGCTGATGTTCTACGTGTTACCTTTAGTCGTCCTGGTCAGCTGTTATGTTGCCGTGGCCAGAGGCCTGCACAGGTCGTTGCCGACGGCAGCTGAAGGCAGTGACGGTAAGAGGGAAGTGTTGTCAAGGCGACGGGCTCAGACCACAGTCGCCTTAGCAACCCTGTGCTTTGTGGTGTGTTACCTACCAACCATCACCCTTCATGGCCTGCACGTAGTCTTCCACACCCAGGGCAAGAGCCTGTACAGATACTATAAACTAGCGCTGAGCATCAACAGCCTCAACTGCTGCTTTGACCCGTTTGTGTACTACTTTGCGTCGAGGGAGTTCCGTCTGGCTCTGAGGAGGCTGCTGGGGCGGTGTGTCCCACTGGGAGAGGGGGAGGAGCTTGGGACCTCTGAGCTGGTGTCCATGACTGGGGAGCCTAGGGAATCTAAGGGCCACTACTAAGCAGTAGTTGATCACTAGATAGTCATGCTGGAATGGACAAAGTGTGCAAATGACCCAAACTGTAAATGCAAAAAAATCTATTTTGTTATTTTATGCACAGACCCTGTGCGGTCTTCATTATAAAGCTGTTTATGCAATTGTTGTCGATGCTAATTTTTATAGTTATTCTGCCTTCATTCCGTTGACATTTATTATTGAATAAATCTTAGACATGCATCATCTTGGTATCAAGTGAGTTTATTACTTAGGCATTGATAAGTGCACAAAAAGGCAGACTAATCACACTACTGTAATATACTGACGTAATCAACACAAGAAATGCCCGTTTCAAAAGCCTGAATGCCAGTTAATGTTAAATGAATACGGACAGTAGAAATACACTACATTACAATGAAATAAATACAAGGAAATACATTCAGTGAAGGCCACTTTGAAAAGGATGGGCCAGTGGGGTCTGTTTTGTCTCTGAGAAATATTATTACATACTATACTTTATAGAATTCTCCAATGGTTGAAACATCTTGTTTTTCATAACCTTCATCAGTGGCAACAACAACAACATGTTCAGCCTTCAATCATTTGAAGCTTCATAAATCATCGCTGCATTCGTCAGGTGTATAACTTGCGCTGCTACATCTAGAAGGTACAAGTTGCTACGTCGTCAAGCTTTTTACACCCCGGATCACATTTGAACCTATTCATCCCACCAAAGCTAACATACAATAATGTAACAAACCTCCAAAGGAAAGCACATACACTAAAGCTTGGGTTTATGAATAGTGATGATGGCTCAAAAAACATCTCTCTTCACTCTGAGAAGCATTCTCATTCTCTCAGAACATCTCTCTTCACTCTGAGAAGCATTCTCATTCTCTCAGAACATCTCTCTTCACTCTGAGAAGCATTCTCATTCTCTCAGAACATCTCTCTTCACTCTGAGAAGCATTCTCATTCTCTCAGAACATCTCTCTTCACTCTGAGAAGCATTCTCATTCTCTCAGAACATCTCTCCACTCTGAGAAGCATTCTCATTCTCTCAGAACATCTCTCTTCACTCTGAGAAGCATTCTCATTCTCTCAGAACATCTCTCTTCACTCTGAGAAGCATTCTCATTCTCTCAGAACATCTTTCTTCACTCTGAGAAGCATTCTCATTCTCTCAGAACATCTCTCTTCACTCTGAGAAGCATTCTCATTCTCTCAGAACATCTCTCTTCACTCTGAGAAGCATTCTCATTCTCTCAGAACATCTCTCTTCACTCTGAGAAGCATTCTCATTCTCTCAGAACATCTCTCTTCACTCTGAGAAGCATTCTCATTCTCTCAGAACATTTTTCTTCACAGTTGTGGAGAAAGGATAGGACGATGTATGCATACATACATAGAAATACACGATCACACATACTAGATCATATGCTTGAGTATGTACATACCAAATAAAGCTATTCATGTACAGTATTTATCCTCATGCACACTGAAGGACTGGCGTGTGTGATGTCACACCACGAGGAAGACTAAATATTGGCAAAATATGAATGTTGTTTCAAATTTAGCAGCAGGATGACTGATATCGCTGGTCACATCATTTTCAGGAGGAGATTGTGTGCTTCTCCAAATATATCAGTCCATCACAGTAATATGGTTTGTGTTCATTTGAAATACCACCTCACTTTTTACAAAACATTTTGTTGTTGTTGTTGAGTGCTTTCCTTTATTTGAGTGTTTTATGTTTCTCTTATTACGTTCTCATTGCAGTGGGTTCTAACCAATCAAATTATATTACGTGTATCGTTCCCAATTGTGCTCCAAAGCATCACAAACAGGCAAATGAACGTGTTCTGTGCTTTTTAGACTGAACAATGAAAGCTTAAACTGACCACCTCCCAATACTCCATCTGTATGTAAGGACAGCGATGTGTTGTGTAAAGATCTGCTCGTGGAACAGGAATCATTGAACATCAACAGTAACTATTTGAAGACGAATACCTTAAAGTAACACATGACTGGATTAGTATCCCTCAGACTTAATGTTCCTAAGAAGAGACATCCTTTCCATTGTCTTCACACTACAAGTCAAATACACATACTTTCCTCTTTTCATACACAACATTTGACTTTATACCTTTCATGCATTCTCAAAGAAATATGGTATTTCCCCCTTAATAGAGGTGTAAAGATGACCTCTAAAAGGGACAGCTGTGAATCAGTGTCTAGTTTACAAACAGAGCGATAGACAGATGGCTGGGTACAGCCAGTCTTAAACACTGTGAGCAGAGCAGGCAATGGTGTTAATATCGATTTCCTGTAAAGGCAGGCAATCACGGTGGGTAAGTGTCAGTGTTCTGTACAGGAGGACTGTATCCCTGTCCGTCTCTGCTGGCAGATCACAATACAGCCCTCTATCCTCTCTAATTACCCTTCATTATCTCTCTATACAGTATCTCTAACTCCTCATCGCAGGCAGTGTAAAGAACACATCTTCTTTGACGCAGATGCCAGGAATGAGACGATCCGAAGCCATACTACTGCTGTGTCCACTAGCATCTATCTAACTATTCCTTTTACACATCCATCAAACCACAGAAAACGCTTTAACATCGCCATACGTTGTCTCAGCCGTCCGTCAACATACGACCCCTATAGGAAAACAATCAACAATAAACTCAATCCCTTCTTGACAGATTCAACATTTCTGTAAACATCACAGCCAATTCAGGAAAAAGCACTGACCATGCAACTGGACATGAAACATGCCCATTAACTACTGAATGCCAATAATGTCAATACACTTCCAGAATTGACTGGTATTGAAATAAGTCCCATCCCAGTCCATCTCTGGTGAGCAGTGCCTTAGCTCCGTTTGACCAGAGGCCTCTCTTCTCTGACATGGTGCCTGGCGCTTCTCTTCTCGGCCCTCCCCTTCTCCCTCACCTTCCTCAGCCTGCGTGGGGGCGGTGTCCCCCTCGACTCACTGTCCTCCTGTGCACTGGACGTGTCCATTCCGTCCCGCTCCTCCGGGATATTGGGAATGGCCCCGCTGCTCCCGTCCAGAATGTTCCTCAGGTAGGGGTCTTCAGGGGTGCAGGTGGCAGTGGTGCCGCTCTCACTGCTGCTCAGGTCCTGCTCCTCGCTGTAGCGCCCTCTGCTGTGGTGGGGGAACGATCCCCGGATGGAAGGCCTCTCTCGCTCCGCCTCCCTCACACTCTGCTGGGGCTCATTCATGTCCACGCCAGAGTCCAGGCTGGTGTCGTTGCTGCTGGGGGGCCGTGGGTGGCGTCCCTGGAGCTCTATGATGGAGTGGCGGACCGAGGCGGCTGGTTTACCATCCAGGGAGACGAACCAGGCCCTGGGGTGAGGCGACGAGGCCTTGCCTCGGGTCAGCTCCAGGAGTGTACGCTCTGATATCCCCTGGAGTTCACTGGGGCCCCCCATCCCACTGCTGAAGGCCCTCATTCCAGCCGCCTCATTCAGAGTACCGGGGACGGAAACGGAGGACTCTGGGAGGCTGCTGTAACGGCCCCACGCCCCAGGATTAGAGGCTGGGCCTTGGGGAGTGGTCTCCAGGGCCTGGGGCTGGTCCTGGCCGCCCTGCTGGGGGTTGGCTCCCTGGGCATGGTGGGGGTTCTTAGGGAGGGTCTGGGTGTAGCTGTCATGACCACCCTGCTCAGAATGGGAGTGGGTGTCATAGGCTCCTCCGTTACGGGGGAAAGTGGCCGACTTGCAGCCTGATCCTTGCTGCTCCCCACCCTGGCAGCTGATGCGCTCCGGGGCCTGGAGGATGGCCACAGGCTGGTTGTAAAGGTGGAGCAGCTGAGCACCTCCACCCAGGTGGGCTCTGTTCCGCTCCTCTCTGGACCTCTCCCTCAGCCTGGCCACCTCCTCACTGTTGATGTAGTGGTGTGATGCCTGGGGTCCCTTGGCGCCGCTCCCCACATTTTCATACAGGAGGGCGGAGCCACGCCCGGGGTCTTCCACATAGATGTTGTAGTTGGCTTTGTTGTGCCTGGGGGTGGAGGGGTCACACTGGACGCTGCGCGAGGCCAGGCCGTGGGCTCTGTCTCCGGGGTGGAAGGACATCATGGCATGGCCCTCCTCCATGTGGGTGGAGGTGGTCTGGTCCTTCTTCAGAGCGGACCGCTTCGAGAACCGTGCTCTCCTCCTCGGCCCACGAGAGGAACCTGAACCTCTGCAGATGACAGTCAACACAGCAGGTTGATTGAGAAGCAGAGAAGGTAGTCAATACACAGTGGGTCTTTTGGGGGATCTTTGTTATGTGTACGTTTAACTTCATATAATCAGCATTTGTGTCAACAATTAGTAGAACAATCCTGGCCATTCAAATGTTTTAAATTGTATAACTTACTGTAAACATTTTGTACAACCCCCTTCGCCCCACACACCCCCATCTGTGATATATCCAGCTGCAGTTGACACACAATCAGTAACGTTAGTTAATTAGGTTGGTCTCTTACCCACATTGACACAGCAGCACAGCCAGAAACCCCAAGACTATAACCAGAGTCCCACCCAGTATTCCTACGAGCAGGTAGGTGTGGTAGGAGAGGAATTCCATTGAGCTGGCATGGCCCATATAACCTAGACAGGTACAGACAGAGATGAGTTGATTATATTAGGTTGATGGTGGTCAATATGTTCTCCAGGATAGTAAGACATGTTTGAAGACAATACTGAGAGTGAGACTCCATCATTTAGTTCATTCGTAACATTCAATTCATGAACATTTTCATTTTGGACCGTTACAATATTTATACCGTTGGAGGAGGGTAGGGGTGCAGCGATCCAGTAACCCAGGTGAGAAGCAATGTAGGTCCAGACCAGATGATCTCCAACCATCTTCACTATCCCCAGACCTTGGTTCTCCCAAGCACCTGGAGGACGAAACATTGTGAGGAAAATGAATGAAGTAAAACTTGGAAGACACAGGCAGATACTTCCAGTTCCACAAAGTAAGTGAACACAGGAAGTATTTTGTAAACAAAGCCTTTGAACAAGTTACTAAGGTAGTTCCAGTCCTCGTCCTTCTGTTGCACTAATAGCTATATTCATAAAGAACAGGAAGGCCTGGACACTGTTTATGCTCCCAATTCTCACCTCTTTACTGACAACGTTTCGATCCAAACCGGCTCTTCGTCTGGTCAAAACGAAGATGAAGAGCCGGTTTGGATCTAAACATTGTCAATAAAGAGGTGAATTGGGAGCATAAACAGTGTGCAGGCTTTCCTGTTCTTTACAAGTATTCTTTATTAACCCAGCGCCTGCTGTATGTTTTTAAGGACGTGCGTATGACCACAATCTTCTCTAGTAGCTATATGCCCCACCTGTCTTGGTGTTGAAGTCCCAGGCAGGGAGGGTGTCCGAGGGCCTCAGGTTGGTGGTGTGTGCCAGGGGCAGGGAGATCTGGATGGGGCCTTTCACCTGGACCTCCTGACCACCAGAGTACAGCAGAGTGCTGACCGCTGCCATCGCCCGCAACTCAACACTCCTGAACACTGAACACACATACAACAGTGGAGGCTGCTGAGGGGAGGACGGCTCATAATAATGGCTGGAAGGGAGCAAATGGAATGGCATCAACCACCTGGGAACCATGGAAACCATGTGTTTGATGTATTTGATACCATTCCACTAATTCCGCTCCAGCCATTACCACGAGCCCGTCCTCCCCAATTAAGTTGCCACCAACCTCCTGTGACATACAAACACACGGGAGAGAATTACCACATGTCCAACGTTTAAAAATATGCAGGCTCTACAAACACTACATCATTAAAGAGGAATAGTTTTCCGAGGGCTACTTCAGCTCAGAATCTTGAAGTATTCCTCAATCTTGGAAGTGTTCAATGCTTACTTTCATGTATCAATACCACCTCACATTACCATTAGTTGGTGCACTGCACTCCATGTATTCGATTTGCTGAGCCCACCTGACTTGTTGTGAATGATGCCTGGGGTGCAGTTCACACAGTCCTTGCCTAGGTGGCGCAGTGGCACGGTCAGGTAGGCCATCACTGTGGAGGTGTTACTGCCGTCAGAGAGCATCAGGTGACTCTTGGGGAACTGAACGCTGGGCTGGTAGGAGATGTCTGTGGAAATAAGAAAAAGACCAGATGGAGTTCATTCCCTCTCCCAAAGCACTTCTGCCACAGTAGACTAGAATTGTACAAAGAGTAAGATGTTGCATCACATTTAGGGTTATGTTGAAGTGACAGTTTCCAGATGTGTGCACATACCAGGTAACTTCCCAGTGATGAGCACGGAGTCGTCAAACAGCCAGATGTTGCCTTGGTTTTGAGGGAGCAGCGATAAGGTCACTGAGGAGAATACTGTATACACATGAGATCAGGTCAGGTGACATTCCAGTCAGGAAATCACTAGACACTATTGAGATGTACCTTCAAAAGGGTCTCTTTGTAGTGTCATGTTCCTGTACTTCTACAAAGACACCAGTAGATGGCGACATTGAAAAGGGCTTTTTATGGTCCTGCGTGTTAGACTAGAGAGAAGGGAGGTGGCTTTTGATGACGCAGAGCATAGCTTGTACCACCAGCCACCTCTCTCTCAGTTCTGTCTTTGCCCCTCTCTCTTTATCTTTCTCTGTTATCTCTCTCTTTATCTTTCTCTGTTCTCTCTCTCTTTATCTTTCTCTGTTATCTCTCTTTCTTTCTCTCCTTTGCTCTGCCTTATTCAAGAGAGAGAGAGAGAGTCAGAGTGAGTGAGTGAGTGAGTGAGTGAGTGAGTGAGTGAGTGAGTGAGTGAGTGAGTGAGTGAGTGAGTGAGTGAGTGAGTGAGTGAGAGAGAGAGAGAGAGAGAGAGAGAGAGAGAGAGAGAGAGAGAGAGAGAGAGAGAGAGAGAGAGAGAGAGAGAGAAAGCAGCCCTAAGAGCAGCCGTCTCCTGTTACTAAATACAGCATGTCTAAATGGTGGTCAGAGTCCCCTTAACATCTTATTCAATACAGCTGCAATTAGCTGACACTAGATATGACATGGCATTAAGGTGTTACATTTCAGTACAAAACGCTTGCCTCAGACTCGCTGGCTACACGTTCTATACATTGTGAGTGCATCCTGCTTCTGAGAGTAAGAAATCAATACAATTAATGCAGTGAACGTCATTAAATTGTGCTTTGCTCCAATGCAAAAACAAACACTGATGCTAATGTGCTATGTGACACAGTAGGTGAACACCTTATTTAGCTAATTGTGTCAAATCAATGCTTTAAAGGAAAGGAAAGAAACAGCTATATAATTTAGTAGTTTGGGTGAACTATCCCAGTTTAAACTCTAGAATTTAGCCACACCCGACACCCATAGGTCAGCTGGTTGGGTGCTCCTCAGGGGCTCCTCCAGGTGGGGCCAGACTGTCACAGTGCTACTCACTAGGTCTCTTGGTGGTCCTCCAGGGCAACGGGGTGAGGACGTATCCCTCCATGCTAGCTACAATGGTGAGGCTGAGTCCCAGGCTGTAGGGGACCCTGAGCAGCACCTCTCCCTTCTCCCCAGTCAGGGCCTGGCTACTCAGGGTGTGGTTGACAAACACCCCCACCTGGGCCCCGCCCAGGCGCCGCCGGGTCACCTGATCCTTCACCAGGACCCTCAGGGCAAAGGGAGGCTCTGGGGAGACACAGGAAACAGGAAGTGAAACACAGGAAGTGAGGAAGTTTGTGTATTGCAATGACAAAGTAATATGAAACCTTTGTTTGTATGGCTGATTTTCTACACTAGAATTGCAGAACACTAATGTATGTTCATAGAATGTACCAGTGCAGAACACTAATGTATGTTCATAGAATGTACCAGTGCAGAACACTAATGTATGTTCATAGAATGTACCAGTGCAGAACACTAATGTATGTTCATAGAATGTACCAGTGCAGAACACTAATGTATGTTCATAGAATGTACCAGTGCAGAACACTAATGTATGTTCATAGAATGTACCAGTGCAGAACACTAATGTATGTTCATAGAATGTACCAGTGCAGAACACTAATGTATGTTCATAGAATGTACCAGTGCAGAACACTAATGTATGTTCATAGAATGTACCAGTGCAGAACACTAATGTATGTTCATAGAATGTACCAGTGCAGAACACTAATGTATGTTCATAGAATGTACCAGTGCAGAACACTAATGTATGTTCATAGAATGTACCAGTGCAGAACACAACCTTTGTGGTGGAACAAATAATTTACAAAGCCACATACAAAGAGACAAGACTACACTAAAAGACCAAGGAGGTGTATTTAAAGGCGTTTTCTAAGGTTTATCTGAAGGTGTATGCCGGTGTGTGGCTTTGTGAATGCAGGGATCCCATTTAAACGTCTCTCCTCAGATTCAGTGGCAGCTCTATGAATTATCTCAGGAACCTTAACTGCACATGAAAATGTGATCAGAGCTGAATCTGTGAGAGGTAATGAAAAATAGATCAAAGTGCTGTAGCATCTGTGAGAGGCCTTGTGCGGTGTCAGACGACGTTTCCTCCCCTACAACACACACACACACACACACACACACACACACACACACACACACACACACACACACACACACACACACACACACACACACACACACACACACACACACACACACACACACACACACACACACACACACACACACACACACACACACACACACACGCTATAGGCCAGGCCCTATTTAGCATACACGGCTGCCCCGACAAAACTGCTTCACAACAGCAACAATGATCAAATGTAGCCTATTTATAGACTACAATCTGTTTACTAATCTAATCTGATCATAGCTACTCATAGCTAACTAATATGATGAGGCTTAGTCAATGAAATAAAGGACTTCTGAAGCAAGGCAATGGTGAAAAAGATATGGTGTGAGTGTGCTGTACTAAAGGATTAAAACCCTGATCATTACAGGCACAGTTTCACACTGGCCATACTGATAATCCCCTAATCTCGAAAACCTTCAAATGAAATCATAACACTAAATCCGATTAGTTGCCAGGGGAATCTGAGGGGACAGACTATTAGATTGCAGTGAAAGTCATACATCTTAGTAAGATACTTTATATTGAATGCGTAGGATACTCTACAATACGCGAAGACAAAGTTGGTAAAACCGGTGTGCATAGGTTTACTGATAACCGTTCAATCATTGTGTACATTGTTTTAAAACATCATTGTATTTCTGCGAGGCTTTTGTATGCATTATTGTTGTAGCCTATGTTGAGTGAGATAAATACACCAAATATCATATAGGTTAATATCATCATCCTATATCGTCCTATATGATATTATCAATGAGAAATGATTATCAGTTCCGTTATCATGCCCAATGTTTTAATCTCTCCACACTGAACATTTCCTCCCCACCATTTTAACATGCTGGACAGGCCCTCAAACCCGCAGCCCAACCCAAATATACCGCAAACATGTCCTGTACCTGGTGTTAGGGCAGACGGAGTCTGAACCTGAGAAAGGGCCGTCTGGCCGGGGATGGATCCGTCTGGGACAGTGGCGATGGCATTGTCCTCCGCAGTCAGCAGCGTGATTAGGCCGCCGAGGACACCACCCCCAGGCGCCGCCCTCACGACACCATCCCCGCAGGAGATCACAACCAGCGAGAAAAGCAGGTACAGGCGGTCCGCAGGCATGGCGAGAGGGAGCCGCGAACCAAAGACATAACTGCGCGAAATGAGACAGAGAAGAAGGAATGGAGGCCTAATCTCGCCGCTTTCTTTGTCATGAAAACCTCATGGTGGAACGGAGGCAGGTAGTCTAAGTATGCACAGAAAGCAGGCAGGCTGGTGGTGTTGACGCGCTGGTGCTGATGCTGTGTTTTCGGGGCGTACAACAACAGAGACGGGAGATGGTGCTGTTACATCATAGATAAAACTCCACAATGCCCTCTGTCGGAAATGTATTTTTGTACATAAACAAAAAGATGGTAGCCTACACGTTATAAATTGATGCCAATTAAAGCCACATTCTGTCAGATGCGCACAATCAAATTGTGCCCAACGAGCGGAACAATTTAAATAGAGCAAATACATCCCATGACATTTTCACATGCAAATAGCAGAATATTTATATGTAATGTCTCTATTGCTCATGGAATGATTTTCCATGACCTCAACATTACTTTAAAACAATATTATTTGAAGATATAGCCTACATTGTATACAAAGATATTTTATGAGGGAAAACATATCCCAAAACAATGGAGTAGGGACTCCCGAGTGACGCGGCGGTCTAAGGCAGCATTGGATCGCAGGGCTTGAGGCGTCACTACAAACACTCTGGTTCAATTCCAGGCTGCATCACTACCGACCCTGAATGGGAGTCCCGTAGAGCTGCGCACAATTGGCCTAGTGTTGTCAGGTATCATTGTAAATAAGCATTTGTTCTTAACTGACTAGTCTAGTTAAATAGCCCAGGTCCTTCATTTTCTGATGCCTTTTCTCAGAACTGAGTCTAAGAAAAAAATGTGTTCATATCTGTAGGGGAAATCGAAAGGGGCCATTAATATTTTATTTGAAGCACCACAATTCTAGAAATATAACCTGTATTTAACTGTCTTGGCTTAGCCTGGTCACAGTTGAAGAATTGACCACCAAGTGGCGACATCGTATCGTTTCCCAACACTGAGGCAAGCAAGATGGTTGAACTTGAGTTCCATATCTATCGTCACAAGAGAGCAGGGTCAAACTCAACGAGAAAAAGCAGCATTGGAATCTTTTCTTTTTCAATACTGGATATTTCTATTGGTAGTTTTTATGGCTGTGGAATCTTTGAATGGAAGACATAAGCTCTGTGCAACTAGTAGGCCTAGAAAAGGTGATACCATCTCAATCAGTGTCAGAACTATGGCCAATTTCACCCTCTCCTCATATATGGAACCAGTTAAAATTTAAAGTCTATTCTAATATTCTGTGTTTTGCTTTGTTATTGTTGTCATTTAGCAGACCATCTTATCCAGAGCGAATTACAGGAGCAATTAGGTTTAAGTGCCTTGCTCAAGGGCTCATCGATAGATTTCTCCCCTAGTCGGCTCGGGGGTTCGAATCAGCGACTTTTCAGTTATTGTCCCAGCACTCTGAACTGCTAGGCCACCTTCCATCTTAAGGAGACTAGAGAAGACTGGATGAACATCCACAAAATCCCAGTCTCTTCTCCTTTTAGAATCTCTCCCAGTGTGTTGCCTTCCTCTTCTGATTGAGGGTTTTGTGTCCCAAATGGCGCTACTTTTGACCAGGGCACATAGGGTCCCATATGTAGTGCACTATATAGGGAATAGGGTGCCAACAGTGTGCCATTTGCGACAGAACCAGGCAGTGTCATGTCCGTCCACAACAGTAGCCTAATCAGTGAAGAGGATGGCAGTTAAACAACTATTATGGGTTAATGAATAGCTTCTCCAAATGGCTCAGTGACTCATGTTTTTGATGTCCCTCTCTCCCAGTTGCAAATTGCTTTGAATGGGACATATTAAATGAAATACATTTCTTCCAGATATGGACGATCCAGGGGGGATATTTGTATTTTCTAAACAATGCATAGCATAGCATAGCATAGCATAGCATAGCATAGCATAGCACAGCATAGCATAGCATAGCATAGCACTCTGTCATTATTGTGGAAACACAGTCCTGTTTGATAAATAGCATCAAGGTAATTCTGCTGATGCTGATATTGTTGTTGTTGGGGACATTGGAACTTTTTTTTAGCCCATTCAGCAGTGAGGACCATGATATTTATGGGCTATAACTTGGACTATAAATGTTATGCTACTATAAACCAAAAATGATTTGCTCATACATTTCAGGTCCTTTAGACTAATTGACAGTGTTAAAGGAGCTTAAATCAGAACAACAAGGGGTTTCCAGTACAACATGCTGCAACATTGTGCAGGTCTATAGTGTGTGTATGGTCCATGATGTACGACCATGACACTCTCAAAAGAAAGCCAGGACTGTCACCAACCACAGCAATATTCTCCCCTTGTCCCCCTCCCCCACCCACAATCTCCCTCCCTTAACTCCTAACCACGCCTTTATCCCCATTGAACAAATCCAAGCTGCCTCTGCCTCACCTCCCCTCTATATCTGTCTGATGAATGGCTTTCCCCTCCACTGGCTTTAATGGGTTGCTGTGGGCCTGCTGCAGTCCAGACTGGGCCCAGGCTCTGAGGCTCTGAGGCCAACGCTACGTGTCCTCTTATCTGTGCTGCGGAGAATCTAAATGGCTGTTTAGATGATGGATACAGACACATAACCTGAATATTGATAAAGGAAAAACACCCCACATTACCCATTATTACCTTTAGGCTATAGTGTTACAGATGGAAGTTGTCTGTCATGAATCATCTTAAAGTCATGCTGGTCACCACCATGTTTGGTTTTACCATTGGGTGTATCATACTGCATTTGAGGTTGGTTAAAATAATACGATTTTGTATGTGTGTGTATGTGTGTGTGTCCTAGAGGTGCCAGTCCTCAATATACCATAGTGGTATATTGTTATTTCCTCTATTGGAAAGCCAGAGGCAAAGTCGTTACATTGGATGATAAATAAAGGGTTGATCAATACGGATGCCACCACAGTGCTGAATAACTGACAACCCAGTCTCACCACAGTGCTGAATAACTGACAACCAAGTCTCACTACAGTGCTGAATAACTGACAACCCAGTCTCACCACAGTGCTGAATAACTGACAACCCAGTCTCACCACAGTGCTGAATAATATAATATAATATATGCCATTTAGCAGACGCTTTTATCCAAAGCGACTTACAGTCATGTGTGCATACATTCTACGTATGGGTGGTCCCGGGGATTGAACCCACTACCCTGGCATTACAAGCGCCATGCTCTACCAACTGAGCTACAGAGGACCACGAATAACTGACAACCCAGTCTCACCACAGTGCTGAATAACTGACAACCCAGTCTCACCACAGTGCTGAATAACTGACAACCCAGTCTCACCACAGTGCTGAATAACTGACAACCCAGTCTCACAGCCGTGCTGAATAACTGACAACCCAGTCTCACCACAGTGCTGAATAACTGACAAACCAGTCTCACCATAGTGCTGAATAACTCACAACCCAGTCTCAACACAGTGGTGAATAACTGACAACCCAGTCTCAACACAGTGCTGAATAACTGACAAACCAGTCTCACCACAGTGCTGAATAACTCACAACCCAGTCTCAACACAGTGGTGAATAACTGACAACCCAGTCTCAACACAGTGGTGAATAACTGACAACCCAGTCTCTCAGCAGGATGGGAACTAAAAAGTCAGTTGTCCTTTATCAGATCAGAGCCGATGCAAATCTCATTTGACATTTTAGATGTTGATTATTCCTATCTGTTGATGTGCGTTAATGTGCGTTGAAGTGAGTCATGCTGGGGGATGGAATGTAATGAACACTGTCTTATCGACGTATTAATGGATTGAATACGACATGAGTTGATTGGTGGTTCTAGAAAACTGAAATGTACATTTTAGATTCATCCATCCGTCAAACTTTGGCAGACTTTTCAAATAAGTGTTTGAGTGAACACCTAACCGTTCATGAAACTTATTATCAGAAGTTTATAGAACAAATATGTTAAATAGACAGAAATAAAAAGAGCTGGAAAGAGAGAGGGATTGGGCTGTTTTGGTCTCTCTGGACTGGGTCCTGTCACCACTTAAGACCAATGAACACTGCTCCTCACCTCTCTGGGCAGGAAAGTCATCCAATCAAAACAAGGTCCACTTTTACTCAAGTGGGAGAGAGAACAGATTTGAATCTTGGCGAGGATTGAACACGTCACAGTGATCCGTGAAGATGAGGCGTTATGGAATAACTCTCACTGATGAAGATGAGAAAGAGAGAAAGAGAGAGAGAGACAGGGACAGGGACAGAGAGAGAAATATAGATAGACTAGAGAGAAAAAGAGAGAGAGAGAGAGAGAAGAGACAGGGACAGAGAGAGAGAAAGAGACAGGGACAGAGAGAGAGAGAGAGAGAGAGAGAGAGAGAGAGAGAGAGAGAGAGAGAAAGAGACAGGGACAGAGAGAGAGAAAGAGACAGGGACAGAGAGAGAGAGAGAGAGAGAGAGAGAGAGAGAGAGAGAGAGAGAGAGAGAGAGAGAGAGAGAGAGAGGGTCAAAGAAATAGAGAAAGAAATAGAAAGACAAGAGAGAGGACGAGATACAGAGACAAAGACAGAGATGAAGAGATAAAGAGAGAGAGAAAGACAGAGCGTGAGAGAAAGAGAGAAAGAGAGAGTGAGCGAGAGAGAGAAGGTCAAGTTATCAGTGTAGGAGCGTAGTGCCGGTGTGAACACAGACCAGTTAAAGGTCAGGATCGCTTGTTGCTGTCAGTTGTCTGGGAATGTGTCTGCAATATGAGACAAGCATTTGTGACACATTGTCAGGGAGATGCACCCTAACAAACCTGGACAGGGTGTACAGGCCTCAGTCAATGCTAAATTAAACAAACACTCAGTCTGACACTATACTGTGTCTTACATTTTAGTCATTTAGCAGATGCTGTTATCCAGAGCAACTTACAGGAGCAATTAGGGTTAAGGTGCCTTGCTCAAGTGCACAGATTTCTGTGCACCTATCGGTCACTGGCCCAATGCTCTTAACTGCTAGGGTTTACTGTAACCTTGTGAAAAGTCCCAGACTGTCATCTCAAATGAGGTAAGCATACTGTAACACAGTATGGTTCAAGTCCTACCAGAGAAAGAGAGAGCCGGCTTGTGGATGAGATGAAGAACCACTGGCTGTGAATAACTACAGGGGAGAGCGCTCTGAAAGCATTCCACTTTCCCTCCACTCCCCTCCTGTTCTCCAGGTGACAGAAGAGGAGGAGTATAGGAGGAGTCATTGAATTAAATGAGTCACCTTATGGTGACATATAAACTGTGACCACAATAGTTCATAAAGAGTGAACTGTGTGTGACCCTTGCTTCTCATAGCAGAGGTCAGAGGTCAGCCTCAGAGGTGACTTCATTCACAGACGCTGCCAAAAGAGAACCTTTCGCCTCCCAAAGTAACGCAAAACTAGAGGTGACAGATTATGAAAAGCAAATGTATTTCTTGTCTTTGTGAACTATTTTGAAATGCCCAAAACAGGGGAATTTGAATATCTGGTGAGGACCAAAAGGACGTACACAAATTAAGCTTATCTGAACATAAGTCCACAACGGGTAGGACAAGCAGAAAATCAGGTTGGTCACAGCTGTCAGACCAAATAGATATGACAAGCATGACTTTTTTTTGCACAAAAGAATCATTGCCTTTCCAGGCCACTTTTGCACCTGCTCTGGTGTAGCAATGAAAGTACTGTAGAACTTTCCTTGTGTTGAAAACATGTATCCCTGATGAAGACCTTTGGGTCAAGACTTCAAACAAACAATTGGAGCATTCAGCAGTGTGTGGTTATCTATGACTTATTTTCTGCTTTTTATTTAACTAGGCAAGTCAGTTAAGAACAAATTCGTATTTACAATGACAGCCTACCCCGGCCAAACCCTTCCCTAACCCGGACGACACGGGGCCAATTGTGCATCACATTACGGGACTCCCGTTCACAGTCGGTTGTGATACTGCCCGGTATCGAACCCGGGTCTGTGGTGACGCAGCTAGCACTGCAATGCAGTACCTTAGACTGCTGCGCCACTCAGGAGCCCGTATGCATGTACTCGTGGGACCAGCCGGTTTCCGCTCAGGGCCTATTCCACTTCTATGAAGTCGAGAGGTCAATCCCTGAAAAATAAATCCACATTTTCAAAATCGGCCAGGAGTCACAGTTGGCTGACCACGTCACGAAAATGATGTGCACACAGCAATGAGGCAGAAGGCCGCGTGGTCAGATCGCTGTAGTAACAATGACAAGAAGCTGCCATGTAGGGAATCGTAGGTGGCTCTTTTCAGATAGTTTCCTCTTGTTCTTGATGCCATGTCTTGTTTTGAGGTGTTTTGACTCATGTCATGTCTCATGTCACGCTAATACGGCAAAAAATGTGCGAGCTAGTTAACTAACAACTGTAATGACGAGGGGAAAAAATACAACTATTTGACACACTGGAAAGAATCAACCAAAGAAACAGAGCAAATTGGAATGCTACCTAGTCCTAAATAGAGAGTACACAGTGGCAGAATGCCTGACCATTGTGACTGACCCAAAATCCTTGACTATGTACAGACTCAGTGAGCATAGCCTTGCTGTTGATAGAGAACAGCGTAGGCAGACATGGCTCCCGAGAGAAGACAGGATATGTGCCCACTGTCCCCAAAATGAGGTGGAAACTGAGTTGCTCTTCCTAACTGATCAAATAATTTACATGTTGAAAGATAATGATTGAATAATTCCACTCTGAAACCACATAATTGTATGAAATTGATTAGAATCATAAAGTTATAATCTGATGATGTGTGTGGTTTTAGTCAGAATTAGATTAAACAATGTATCTGTATAGTGGGAAAACACAGACTGTCTGAGCAAGGCGTAGCTTAGGATTTGAACTTGTATGTGTGTGTGAAAATACAGAGAACAATTCAACTGTGTTTGAACCGACCTGGCAGGGACTCTGAGGACCTTATGAGGACAGGGAGTACTTCTCAATGTTCCCCTAATCTCGGGGGAATGGAACTGTTGTCTGGGTAGTGATACACAGTGGTGAGAAGTATGGAGAAGGATACAACTCACCTACTGTTTGTGTGTATGTATGTGCGTAGGATATCTACTGTTTGTGTGTATGTATGTGCGTAGGATATCTACTGTTTGTGTGAAAGTATGTGCGTAATTAAGGAGCATGGTATAGCATGGATGTCTTTGTATTCTTTGACTTTTGAACGTTCTCTGAATAAACTGTACTAACCTTTTCCATAAGCTGAGTCTTTGCCTAATTATTATTATACCCATGGTCTTACAAACCTCGGGGATAGGTCAGAGCTATTGATTGATAGTTATTATCATTGGGATTGAAAATTCTCATGACACTAACCTCCTGACAAATGTATGACCACATTAGAGACACATATTTCCCACAGATCACACAGACCCACAAAGAATTTGAAAACAAATCAAACATTGATAAACTCTCATATCTGTTAGGTGAAATACTGCAATGTGCAATGTGTGGCCCGTTGCCATGAGAAAAGGACAGGAAGTGGAGCACAAACTACATTTTAAATACCACCAATATTTATCTGTTTATCTTCCCCCACTATTCATACTAAAACAATTTGTACATTGTTAAAACACTGTTCGTAACTGATAACATAACAATAGGAATGTCTTTATCTTTTTCAAACCCTTTTGAGTGCAATCTTTACTTTCAAATGTTTTGTTGTTGATGTTGTTACATTTGTTTCTTCTCACTTTTGTTTATTATTTATTTCACTTGCTCTAGCAATGTAAACAGATGTTTCTGTCATGTTTGTCATTTATTATCATGTCTTGTCCCTGTGCTCCCCATTCTATTCGTTTCCCTCTGCTGGTCTTATTAGGTTCTTTCCCTCTTTCTATCCCTCTCTCTCCCCCTCCCTCTCTCACTCTCTCGCTCTCTCTTCTCTCTATCGTTCCGTTCCTGCTCCCAGCTGTTCCTATTCCCCTAATCATCATTTAGTCTTCCCACACCTGTTCCCGATCCTTTCCCCCTGATTGGAGTCCCTATTTATTCCTTTGTGTTCCGTTCCTGTCCCGTCGGTTCCTTGTTTAGTATTCACCGTGCTGTGATTGTGTTTCGCCCTGTCCTGTCGTGTTTTTTGCCTTCATCAGATGCTGCGTGTGAGCAGGTGTCTCTGTCAACTACGGCCTGCGCCTACCCGAAGCGACCTGCAGTCTGTGGCCGCTTCTCCTGTTATTCCCCTCTACAGACTAGAGGATGTCTGTTATTCCCTGTTTGGACTTGAATAAACTCTGTTTCTGTTAAGTCGCTTTTGGGTCCTCTTTCACCTGCATGACAGAAGGAACCGACCAAGGAATGGACCCAGCGACTTCAGACGCTCGTTACACTGCCGTCGAGATCCAAGGAGCCATGCTCGGCAGACACGAGCAGGAATTGTCTGCTGCTCGCCATGCCGTGGAGAACCTGGCCGCTCAGGTTTCCGACCTCTCTGGACAGTTCCAGAGTCTACGTCTCGTGCCACCTGTTACTTCCTGGCCTGCCGAGCCTCCAGAACCTAGGGTTAATAACCCACCTTGCTACTCCGGGCAGCCCACTGAGTGCCGCTCCTTTCTCACGCAGTGTGAGATTGTGTTCTCTCTCCAACCCAACACATACTCTAGAGAGAGAGCTCGGGTTGCTTACGTCATTTCTCTCCTTACTGGCCGGGCTCGAGAATGGGGCACAGCTATCTGGGAGGCAAGGGCTGATTGCTCTAACAAGTTCCAGAACTTTAAAGAGGAGATGATTCGGGTTTTTGACCGTTCAGTTTTTGGTAGGGAGGCTTCTAGGGCCCTGGCTTCCTTATGCCAAGGTGAACGGTCCATAACGGATTATTCTATTGAGTTTCGCACTCTTGCTGCCTCTAGTGAGTGGAACGAGCCGGCGCTGCTCGCTCGTTTTCTGGAGGGACTCCACGCAGTGGTTAAGGATGAGATTCTCTCCCGGGAGGTTCCTTCAGATGTGGACTCTTTGATTGCTCTCGCCATCCGCATAGAACGACGGGTAGATCTTCGTCACCGGGCTCGTGGAAGAGAGCTCGCATCAACGGTGTTTCCCTGCTCCGCATCGCAACCATCTCCCTCCTCTGGCTTTGAGACTGAGCCCATGCAGCTGGGAGGGATTCGCATCTCGACTAAGGAGAGGGAACGGAGGATCACCAACCGCCTGTGTCTCTATTGCGGAGTTGCTGGACATTTTGTTAATTCATGTCCAGTAAGAGGCCAGAGCCCATCAGTAAGCGGAGGGCTACTGGTGAGCGCTACTACTCAGTTCTCTTCATCTAGATCTTGTACTACTATGTCGGTCCATCTACGCTGGACCGGTTCGGGTGCTACATGCAGTGCCTTGATTGACTCTGGGGCTGAGGGTTGTTTCATGGACGAAGCATGGGTTCGGAAACATAACATTCCTTTCAGACCGTTAGACAAGCCTACGCCCATGTTTGCCTTAGATGGTAGTCATCTTCCCAGTATCAAATTTGAGACACTACCTTTAACTCTCACAGTATCTGGTAACCACAGTGAGACTATTTCTTTTTTGATTTTCCGTTCACCGTTTACACCTGTTGTTTTGGGTCATCCCTGGCTAGTATGTCATAATCCTTCTATTAATTGGTCTAGTAATTCTATCCTATCCTGGAACGTTTCTTGTCATGTGAAGTGTTTAATGTCTGCCATCCCTCCCGTTTCTTCTGTCCCTACTTCTCAGGAGGAACCTGGCGATTTGACAGGAGTGCCGGAGGAATATCATGATCTGCGCACGGTCTTCAGTCGGTCCCGAGCCAACTCCCTTCCTCCTCACCGGTCGTATGATTGTAGTATTGATCTCCTTCCGGGGACCACTCCTCCTCGAGGTAGACTATACTCTCTGTCGGCTCCCGAACGTAAGGCTCTCGAGGATTATTTGTCTGTGTCTCTTGACGCCGGTACCATAGTGCCTTCTTCCTCTCCGGCCGGGGCGGGGTTCTTTTTGTTAAGAAGAAGGACGGTACTCTGCGCCCCTGCGTGGATTATCGAGGGCTGAATGACATAACGGTTAAGAATCGTTATCCGCTTCCCCTTATGTCATCAGCCTTCGAGATTCTGCAGGGAGCCAGGTGCTTTACTAAGTTGGACCTTCGTAACGCTTACCATCTCGTGCGCATCAGAGAGGGGGACGAGTGGAAAACGGCGTTTAACACTCCGTTAGGGCATTTTGAGTACCGGGTTCTGCCGTTCGGTCTCGCCAATGCGCCAGCTGTTTTTCAGGCATTAGTTAATGATGTTCTGAGAGACATGCTGAACATCTTTGTTTTTGTCTATCTTGACGATATCCTGATTTTTTCTCCGTCACTCGAGATTCATGTTCAGCACGTTCGACGTGTTCTACAGCGCCTTTTAGAGAATTGTCTCTACGTAAAGGCTGAGAAGTGCTCTTTTCATGTCTCCTCCGTTACTTTTCTCGGTTCCGTTATTTCCGCTGAAGGCATTCAGATGGATTCCGCTAAGGTCCAAGCTGTCAGTGATTGGCCCGTTCCAAGGTCACGTGTCGAGTTGCAGCGCTTTTTTAGGTTTCGCTAATTTCTATCGGCGTTTCATTCGTAATTTCGGTCAAGTTGCTGCCCCTCTCACAGCTCTTACTTCTGTCAAGACGTGTTTTAAGTGGTCCGGTTCCGCCCAGGGAGCTTTTGATCTTCTAAAAGAACGTTTTACGTCCGCTCCTATCCTCGTTACTCCTGACGTCACTAGACAATTCATTGTCGAGGTTGACGCTTCAGAGGTAGGCGTGGGAGCCATTCTATCCCAGCGCTTCCAGTCTGACGATAAGGTTCATCCTTGCGCTTATTTTTCTCATCGCCTGTCGCCATCTGAGCGCAACTATGATGTGGGTAACCGTGAACTGCTCGCCATCCGCTTAGCCCTAGGCGAATGGCGACAGTGGTTGGAGGGGGCGACCGTTCCTTTTGTCGTTTGGACAGACCATAAGAACCTTGAGTACATCCGTTCTGCCAAACGACTTAATGCCCGTCAAGCTCGTTGGGCGTTGTTTTTCGCTCGTTTCGAGTTTGTGATTTCTTACCGTCCGGGTAGCAAGAACACCAAGCCTGATGCCTTATCCCGTCTGTTTAGTTCTTCTGTGGCTTCTACTGATCCCGAGGGGATTCTTCCTTATGGGCGTGTTGTCGGGTTAACAGTCTGGGGAATTGAAAGACAGGTTAAGCAAGCACTCACGCACACTGCGTCGCCGCGCGCTTGTCCTAGTAACCTCCTTTTCGTTCCTGTTTCCACTCGTCTGGCTGTTCTTCAGTGGGCTCACTCTGCCAAGTTAGCTGGTCATCCCGGTGTTCGAGGCACTCTTGCGTCTATTCGCCAGCGCTTTTGGTGGCCGACTCAGGAGCGTGACACGCGCCGTTTCGTGGCTGCTTGTTCGGACTGCGCGCAGACTAAGTCGGGTAACTCTCCTCCTGCCGGTCGTCTCAGACCGCTCCCCATTCCTTCTCGACCATGGTCTCACATCGCCTTAGACTTCATTACCGGTCTGCCTTTGTCTGCGGGGAAGACTGTGATTCTTACGGTTGTCGATAGGTTCTCTAAGGCGGCACATTTCATTCCCCTCGCTAAACTTCCTTCCGCTAAGGAGACGGCACAAATCATTATTGAGAATGTATTCAGAATTCATGGCCTCCCGTTAGACGCCGTTTCAGATAGAGGCCCGCAATTCACGTCACAGTTTTGGAGGGAGTTCTGTCGTTTGATTGGTGCGTCCGTCAGTCTCTCTTCCGGGTTTCATCCCCAGTCTAACGGTCAAGCAGAGAGGGCCAATCAGACGATTGGTCGCATACTACGCAGCCTTTCTTTCAGAAACCCTGCGTCTTGGGCAGAACAGCTCCCCTGGGCAGAATACGCTCACAATTCGCTTCCTTCGTCTGCTACCGGGTTATCTCCGTTTCAGAGTAGTCTGGGTTACCAGCCTCCTCTGTTCTCATCCCAGCTTGCCGAGTCCAGCGTTCCCTCCGCTCAAGCGTTTGTCCAACGTTGTGAGCGCACCTGGAGGAGGGTGAGGTCTGCACTTTGCCGTTACAGGGCACAGACGGTGAGAGCCGCCAATAAACGCAGGATTAAGAGTCCAAGGTATTGTTGCGGCCAGAGAGTGTGGCTTTCCACTCGCAACTTTCCTCTTACGACAGCTTCTCGTAAGTTGACTCCGCGGTTCATTGGCCCGTTCCGTGTCTCCCAGGTCGTCAATCCTGTCGCTGTGCGACTGCTTCTTCCGCGACATCTTCGTCGCGTCCATCCTGTCTTCCATGTCTCCTGTGTTAAGCCCTTTCTTCGCACCCCGTTCGTCTTCCCTCCCCCTCCCGTCCTTGTCGAGAGCGCACCTATTTACAAGGTACATAAGATCATGGACATGCGTTCTCGGGGACGGGGTCACCAATACTTAGTGGATTGGGAGGGTTACGGTCCTGAGGAGAGGAGTTGGGTTCCGTCTCGGGACGTGCTGGACCGTTCACTCATCGATGATTTCCTCCGTTGCCGCCAGGATTCCTCCTCGAGTGCGCCAGGAGGCGCTCGGTGAGTGGGGGGTACTGTCATGTTTGTCATTTATTATCATGTCTTGTCCCTGTGCTCCCCATTCTATTCGTTTCCCTCTGCTGGTCTTATTAGGTTCTTTCCCTCTTTCTATCCCTCTCTCTCCCCCTCCCTCTCTCACTCTCTCGCTCTCTCTTCTCTCTATCGTTCCGTTCCTGCTCCCAGCTGTTCCTATTCCCCTAATCATCATTTAGTCTTCCCACACCTGTTCCCGATCCTTTCCCCTGATTGGAGTCCCTATTTATTCCTTTGTGTTCCGTTCCTGTCCCGTCGGTTCCTTGTTTAGTATTCACCGTGCTGTGATTGTGTTTCGCCCTGTCCTGTCGTGTTTTTTGCCTTCATCAGATGCTGCGTGTGAGCAGGTGTCTCTGTCAACTACGGCCTGCGCCTACCCGAAGCGACCTGCAGTCTGTGGCCGCTTCTCCTGTTATTCCCCTCTACAGACTAGAGGATGTCTGTTATTCCCTGTTTGGACTTGAATAAACTCTGTTTCTGTTAAGTCGCTTTTGGGTCCTCTTTCACCTGCATGACAGTTTCCCATGCCAATAAAGCCCTTCGAATTGAACTGAGAGAGAGAGACAGAGACAGAGACAGGAAGACAGAGGGACAGAGAGAGATGGGGGTGGGGGGGGCTTAGGTGCGTTCAACAAGGGAAATCGTTTGCGAAAGCTGGCAAACATTAGCTAACATATTCCGTTTTTTTTTTTGTGCTAGCCGCGACCGTCAGAGAAGGTAGTGTGCAGCGAACGTAGGTGTCCGTTTCAGGTCTAAACTGCCGCCAAAAAGAATCATGTGGCCATGTAGACTTTCTACTATATTTAGTAGGAGTAGCTAAGTCATTTCCAGTTTGAATATTGACTCTAAAAAGCCACAGTAATCCTTTAAAAAAGTAGCTGTGTGATGTTTCACTGGAACATATTGGAATGTTCATGAAATTGTTACCCTGGCAACACGTTCGCGCGCAAACAAAAGCCTTGTTGGACGCGCCTCTGGTCTCTTGTGGTTCTCTACCAGGTATTGGAGATGTTGGGTTGCCATGACATCAGAGAAAATCTAGAATATTCACTGTCATTATTTACTGGCCTGGTTTAGGTGATGGACAAAAGAGTAAAGCCTGCATCATAACATGACACTTTTACCATCTGTCATGTGTGTACAGGCCTATATGGTTGACTGTTGATAGACTGGTTGTGAATGACGTAGTAACCCTGAAATAGGTTCAACGAAGGTGAAATAGCTTGCTTCTATTATAGTGATAGCATACTGACTCTGTTCTCCCTGTGGAATCCGTCCTCTGCTCTCTCCTAGGGGTCTATCCACTATCCAGTGTCTTAAGGAAATGGAGAGGCATCATGGCCAGGTTGAAATATGGACCTGATGGCAATAAGAGACAGATCATTAGATCCCCAGTGATAAGTGGCTCTGTACTGCTTCAGGCTACTGCTTCAGGGTCTAGTTGTGTAAGTAGCTGTGCAATAAGCCTCCATATCTCTCTGCCTACACCCTTAGAAAAAAAGGTGCTATCTAGAACCTAAAAAAAGGTTCTGCAGCTGTCCCCATAGGAGAACCCTTTGAAGAACCCTTTTTAGTTCCAGGTAGAACCTTTTTGAGCTCCATGTATATCCCTTTACACAGAGGCTTCTACACGGAACCCAAAATAGTTCTACATGGAACCAAAAAGGGTTCTCCTATGGGGACAGCCGAACAAACCCTTTTGGAACCCTTTTTTCCAAGAGTACTCAAGTAGGTCTCTGACCTTTACCTGTGTGCACTGCACACCCTGTGCAATGTGTCGTCTACCAAGTTCATCTACATTCATGAAAGCAAAGGATGTTGATGGAAAACCTCACTGCTTGCCAGTGAATGAAGAAACAATCAATGGACACATTTAAAAATATATATTTTAGGACCCAGGGCTAGTGGCAATAATTTGAGTGCAACAGAACTTGAATAAAATAAACGTCTCACGTCCTCATTGTGGCGTTGTGGTATTCCGTACTCTGCGCCGCTAGCCTGCTACCTAAATTAATCAGGTTAACGTCTTGCTGTTTTCCATTCAGTGAAATGTATTGCTCATATGGGTGTGAATGTGGGATTGGGAGTGGCTGTTCTGGAGTGAATTAGAGACACTGCACAATCTTTCAGAGGCGAGCCAGACAAAGCTGGAATTCACTGTAAGGAGAAAGGATCCCACCTTGCTCTGTGATCTAGCTCGGGCAACGAGATGAAATGCATATCTTAAATCATGCACGTCGGCTGCAATGGAGATCATATTTTTGAGAACACACCTTGAACTCTCCTGATCTACTGTTGATATCGTTATGCTAGAAACCTGCAGATTTATGATACGTCTCTGCACAGCTAACACTTAGTTTGTCTCAATTGACACATTCTTAAAGCCATTTTACACCAAGGTGCAGCCCTTTATCAATGTCGACGTATGACACTCAGTATTCAGAAAGGGTCTTCAAAATCAATATATCATCTCTTTACTCTCTCCTTAGCAAAAGTTCATAAACACGGCTTCAGTATTTGGCGGAAAGTCTATTATGTGGAACACAGGCCTCATTAGTGTGTGTGTGTGTGTGTGTGTGTGTGTGTGTGTGTGTGTGTGTGTGCGTGCGTGCGTGCGTGCGTGCGTGCGTGCGTGCGTGCGTGCGTGCGTGTGTGCGTGTGTGTGTGTGTGTGGTCAATATGAGGACTGGCCACCCCTCATAGCCTGGTTCCTCTCTAGGTTTCTTCCTAGGTTTTGGCCTTTCTAGGGAGTTTTTCCTAGCCACCGTGCTTCTACACCTGCATTGCTTGGTGTTTGGGGTTTTAGGCTGGGTTTCTGTACAGCACTTTGAGATATCAGCTGATGTAAGAAGGGCTATATAAATCAATTTGATTTGATTTGTACGTACACATATGCATGCCCTGTGGGAATTCTATGAAAACGGCACCTTAAAATACAGTACGTTGTCCATTCTAAGGCCCCAAACCACCTATGAAGCTAGCAGAATTCAACTTAAAAAAAGATGGGGGCACCCTTCCACGTTACCAACAGAAACAGATGGAGCCCGACAGGGAGAAATGCACTTGGCTACTGTGAAACGACACGAGTGTTCCCAACCATCTGTAGCAGATGTCTAACATAGAGGATGGAGCACAGAGGTCTGTATACCTGGAAATGCCAGATGGGCATTTGGGTCTGGCCCTGTCTATCTGTTCTAGGATGAACCAGGAGGACAGGAATAATGTTCACTACGGCGCTGCAGTGTTGTAACATCCCATTCATTTCAGATGAGAGTGCAGGTCACTGAGGCAATGCCTTGTCAGTCTGACACCAGACCTCACAATGCATTGAAACAGACTCCAGTTGTTTTCGACACATTTGTGCCCTGAACCATTTATAATCCTGTATGTGCTTTTTGGGTATTGGATTTAGCATGTAACTGTAGCCTTGCCCACCAAAATATAGCATTACAGTCTACCAGTAAAGTGTAAACCCACTGCTCTGTAGGGTGCCTGGTGTTGACTAGGAAGTAGGTTTGCTTCCTGTTGCCTGTGCTTATTTCCACCAAGGTCATTGCTCATAGGTGAGAGAGAACGTATGTGGGGGAGTGAGTGGGCAGAGACCAAGGGATGTCATTCATCACATGCTCAACCAAACGCTCTTCTCCATGGTTACACCAGGAACAAAGCAAACGGCATGTTGATATCCTAATCATCTGTCCAGTTTACCTACTTGGTTCAGCAGGAGGTACTTGGTTCAGCAGGGGGTACTTGGTTCAGCAGGGGATACGTACTGTAGTTCTTATACTGTCATTGATTCAGTAATTGATTGAGTAATTTGCCTTAGTGTTCCACTGACGTCTTTGTCCGTTTAATCAATAATCTGAGGCTTTAAGCATCTCTCTACTTCAAACCTTTTACTGTGGGCTTGGATAGACAGGTCAGGGCCTCCTTGACTAATATACCATAAGGAGAGACTAATATACCAAAAGGAGATACTAATATACCATAAGGAGAGACTAATATACCATAAGGAGAGACTAATATACCATAAGGAGAGACTAATATACCATAAGGAGAGACTAATATACCATAAGGAGAGACTAATATACCATAAGGAGAGACTAATATACCATAAGGAGAGACTAATATACCATAAGGAGAGACTAATATACCATAAGGAGAGACTAATATGGTAAAACAGCAGTGTGTATCAGTCATTGGGCCGTTGTACCTGCCATGAAGCTGAGCAATGGAACTAATCGGCCCTTTTATAGCTACAACCTGTTGTTGTTGTAACGAAAGGGGTTTGGTAGTGGATTGATGCTAATAGACCAAGAAGACAGGTTCCCATTGGCTTCATCATTATATTTTAATAGCAGCCATAGCAACTTGTTTGTAGCTGTTTACTCCCATGCACTGGCTAATGCAGCCTTAGATGCTAGTTCAAATACATGAGAAATGGCTCTGCTCCCACGCAATTTAACCAGTGAATTTGTGGGGGTGTATTGTACAAATACTCAATGCAGTTCTACACTCTTAGGAAAAAAGTGCTGTCTAGAACCTAAAAGGGTTCTTCAGCTGTCCCCATGGGAGAACCCTTTGAAGACACCCTTTTTGGTTCCAAGTAGAACCGTTTTGGGTTCCATGTAGAACCCTTTCCACAGAGGTAGTTATACTTGGAACCAAAAAGGGTTTTTACCTGGAACCAAAAAGGGTTCTCCTATGGGGACAGCCGAAGAACCCTTTTGGAACCCTTTTTTCTAAGAGTGTATAGGGCCTAGCCATTAGGAAGCAGACATATGTTGCATGCAGACCAATGCATGTGCACACACACACACACACACACACACACACACACACACACACACACACACACACACACACACACACACACACACACACACACACACACACACACACACACACACACACACACACACACACACACACACACACACACACACACACACACACACACACACACAGTTCCTCCAATGCCTCAATATGAGCCTTGATGTTGGCGACAGTCTCTAGCCGAGACACCCCAAAGGTGTGGAGGGTCTGAGCACGCACAAATAGCTGCATGGTCAACCAAAGTCTCACAGCTGCAGTGTAACAAGCGTGTGTTTCGTCTGTAGAATGAAAACAGGAAGTGGCAAGAACACGAAAGGTCTAATTCAATCAACTCAACTATTCAGGATTCATGATTAGAGCTAAACACACGACAATGTTCTCTCGGGGGCCGGGCTATTGCTTATTTCCATAAATATACAGAGAGGTTTCTCCTTTGCCTGAACATAACCTAATTAATTAGATCAAGTCAAGCAGGCGTTGTTGTGGTTCATGCGGTAAACATGCACATAACAGATGGTTAGATTGAATTAAGATCTGTTGCAGGCAAGAACATGAAGGGAACATTGTGAATTAGCAGTTTATCGTTTACCACGTAACCCTCCTCCTGTCTTCCTCCCTCTATCAACCAGTCCCTATACGTGTGTGGGGTCCACATGCACTGCTTAACATTGCCTCAGGGGTCCACATCTAACATCAAACCCAACTCTGGTGTGCCTGCCTGATGCTCAAATCAACTTAGTTAGATATCATTAGGCACATAGTCCCATTTTATGGTGTTGCAGGACATTTGCTTTGCTAGCAGTTGGGGGAACCATTACCATTTAGACACAAACTCTGGATTATAATCAAATAGCTCACCCTTTTTCCTCTAAATCAGTCCGGATAGTTGAAAGCAATGGGTTGCAAACTCTACCCAGCCATTATCCAGGCCCTCTGAGATCAGTGAGGAGGGGAATTCGACAAGGTCAGAGGAAAGGAAGATAGGGAGCAAGTTATCCAATTGGAATGTAGCCACAACGTCCGTCCATGGAGCTGAGATATTGATTAGATCCCAACATTGCTCCTGATTTAGCCCCTGATTTAGCCCCTGATTTAGCCCCGGCCGGCACAGCTGTAGCTCCCATGTTAGACTACTGACAGGCCATTCATCTGACTGTGAGAGCCTCAACGACCGCTGGTATATCAGGCAAATGAATAATATTCCTATAATAATTGTCTATTCTCTCCCTTCTCCGTGTTTCATCCTCCATGTATCCTCCAGGGCTAGTAGGACACAGTATCCGAGAGCGAGCCCGGAAATAAAACACTGGTTAAGAGTTCTGACAGACACAGGCGGTTTGTTTGTCTCTTTGGCTGTCAGGTGCTACTGAGGGTATCCTAATAAACTATAGTCAAAGTCATGGGAACCAGTCCAAGTCGTCAGCTCCAGACATAATGTATTGGTGCGTTCAAGACAACTGGGAACTCTGACAAATCATGACGTCAGTGATGTTCAGGTTGGAAAGTTGGAGCTCTAGAAAGAGGCCAGAGTTCCTGACTTGGAATTCCAACTTAGATGACCATTCAAACTATTTTTCCCAGTCGGAGCAAATTTTTTTCAGAGTTCCCAGTTGTCTTGAATGCCCTGAATTCTGAGATTTCCGAGTTCCCAGTTGTTTTGAACGTGGGTTCTTGGGCAACTTGGGTTCTGATAATGATCGTAATGAATGTTTGAACGTTGAGGATTTTACACATTACTTTGAATGTGTAAATGTGTGAATGTTTGTGTATATGCATGACAGAGAGAGATAGGGAGAGAGAAAGAAAAAAAAAGAGAGAGAGAGAGAGAGAGAGAGAGCGAGAGAGAGAGAGAGAAAGAAAGAGAGCGAGAATGAGAGCGATATCAATCATTCCCAAGCCTCTCAAGCATCCCCTAAATGTAATCTGTGGTCTGAAGACATTCTCCTCCCTCGATCACTACAGCATCAGCACACCTGACTGCACTGGCTTCTAGATGGTTCTGTAAATGTTAGTAGAGCTATTTGGCCTCATCATTTTTTTGGAGCATACATGCATGTGACAGTTTTCACCCCAAAGTTTGTATTTATAAAAACTGAACTTGACATGACTATATGCTTATCCTCCCGTGAACTTTAGACCATGCATACGCACAATTTCTATTGGTTGAAGTCTTGCATTGCAAGATGGCAAAAGTATTCTAGTAGTAATAGTAGACTTTTACAAATCGGGAATAAATATATGATGTCACTCTTATTCATAACAACCAGCAAAAAACATGTAGGCCTAGCTAAATATAATAACAATATGCAATCATTTGCCATAGTCAGAAAAGTGAAAGTCGATTTATCTTTGCATTCTAAAATAAATAGAAATAGACATATTTCCTATTATCTATTGCAGAATAAATGTCTCACCTTTTCTGACTGATGGTAGTCTACAGGCCTACAACAAGTTGGGACAGACTAACATTCTTCATCTCTCATTTAATCGGACCCACGTTACAGTAGTAAAAAGATAAGCTATTTCAAGAATTCCTATTTTGCTCCATGCGATCTGATCCGAAGCGCAGTTTAACGGCTGAACAGACGGTTCACCTTTCCATTGACGTTTGTATGCTACGTCGAAGTACTGCAATGTGACATTTGCAGCGTATACAATATTTTATTTATATGCTCAACAAAGATAAACACAACATGCAACAATTTGAATGATTTATAAGGAAATCAGTCAATGGAAATACATTAATTAGGCCCTAATCTATGGATTTCACATGACTGGGCAGGGGCGCAGCCATGTGTGGGCCTGGGCCACCCCACGAAACACTGGGTGCTCAAAACAAATGCCCCAGACACGGGGGACGAAAACTGTCCAGCAAACTCCACGAACATAAACCAACACGTTCTTCTACACTAAACACAATGGTTACAATAATTAATCCCGCACAAAGAAATGGGCGGGCCGGCTGACTAATAAAGCCCAACTAATTACAACAAACTCAAAACAGGTGTAACCAATAAACACATAAGGAGGAGGAGGAAAGAATCAGTGGCAGCTAGTAGGCCGGCGACGACGACCGCCGAGCTCCACCCGAACGAGAAGGGGAGCCACCATCGGTCGGAGTCATGACAACAGCTGATATTTTGCATTAAAGTGTGTACACTACCACTCTTAAGTAGACCCACTGTAGTTTTCATTTTTACAATAAAAAGTACACAATATTTCAGAATTCACGGGCAGTGCAGCATATTTAGGTTCAGGAAAAAGTGAATGCCATTTAATGCTTTCAAACGATCTGTTTACATTTACATTTACGTTTACAGGTCCATAACAATTTGATATTGTTTTTTTACTTCAGAAATGGTCAGATACAACAAATTTCACTGCAAAAGAGAACTGCAAACCCTTCCAAAGACATGTGATCCAGAACACCATTGATATTTCCTTTAGATACGGTCTTGGCCTAATTCCAATACTGTACATCCAATCTATACAGCAAATAGGGTGTCATTGTCGCCATGAAAAAGGTGAGTGAACAGCCAAACACACTTTTTTCCTAGCGTGCTCGTTCTCTCGACATACCAAGCAGGGTGCTGCTGACTAACCAGTAATGACGTTGCAACAAACAGTACATAGGAGGTAAGGAATGTAAATTAGCGTCCATACACCACTAGATAAGCATTTCTGGGAAACTTTAAAACTGTAAGCTGGGTCAGAATACTGGACACTTATCCACTATTTTACGAGTTTGTCTTCTCGCCATCTGACAAGCATGTTGGAAGGGATAGTAGCTGATGGAGTTTGGCATGAGGGTTTCGGATGACCGGCGGCTGAGGTGCTTGATGATGGCTGTGGGGAGGTTATGAGCTGCCGTGGTGGCAGCGCCGATCCAGAAGGAGTAGGTGGTCAACCGCAACGGAGGGTGCCGCGTCAAGGCTCAGTGTGAGGAAGGCAATGGCAGTGGGGTGGAGATGAGTCCCGGCTGCAGGAGAGAAAGTGCCCAATCCTGGTTCTGCATGGGCGGAGGTGGGTGTGAAGTGGAAACGGGAGCTTGGGCCGGCTCGAGAAAAGGTGTATGCAGGACTCTTGGCTTAGGCTCTGTCCAATCTTGACATGGAGAAAGTCATGCAATGGCTGTGAGGATGGCATGGAAGCAGTGATATAATCAAGTCACTAGACCGCAAGCCCATGTCCCTTGGTAGCGCTAAAGCTGTGATCTAATCATTTAAGCTACAATTCAAGGCTAGCTTGGTAATGCAATAGCTAGTGAACATTTGCTGTTAAATTATGCGAGAGACTTTGACAACAAGTCACCACTAGTCCAAGTCACCACTAGTGTCATGTTTTGTCTTAGATTGTCTTGTCATTTTGCTTTTCCCTCTGTTCATTTTCCCCCTGCTGGTCTTTTTAGGTTCGTTCCCCTTTTTCTCTCTCCCTTCCTCTCTCTCTTCTCCCTATCGTTCCGTTCCTGCTCCCAGCTGTTCCTATTCCCCTAATCAATCATTTAGTCTTCCCACACCTGTTCCCTATCCTTTTCCCTGATTAGAGTCCCTATTTCTCCCCTTGTTTTCCGTTTCTGCCCTGTCGGATCCTTGTCTATTGTTCACCGTGCTGTGTCTGTGTATCGCCCTGTCGTGTCGTGTTTCCCTCAGATGCTGCGTGGTGAGCAGGTGTCTGAGTCTGCTACGTTCAAGTGCCTTCCCGAGGCAACCTGCAGTTCTTGATCGAGTCTCCAGTCTGTTCTCGTCATTACGAGTGGAATTATGCCTTATGATTGTAAATTTACTTTACTGGATTAAAGACTCTGTTTTCGCCAAGTCGCTTTTGGGTCCTCATTCACCTGCATAACAGAAGGATCCGACCAAAGAATGGACCCAGCGACTACAGATGCTCGTAACACTGCCGTCGAGATCCAAGGAGCCATGCTCGGCAGACACGAGCAGGAATTGTCTGCTGCTCGCCATGCCGTGGAGAACCTGGCCGCTCAGGTTTCCGACCTCTCTGGACAGTTCCAGAGTCTTCGTCTCGTGCCACCTGTTACTTCCTGGCCTGTCAAGCCTCCGGAACCTAGGGTTAATAACCCACCTTGCTACTCCGGGCAGCCCACGGAGTGCCGCTCCTTTCTCACCCAGTGTGATATTGTGTTCTCTCTCCAACCCAACACATACTCTAGCGAGAGAGCTCGGGTTGCTTACGTCATTTCACTCCTTACTGGCCGGGCTCGAGAGTGGGGCACAGCTATCTGGGAGGCAAGGGCTGATTTTTCAAACAATTACCAGAACTTTAAAGAGGAGATGATTCGGGTTTTTGACCGTTCAGTTTTTGGTAGGGAGGCTTCTAGGGCCCTGGCTTCCTTATGCCAAGGTGATCGATCCATAACGGATTACTCTATAGAGTTTCGCACTCTTGCTGCCTCTAGTGACTGGAACGAGCCGGCGCTGCTCGCTCGTTTTCTGGAGGGACTCCACGCAGTGGTCAAAGATGAGATTCTCTCTCGGGAGGTTCCTTCCAGTGTGGACTCTTTGATTGCTCTCGCCATCCGCATAGAACGACGGGTAGATCTTCGTCACCAAGCTCGTGGAAGAGAGCTCGCGTCAACGGTGTTTCCCTGCTCCGCATCGCAACCATCTCCCTCCTCTGGCTCAGAGACTGAGCCCATGCAGCTGGGAGGTATTCGCATCTCGACCAAGGAGAGGGAACGGAGGATCACCAACCGCCTGTGCCTCTATTGCGGATTTGATGGACATTTTGTCAATTCATGTCCAGTAAAAGGCCAGAGCTCATCAGTAAGCGGAGGGCTACTGGTGAGCGCTACTACTCAGGTCTCTTCATCTAGATCCTGTACTACTATGTCGGTCCATCTACGCTGGACCGGTTCGGGTGCTACATGCAGTGCCTTGATTGACTCTGGGGCTGAGGGTTGTTTCATGGACGAAGCATGGGCTCGGAAACATGACATTCCTTTCAGACAGTTAGACAAGCCTACGCCCATGTTTGCCTTAGATGGTAGTCATCTTCCCAGTATCAGATTTGAGACACTACCTTTAACTCTCACAGTATCTGGTAACCACAGTGAGACTATTTCTTTTTTGATTTTTCGTTCACCTTTTACACCTGTTGTTTTGGGTCATCCCTGGCTAGTATGTCATAATCCTTCTATTAATTGGTCTAGTAATTCTATCCTATCCTGGAACGTTTCTTGTCATGTGAAGTGTTTAATGTCTGCCATCCCTCCCATTTCTTCTGTCCCCACTTCTCAGGAGGAACCTGGCGATTTGACAGGAGTGCCGGAGGAATATCATGATCTGCGCACGGTCTTCAGTCGGTCCCGAGCCAACTCCCTTCCTCCTCACCGGTCGTATGATTGTAGTATTGATCTCCTTCCGGGGACCACTCCTCCTCGGGGTAGACTATACTCTCTGTCGGCTCCCGAACGTAAGGCTCTCGAGGATTATTTATCTGTGTCTCTTGACGCCGGTACCATAGTGCCTTCTTCCTCTCCGGCCGGGGCGGGGTTCTTTTTGTTAAGAAGAAGGACGGTACTCTGCGCCCCTGCGTGGATTATCGAGGGCTGAATGACATAACGGTTAAGAATCGTTATCCGCTTCCCCTTATGTCATCAGCCTTCGAGATTCTGCAGGGAGCCAGGTGCTTTACTAAGTTGGACCTTCGTAACGCTTACCATCTCGTGCGCATCAGAGAGGGGGACGAGTGGAAAACGGCGTTTAACACTCCGTTAGGGCATTTTGAGTATCGGGTTCTGCCGTTTGGTCTCGCCAATGCGCCAGCTGTTTTTCAGGCATTAGTTAATGATGTTCTGAGAGACATGCTGAACATCTTTGTTTTTGTCTATCTTGACGATATCCTGATTTTTTCACCGTCACTCGAGATTCATGTTCAGCACGTTCGACGTGTTCTACAGCGCCTTTTAGAGAATTGTCTCTACGTGAAGGCTGAGAAGTGCTCTTTTCATGTCTCCTCCGTTACTTTTCTCGGTTCCGTTATTTCCGCTGAAGGCATTCAGATGGATTCCGCTAAGGTCCAAGCTGTCAGTGATTGGCCCGTTCCAAGGTCACGTGTCGAGTTGCAGCGCTTTTTAGGTTTCGCTAATTTCTATCGGCGTTTCATTCGTAATTTCGGTCAAGTTGCTGCCCCTCTCACAGCTCTTACTTCTGTCAAGACGTGTTTTAAGTGGTCCGGTTCCGCCCAGGGAGCTTTTGATCTTCTAAAAGAACGTTTTACGTCCGCTCCTATCCTCGTTACTCCTGACGTCACTAGACAATTCATTGTCGAGGTTGACGCTTCAGAGGTAGGCGTGGGAGCCATTCTATCCCAGCGCTTCCAGTCTGACGATAAGGTTCATCCTTGCGCTTATTTTTCTCATCGCCTGTCGCCATCTGAACGCAACTATGATGTGGGTAACCGCGAACTGCTCGCCATCCGCTTAGCCCTAGGCGAATGGCGACAGTGGTTGGGGGGGCGACCGTTCCTTTTGTCGTTTGGACAGACCATAAGAACCTTGAGTACATCCGTTCTGCCAAACGACTTAATGCCCGTCAAGCTCGTTGGGCGTTGTTTTTCGCTCGTTTCGAGTTTGTGATTTCTTACCGTCCGGGTAGCAAAAACACCAAGCCTGATGCCTTATCCCGTCTGTTTAGTTCTTCTGTGGCTTCTACTGATCCCGAGGGGATTCTTCCTTATGGGCGTGTTGTCGGGTTGACAGTCTGGGGAATTGAAAGACAGGTTAAGCAAGCACTCACGCACACTGCGTCGCCGCGCGCTTGTCCTAGTAACCTCCTTTTCGTTCCTGTTTCCACTCGTCTGGCTGTTCTTCAGTGGGCTCACTCTGCCAAGTTAGCTGGTCATCCCGGTGTTCGAGGCACTCTTGCGTCTATTCGCCAGCGCTTTTGGTGGCCGACTCAGGAGCGTGACACGCGCCGTTTCGTGGCTGCTTGTTCGGACTGCGCGCAGACTAAGTCGGGTAACTCTCCTCCTGCCGGTCGTCTCAGACCGCTCCCCATTCCTTCTCGACCATGGTCTCACATCGCCCTAGACTTCATTACCGGTCTGCCTTTGTCTGCGGGGAAGACTGTGTTTCTTACGGTTGTCGATAGGTTCTCTAAGGCGGCACATTTCATTCCCCTCGCTAAACTTCCTTCCGCTAAGGAGACGGCACAAATCATCATCGAGAATGTGTTCAGAATTCATGGCCTCCCGTTAGACGCCGTTTCAGACAGAGGCCCGCAATTCACGTCACAGTTTTGGAGGGAGTTCTGTCGTTTGATTGGTGCGTCCGTCAGTCTCTCTTCCGGGTTTCATCCCCAGTCTAACGGTCAAGCAGAGAGGGCCAATCAGACGATTGGTCGCATACTACGCAGCCTTTCTTTCAGAAACCCTGCGTCTTGGGCAGAACAGCTCCCCTGGGCAGAATACGCTCACAACTCACTTCCTTCGTCTGCTACCGGGTTATCTCCGTTTCAGAGTAGTCTGGGTTACCAGCCTCCTCTGTTCTCATCCCAGCTTGCCGAGTCCAGCGTTCCCTCCGCTCAAGCGTTTGTCCAACGTTGTGAGCGCACCTGGAGGAGGGTGAGGTCTGCACTTTGCCGTTACAGGGCACAGACTGTGAGAGCCGCCAATAAACGCAGGATTAAGAGTCCAAGGTATTGTTGCGGCCAGAGAGTGTGGCTTTCCACTCGCAACCTTCCTCTTACGACAGCTTCTCGTAAGTTGACTCCGCGGTTCATTGGTCCGTTCCGTGTCTCCCAGGTCGTCAATCCTGTCGCTGTGCGACTGCTTCTTCCGCGACATCTTCGTCGCGTCCAGCCTGTCTTCCATGTCTCCTGTGTCAAGCCCTTTCTTCGCACCCCGTTCGTCTTCCCTCCCCCTCCCGTCCTTGTCGAGCGCACCTATTTACAAGGTACGTAGGATCATGGACATGCGTTCTCGGGGACGGGGTCACCAATACTTAGTGGATTGGGAGGGTTACGGTCCTGAGGAGAGGAGTTGGGTTCCGTCTCGGGACGTGCTGGACCGTTCACTTATTGATGATTTCCTCCGTTGCCGCCAGGATTCCTCTCGAGTGCGCCAGGAGGCGCTCGGTGAGTGGGGGGTACTGTCATGTTTTGTCTTAGATTGTCTTGTCATTTTGCTTTTCCCTCTGTTCATTTTCCCCTGCTGGTCTCTTTAGGTTCGTTCCCCTTTTTCTCTCTCCCTTCCTCTCTCTCTTCTCCCTATCGTTCCGTTCCTGCTCCCAGCTGTTCCTATTCCCCTAATCAATCATTTAGTCTTCCCACACCTGTTCCCTATCCTTTTCCCTGATTAGAGTCCCTATTTCTCCCCTTGTTTTCCGTTTCTGCCCTGTCGGATCCTTGTCTATTGTTCACCGTGCTGTGTCTGTGTATCGCCCTGTCGTGTCGTGTTTCCCTCAGATGCTGCGTGGTGAGCAGGTGTCTGAGTCTGCTACGTTCAAGTGCCTTCCCGAGGCAACCTGCAGTTCTTGATCGAGTCTCCAGTCTGTTCTCGTCATTACGAGTGGAATTATGCCTTATGATTGTAAATTTACTTTACTGGATTAAAGACTCTGTTTTTGCCAAGTCGCTTTTGGGTCCTCATTCACCTGCATAACAACTAGTCCAAGTCACCACTAGTCCAAGTCACCACTAGTCCAAGTCACCACTAGTCCAAGTCACCACTAGTCCAAGTCACCACTTTTCAGGTTCGAGTTGCGTCACTGCGTGGAAACACTGCATGGGAGCATGGTACAAACTGCTAGAGAGAAGATGGGCGCGTGCAGGAGGTTCAGTCCTGGGATGGGTGAAGCGCATCTGAGGAAGGCCGTGTGATGGCTGCCTGGTGGAGTTGGAGGCTCTCTCCATCGCAGTGTAGTGAGACGAGCCATGGAGGTGTGGAGTGCAGGGAGGAATTTCAGTAGGTGCAAGGATTGGTCCAGGCAAGGTGCCAGAGCTCTAGTAGGGGACCAAGATGGACTGGCCAAGTTGCACTTTAGTGAAGGAGCTCAGTCATCCACTCGATTCGATAGACGTTTTGTTGCAGACATGCACTAGAGTGGAGCATATCAAATGTCAGATGCTGAGCTTAGCAACTGAGGACCAGAAAAGAGTGGAAGGGGCAAGAAGTTAGAGAAAGGAAGGCCCAACCCCCGGTCCTGGACCAAGGTTGTGCTGAACCCCCTACATGGTAGGGTCAACCCCCAGTTTGACTGGGGTTGTGCCAGACCACCCAGCACAAGGAAAGGCCTTGGACATGGACCAAGGTTGTGCTGGACTGGCCAGTGCAGGGAAAGGCCCTGGTCCAAGGTTGTGCTGGACTGGCCAGTGCAGGGAAAGGCCCTGGTCCAAGGTTGGGCTAGACTGGCCAGTGCAGGGAAAGGCCCAGGTCCAAGGTTGGGCTAGACTGGCCAGTGCAGGGAAAGGCCCTGGTCCAAGGTTGTGTTGGACTGGCTAGTGCAGGGAAAGGTTGATGTGGAGAGGGAGATATGGTAGTTCTTCTGGTAGTTGATCCAGGAGCCGGTGAATATCCACAGTCTTTTGTCAGGTTATCCTCTGGGGCTAACTCTGTCATCTTTAGCATCATCTTGCGCTGAGGTTGTCTTCATAACTGTGGGTTCATGTCCCCCAGTTTGGTGCATCTTTCAATTGATTACCATGTTGGTGGAATGAGTTAAGACTAACAAAGGTTTAAAAAGTTAGTTGCCTCCAAAATGATCCAGGCAGACAAAGAGTACAGGTCATGGCTGCCGGAATTGCTCACCTGGAGAAACTGCCAGAAGGCAAGAGGGGCTGCAGGGAAGGAGCGGTGTGGTGGGGTCACCGTGGAGGTAGGTCAGGGAGGGACACCGTGAGGAGGAAGGGGCTGTACCGTGTCGGCACACCATGGAGGGGGAGAACACATTTCAAACATGAATTTTCACTCTGTGACGAGTCATAAGGTGGGAGGAGTCTGAGGATGGCTGGAGATCTGCCCCTAGCATGTGTGGTGGCCGAGGAAAGGGCCGCAGTAAGGGTCGTTTGTCCAGCAGACAGGGACCTGATTGTTTCTGGGACAGCTGTGTCAGAAAATTCCTCCCAAGGCAAAAAGTCCATGTCTTACAGTTGTTGCCCAAGGGCCTTGCAGCACAGAAGGATTTGTTAGGCAGATGTACAAAGGAAGGACGATGGATTACGTTTAAATACTATGAGGGTGATTGATTAAGCAAGGGGATTCAGGTGACTGAGGTGGGCTTGTGGTTAATGAAGATTGGATGCAGGCGTGCAAATTGGCATGGTCACAGCTCTCTGTCCATATATGGAGTTCTTTGTTAATAGGCAGCATTCCAATATGGGTGTCGGTGCCCATGTATGGAGTTCCTGCCCAAAACCACATTTCAATATGAAAGTATGCTCTAAAGCTGCATTTCAATATGGAAGACAATGTCCATATATGGAAGTTCCTGTTGTGGATTAGCTGTATCGTCCTCCAGAAACTGCGTTATAACCTACACATGGTGCTACTATATAGTAGGGAAAGTATACTATATAGCACCCTGTTTATACACACACTATAGGCCTATCATTCTTAAACTACTTGGCTCTGAGATCAAGGGGGAAGAGTGGAAAAGACAGAGAAAGCTGAGGAGACAAATTGAAACAGCTATTAGGACAGCTCATAACACTCTAACTATACTAATTGTCTGGTCTAATGGGATATGCAGACAGAAGATCCTTTATTAAATTCTGATTGTGTCATTGGAAAAGCTCATTTGGAAAATGACCTCAGAAAATAACCTTTAGATTTGGAGATGGACAAATGGTATAATTTCCCATTTATCATCATAGACAATAGTTGCAATTTCAAGAAATGTCACAATTACCATAAGGACTAGAATTTAAGTATGCACTTTCACTTCTTTCATATGCAGAAAGAATGGATTGATTGCCCTTAAAGTTCTTATTTGAATCTTATAAGTAATATAAGTTACTACTCTGCATTGAGTCATAGACAGTGTGTGTAAGTCTAGCTAAAATCCCACATTATGCAGATAAGTCAAATGTATAAACCAAATATGGATTAAAATGCCCCAAATGATTAATACAAATGTCTATATTGCTTTGGCCAGAGTCATTTACGCCAATTCACTGAACCACAATGAATCTTGATGTAGGGTAATCTTTCATTTCTCTCCATCTATTGATATTTCTATTATTCGGCATGTTATACTTTCCCTTTGGAAGCACCAGACACCAGGCCACTGAGTTTAACCTGATAAACTAATGAGCCATAGGGCTCTGGTCAAAAGTAGTGCACTATGTAGGGAATAGGGTCCCATTTGGGACGCTCTGCGGAGGCTTCCTACTGCGCACGCACTCCAATTCCACATCTATGACTCCATCCATAAATAGTATGTCTTTCCTAGGTAACGCTACTCTCATTCAGGGAAACACAAAGAGTCTGCAGTCGAATCTCTCACGTAAAAATCCGACTGAGATTTACACCGGCTCAGATATACATAAAATATCAAAGATGGGACAAGAGCAATCATGTTGGTAAAATGTCACATCGTTGATCAATAAATTATTGTCCCTCAACATACAGGATTTGCTGTGAATGTTTTGTGTATTCTCTAGTGCGTTTAGTGATAATAGTAAACAAGATATACATAACTCAGTTTGAAGTTTCTGTACTGTTGGGCTACAGCTAGTAGGTTATACAATATGATGGTGAGAATCCTCTCAAGATTTATAGTTAAGCAATAAGGGGGTGTGGTATATGGCCAGAATACCACGGCTAAGGGCTATTCTTAGGCATGACGCAACTCGGATATACCATGGCTGACAGCCAATCAGCATTCAGGACTCAAACCACCCAATTTATAATATAACTTCGATCACATCAGTGAATGTTGGTGAAATGGCACATCATTGATCAATAAATAGCGATGCCACAACATACGTCTTGTACACTAGTGAATTGAATTATACTATTAGGATTATACCAGATATACATTTGACCTAAATATACTGTTGGGGTAAAACCAATAAACAACATTTGTTGGGTGAGATTTGGTCCAGATTTGGATCGCATCAGTGAGAGGATTAACCTATTTTGGGTTTGAGTTATTCTTTGTTCCATGTCTTGCTCCTATAATAAATGAGGGAAAAATGTATTCCATGTTCAGCATGTGCTGTATAATTCATAATGATGTATGTTCTGTGGGAATAAATAGGAAATCTCATTATAAAGCCATACTTCAGATTTTAGTTTAGCCTCTGCAGGTCAGATAGGGTCAGAGTAGTGAGATTTCCATTTGAGGCATTCCACCACCTCGTTTTTATAACCAGACTTTTCCTAGAATACCTTCACAGCCTCCAAAATGGCACCCTATCCCCTATATAGTGACCTGTGGCTCTGGTCAAAAGTAGTGCACTATATACGGTATAGGGTGCCATTTGGGGTACAGGCCTTATGAATAATAACACGATTTCTCTGAAATGGGAGAAGGCAAAGTAGCAGCACAAACTGCAGTTGCAGAAATGAATATAATACAAGCGTAAGAGCTCAATCAGACACAGTACATATGGGATGAGAGAGAGACAGAGAAGAGAGAGAGAGAGAGAGAGAGAGAGAGAGAGAGAGAGAGAGAGAGAGAGAGAGAGAGAGAGAGAGAGAGAGAGAGAGAGAGAGAGAGAGAGAGAGAGAGAGAGAGAGAGAGAGAGAGAGAGAGAGAGAGAGAGAGAGAGAGATGAGACCGATAGAAACCACACACCACAATAAAGTGCACTCAACCTTGTCCTCGGAAAGAGAGAAAGAAGATTGGACAACCTCATCATGAATTCAGTCATAAAAAGGAGGTGTAGGAATTCTCTTCCATATGCAAAGTAAAAAGTCAAGGTATTCAGAAACGACTACCTTTCTGTTTCTGACGGAAACAAAACAGGATTACTAGTAGTTAGAGCCCTTTTTATTTCAGATATAAAAATTACAACGCTTGATTCACAACCATTTTGCTAAGAATAATTAGAAACAGAGACGAGCGCAACAAGATCAAGACATATCCCTGGGGCTACACGACAGACAAAGACAGTTTTCATGGTCAACGTTTCTCCGTTTCAACACAAGTCTCAATAAAACAATAGAATGTCTCCTTTTCTCACTTTCCTTTCATTAGTTTCTCTCTCCTAAACATAAACTACACCCCATACCATTAAAGGGACAAACATACAAACCAATAGAGACAAAACAATACAGAACACATACACTACTGAGGAAGTATAGACTACTTCCAACTGTTGGTCATCATAGACTCTCTGACGCAACATCAGCATCAATCAACGTCTGTAGAAGGGTGTTTGACAGTTTGGGAACTAAATCCGATATGAATATTTAAAGATTTATGTCCTGAAAGTGGCATCACATTGATTGCCAAAATGAGTAATGGTAAATGATTCATAACACCCTTGACAACAACTAAAATATTTAACACGACATATTAAAGCTAGAATCTTCAGCTAAATCAATAACAAAGTGGTACCCCTCTGTTTAGTAAAAAGCCTGGAGAAATGGAACCACTGTCAAATTCATAGACATAGCTATGGACATAATCAAACAAACGACAGTTTTAACCATGTTTTAAAGCTATACAGTATTTGTTTACATTTACCTTGTTTGCAAACATTGAAGCAAACTAGACAAACTAGACATTGAAATGACATCTGTGCCCAGTGGGTAAGGATTCTAGCTTTTAAGGGATTTTGTAGTTCGACATTTGCTTTCACAGTGCCTTGGTTGAGTTACTGTTTACTGTTTCTAGGCACTTGAAGACACAAGATGGACATTCAGTCCAGTGTAACAGCCAATCATAATGACTAGATCAATAGTACTGTATAGCACTGCAACCAATCACAACAACCAAATCAATATGGAGACACTCACAGAGACTTATACAATATCTTTCTCATTAAATCCTACTGTTGGGAAAACATATGACGATGAGGAACAGAGGTCATGTTCCTTTCCAATAAACAATAAATACAATAAAAACAGTCGACAAAAAAGTAGGTCGGAATTGAGTCAGAAATCTCAAAAGGTATTGAGCCCATGACTTCATAAACATTAGACACAAAAAGGGGCACGTTGATTGCACTGACGAACCCGAGGCCCACTGCGAGCCGGTCAGGCACGTGCAGACGGGCAGGTGCAGTCCAGTGGCTCGTCCAGAGGCCCGTCTTCACATTCAAAATAGTTACATACACCTTGCAAGTGTGCCACTGTGTTTACTATCCCATGGACATGTAAGAACCCCCACCGCTGTCACTGCCACCACACATAGACCACTGCTAGAGCACAGTGCTGGCTGTGTCAAAGTCCTTGCTGGTCTGGGAGGAGCTGGGTAGAGACTTGAGGTACTCCATGTGTCTCCTTGCATCCTCCTGGTTGTGCCTGACGTAGTAGATGACGTAGGTGATCACCATGGCGAACCAGCAGAACATGGTCACGAACATGGCCACGTCGGTGGTCTTGTGGTGGAAGTTACAGAAGTTGATGCCAGAGTCCAGGACCTGAATGACGGGCCGGCCGGCGTACTCGTCCTGGACAGAGGTGTGGCAGCTCACCTCATTGACCGTCTCAGGGTCCAGCCTCAGCTCCCTCAGTACCTCCTGGAGGGAACACTCGCAGTGCCAGGGGTTGTTGGAGAGTCTTATACGGGCACTCAGCTTGGTGAAGGCCTCCTTGGGGACGCTGCGGAGCTGGTTGTTGGAGAGGTCCAGGGAGCGGAGTCCCTCGGAGACCCCCAGGAAGGCCCCTGCGTCGATACTCTCGATGTGGTTATGCGACAGGTCCAGCTCCTTGAGGCGGCGGAGGTCCTTGAAGGCCTGGTTGGGGATGTGGCTGATCCGGTTGGATGAGAGCAGGAGGGTGACGGTGTCTTCCGGTAGGTCCGAGGGGATCTGGTCAAGGCTCCGGGAGACGCACTGCACCACCATGCCGTTCCTCTCCGAGCAGTGGCAGCTCTTGGGGCATGGTGTCACCATGACAACCATGAGGGCCGCCACGAGACACAACGTCCTCACGGGGGAAGTGGAGACACAGAAAGAAGAAGGGGACAGGGCTTGCCAATCTGGCTGAGGAGGCCCCATTAGCCCAGCCGGTAAAATATCTGACTAACCCTGCGGTTCCCGAACAGGTTTCAATGATTATTGATGGTACATAGCAGCTACTCATATACATATCATTTGATCCTGTACCAGATTAATAACTCTCTATCTTCATCCCCATATATCCATCCATTAGAGTCCAGTGAAGTGACTGTAGTTTGACCAAGGACAGTCTGGAGGAATACAAAAGATGGGTTCCAACTAGACAGAAGAGGAAAGCAGTGGGCATATCATTTTGATCCAGACATACTGTAGCACAAGTTTCAGGACAGCCTATCACTCAGTCCTCTGAAGGCAAGGAATCTGAAATAGAGAGAGAGAGAGAGAGAGAGAGAGAGAGAGAGAGAGAGAGAGAGAAGAGAGAGAGATTAAAAGAGAGAATAAAAGAGAGAAACAGGCCATGGCTATTTCTTTAATGATCCATTTAGTGGATTTTTAAAAATGTTGTAAGTCTGTGAGGTTCTGGGTAGATGAACATTACAAAGCATGTTTGAGTTGTAGTAGTGAGACAAGTCAGTGTTTGAGATGTAGTAGTGAGATGTAGTAGTGAGACAAGTCAGTGTTTGAGATGTAGTCGTGAGACAAGCCAGTGTTTGAGATGTAGTAGTGAGACAAGTCAGTGTTTGAGATGTAGTAGTGAGACAAGCCAGTGTTTGAGATGTAGTAGTGAGACAAGTCAGTGTTTGAGATGTAGTAGTGAGATGTAGTAGTGAGACAAGTCAGTGTTTGAGATGTAGTCGTGAGACAAGCCAGTGTTTGAGATGTAGTAGTGAGACAAGCCAGTGTTTGAGATGTAGTAGTGAGATGTAGTAGTGAGATGTAGTAGTGAGACAAGCCAGTGTTTGAGATGTAGTAGTGACACAAGCCAGTGTTTGAGATGTAGTAGTGAGATGTAGTAGTGAGACAAGTCAGTGTTTGAGATGTAGTAGTGAGACAAGCCAGTGTTTGAGATGGAGTAGTGAGACAAGCCAGTGTTTGAGATGTAGTAGTGAGACAAGCCAGTGTTTGAGATGTAGTAGTGACACAAGCCGGTGTTTGAGATGTAGTAGTGAGATGTAGTAGTGAGACAAGTCAGTGTTTGAGATGTAGTAGTGAGACAAGTCAGTGTTTGAGATGTAGTAGTGAGACAAGCCAGTGTTTGAGATGTAGTAGTGAGATGTAGTAGTGAGATGTAGTAGTGAGACAAGCCAGTGTTTGAGATGTAGTAGTGACACAAGCCAGTGTTTGAGATGTAGTAGTGAGATGTAGTAGTGAGACAAGTCAGTGTTTGAGATGTAGTAGTGAGACAAGCCAGTGTTTGAGATGGAGTAGTGAGACAAGCCAGTGTTTGAGATGTAGTAGTGAGACAAGCCAGTGTTTGAGATGTAGTAGTGACACAAGCCAGTGTTTGAGATGTAGTAGTGAGATGTAGTAGTGAGACAAGTCAGTGTTTGAGATGTAGTAGTGAGACAAGTCAGTGTTTGAGATGTAGTAGTGAGACAAGCCAGTGTTTGAGATGTAGTAGTGAGATGTAGTAGTGAGATGTAGTAGTGAGACAAGCCAGTGTTTGAGATGTAGTAGTGACACAAGCCAGTGTTTGAGATGTAGTAGTGAGATGTAGTAGTGAGATGTAGTAGTGAGACAAGTCAGTGTTTGAGATGTAGTAGTGAGACAAGCCAGTGTTTGAGATGGAGTAGTGAGACAAGCCAGTGTTTGAGATGTAGTAGTGAGACAAGCCAGTGTTTGAGATGTAGTAGTGACACAAGCCGGTGTTTGAGATGTAGTAGTGAGATGTAGTAGTGAGACAAGTCAGTGTTTGAGATGTAGTAGTGAGACAAGCCAGTGTTTGAGATGTAGTAGTGAGACAAGCCAGTGTTTGAGATGTAGTAGTGAGACAAGCCAGTGTTTGAGATGTAGTACTGAGATGTAGTAGTGAGATGTAGTAGTGAGACAAGCCAGTGTTTGAGATGTAGTAGTGAGACAAGCCAGTGTTTGAGATGTAGTAGTGACACAAGCCAATGTTTGAGATGTAGTAGTGAGACAAAGCCAGTGTTTGAGATGTAGTAGTGAGACAAGCCAGTGTTTGAGATGTAGTAGTGAGATGTAGTAGTGAGATGTAGTAGTGAGACAAGTCAGTGTTTGAGATGTAGTAGTGAGATGTAGTAGTGAGACAAGCCAGTGTTTGAGATGTAGTAGTGAGACAAGCCAGTGTTTGAGATGTAGTAGTGACACAAGCCAGTGTTTGAGATGTAGTAGTGAGATGTAGTAGTGAGACAAGTCAGTGTTTGAGATGTAGTAGTGAGACAAGCCAGTGTTTGAGATGGAGTAGTGAGACAAGCCAGTGTTTGAGATGTAGTAGTGAGACAAGCCAGTGTTTGAGATGTAGTAGTGAGACAAGCCAGTGTTTGAGATGTAGTAGTGAGATGTAGTAGTGAGACAAGTCAGTGTTTGAGATGTAGTAGTGAGACAAGCCAGTGTTTGAGATGGAATAGTGAGACAAGCCAGTGTTTGAGATGTAGTAGTGAGACAAGCCAGTGTTTGAGATGTAGTAGTGAGATGTAGTAGTGAGACAAGTCAGTGTTTGAGATGTAGTAGTGAGACAAGCCAGTGTTTGAGATGTAGTAGTGAGAGAAACCAGTGTTTGAGATGTAGTAGTGAGAGAAGCCAGTGTTTGAGATGTAGTAGTGAGAGAAGCCAGTGTTTGAGCTGTAGTAGTGAGACAAGTCAGTGTTTGAGATGTAGTAGTGAGACAAGCCAGTGTTTGAGATGTAGTAGTGAGAGAAGCCAGTGTTTGAGATGTAGTAGTGAGAGAAGCCAGTGTTTGAGATGTGGTAGTGAGACAAGCCAGTGTTTGAGATGTAGTTGTGAGAGAAGCTAGTGTTTGAGATGTAGTAGTGAGAGAAGCCAGTGTTTGAGATGTAGTAGTGAGAGAAGCCAGTGTTTGAGATGTAGTAGTGAGAGAAGCCAGTGTTTGAGATGTAGTAGTGAGAGAAGCCAGTGTTTGAGATGTAGTAGTGAGAGAAGCTAGTGTTTGAGATGTAGTAGTGAGAGAAGCTAGTGTTTGAGATGTAGTAGTGAGAGAAGCCAGTGTTTGAGATGTAGTAGTGAGAGAAGCTAGTGTTTGAGATGTAGTAGTGAGAGAAGCTAGTGTTTGAGATGATAGTAGTAGTAGTGAGAGAAGCCAGTGTTTGAGATGTAGTAGTGAGAGAAGCTAGTGTTTGAGATGTAGTAGTGAGAGAAGCCAGTGTTTGAGATGTAGTAGTGAGAGAAGCTAGTGTTTGAGATGTAGTAGTGAGAGAAGCCAGTGTTTGAGATGTAGTAGTGAGAGAAGCCAGTGTTTGAGATGTAGTAGTGAGAGAAGCCAGTGTTTGAGATGTAGTAGTGAGAGAAGCCAGTGTTTGAGATGTAGTAGTGAGACAAGCCAGTGTTTGAGATGTAGTAGTGAGAGAAGCCAGTGTTTGAGATGTAGTAGTGAGAGAAGCCAGTGTTTGAGATGTAGTAGTGAGACAAGCCAGTGTTTGAGATGTAGTAGTGAGAGAAGCCAGTGTTTGAGATGTAGTAGTAGAGAGAAGCCAGTGTTTGAGATGTAGTAGTGAGAGAAGCCAGTGTTTGAGATGTAGTAGTGAGAAGCCAGTGTTTGAGAGTAGTGAGAGAAGCCAGTGTTTGAGATGTAGTAGTGAGACAAGCCAGTGTTTGAGATGTAGTAGTGAGAGAAGCCAGTGTTTGAGATGTGGTAGTGAGAGAAGCCAGTGTTTGAGATGGAGTTGTGAGACAAGCCAGTGTTTGAGATGTAGTAGTGAGAGAAGCCAGTGTTTGAGATGTGGTAGTGAGAGAAGCCAGTGTTTGAGAGTAGTGAGACAAGCCAGTGTTTGAGATGTAGTAGTGAGACAAGCCAGTGTTTGAGATGTAGTAGTGAGAGAAGCCAGTGTTTGAGATGTAGTAGTGAGAGAAGCCAGTGTTTGAGATGTGGTAGTGAGAGAAGCCAGTGTTTGAGATGGAGTAGTGAGACAAGCCAGTGTTTGAGATGTAGTAGTGAGAGAAGCCAGTGTTTGAGATGTGGTAGTGAGAGAAGCCAGTGTTTGAGATGTAGTAGTGAGACAAGCCAGTGTTTGAGATGTAGTAGTGAGACAAGCCAGTGTTTGAGATGTAGTAGTGAGAGAAGCCAGTGTTTGAGATGTAGTAGTGAGAGAAGCCAGTGTTTGAGATGTAGTAGTGAGACAAGCCAGTGTTTGAGATGTAGTAGTGAGACAAGCCAGTGTTTGAGATGTAGTAGTGAGAGAAGCCAGTGTTTGAGATGTGGTAGTGAGAGAAGCCAGTGTTTGAGATGTAGTAGTGAGAGAAGCCAGTGTTTGAGATGGAGTAGTGAGACAAGCCAGTGTTTGAGATGTAGTAGTGAGAGAAGCCAGTGTTTGAGATGTAGTAGTGAGAGAAGCCAGTGTTTGAGATGTAGTAGTGAGAGAAGCCAGTGTTTGAGATGTAGTAGTGAGAGAAGCCAGTGTTTGAGATGTAGTAGTGAGAGAAGCCAGTGTTTGAGATGTAGTAGTGAGAGAAGCCAGTGTTTGAGATGTAGTAGTGAGAGAGGCCAGTGTTTGAGATGTAGTAGTGAGAGAAGCCAGTGTTTGAGATGTAGTAGTGAGAGAAGCCAGTGTTTGAGATGTAGTAGTGAGAGAAGCCAGTGTTTGAGATGTAGTAGTGAGAGAAGCCAGTGTTTGAGATGTAGTAGTGAGAGAAGCCAGTGTTTGAGATGTGGTAGTGAGACAAGCCAGTGCTTATATCTTCAGTAATTCCATCTGGTAGAAATCATATCTATTGATTTCTTGATGCACAAAGGCTTTGAAAAACAATACATTGAAAAAGCATCCTTTAAAAAAAATCCTTCATCAATGACACTCTGCGAGACAAAAACTATTTTGATCTGTTAAAAATAGGTATTGATAATGCATTAAGGGGAACATGGTTTATCCAATTTGAGCACCAATTTTCCAAAGCTAAAAAATAACTACACAACAATGTGGTCTTTTTGAATTTGATTGATACTGTACTGCATGGTGTGCGCCTGTTCTCCTATTTCTTACAGTGCTGAACGCAAAGAGAGTATCTCCAGTCTCCAGTCCTTTGCCCTGACAGTATAAATAGAAAAGATACATTACCCTAGTAATAATAGATTGCTCTGATAGTTCCAGATGGTTACTCCCAATTCCGGACCATGGAGATTCACAGCAGCAAGCCTACTCTTGAGGAACGTTCCCACAATCATTGAAATCATTGAGGAATTTTTTCCCTGTGATTTGTTTTCTATTGAACACTTTTACATAGACCAAACAGAAACTGTGACTCAACATTCCCTTTCATGTGATTAATATTTGCTGACAACATTCCTGAGACAGTGACTTTTTGCATTCTCCAAATGTTTGCGCAGCATTCATTCATGTCAAAGGTGGTTTATAACCTCACAACAAGCTCAATGGAAACCATTGCATTCAGCCAACATGTCCTGCTCTCCGTCTGCCTGTTTGAAGTCCATGAACCCTCAAAGGTCTACCGCCACATTATTAGCTAGACACCACAGCTTGATTTAGCCAGTAAGCCCACATGTCCGACTGAAAACAAAACATTAAACAGTATATAGCCTATGATCACCCGCGGACAGAGGGCTTTGTCTCTGTAACCCAGGGCGACACAGAAACCTAAATGTTAGATTTATCCTTCTCGTGACATACAGTACTTCCATAGGTACAATTAGGCTGCCAGTGGTCCGCAAGCAGCAAAACATAAGCAGTTTTAACAAGGCGACTCACTTTTCAGAATGCAAGAGGTCATTCAGGTGGAGAAAGTACGTTCTCATTTTTCATTCTGAATCGTCACATGCATGGTAGAGGCACTATTTTATTAGTGTCACTGTTAATATAGTCTAATGGTCATCATTTGTTGGTGGCGATAATGATGATGATGAAGAACCGAAGGTAGTATAATTTATTTCAAGATTTATTGTTACATGCACACGAACAATGAAATGGTTAACTTGTGAGCTTAATTTCCCATCCAACTCAATTAATGATTTTTGTAGTCTAAAAAGTAATAGGAATGTACTTTTGAATGACCCCAAAAGACGTATAAAAATATATAAAAATACTAATCTTCAATAATATCGACATTTTATAAATAATATCGACCTTTTATAAATCAACTGTCCATAGCATTACTTACTTTGTCTTTTTCTCCCGATTTGTTTTCAGAATGAGAGTATGGTCCAGTCAGGGTTGTACCGTTGCTCCATCGACGTAAAGTAACATGCAAACCAACAAACGAATCAGTATCGAGTGGAGAGGGACCGAACATAGAATGAGCGCAGGAGGTATAACTCACTTCGCCAGCGCACCGCCTCCACTTGTTGCTGTCATAATAAAAGGGACTATAAAGTTGCATCTCCTCTACGCTACACTGTATGTGTGTACCGGTTGCCTCAAGACTACTGAACCTCGTTCAGTTTGCGCGCGCACCTATTGGACAGTTTGGATCCATTCGGGACCTCATCCACTTGCTTTCTTTGCGTTATATTGAGGTGTCTCTCCCAGTTCATCATAAATCATCCCTGCAATATTTTTGAATGCTTTTGAAAATGTCACACAACTGTGGGAAACACTGGAGTCAACATGGGCCAGCATCCTCGGTGAACGCTTTCGACACCTTGTAGAGTCCATTCCCTTACGACTTGAGTTTGTTCTGAGGGCAAAAGAAGGTTCAACTCAATATTAGGAAGGTGTTCCTAATGCTTTGTACACTCAGTGTATATGGAACGCGTTGCTTAGAGCCACACCCCATTCAGAAATATCCAATGAATGTGAGGACTTTCAACGTGAAGTCTGTATAGACATTCTACCATAGGGAGATGTCAAGCACGTCACTCTGTTCAATATGGGTTTGCTTGAACTAAATCACTCAGTAGTCACCTCCTGGAGGCGATTGCAAGTGCTGTCCATCTTGAGGACTGAAATGAGAGGACTGTCTAGAAAGCCACAATTTCCTCAATTCAATTGAAACCATCAACAAATGTCAAAATCCATTCTAGTTCACGGTTGCAGATAATAGAACCTGTCTCACGAGATCAACAGAAATGACTGGTTTTGATATTGTCATTCTCCCTCTGAGAGCCTACTTCTGTAGACTGATCACCACAACACAGATGCCAATGCCACTACAGGCAGTGAAGTTGTCTTTACTCAGTCTTGTTCTGGCAACCAATTATCAATGTTTTTGCCCACGAGGCAAAGCTGCCCTCAGAACAAGATTAATTGGCTAGAAGTACTTTACTTCTACTGCTATGAACTCTTACTTTAGCCACCAAAACTAAGTTACAGCACTATGGCTGCTACCACTGTGGACTGCAGCTTTCTCACCCCTAGCTGATTGTTTGTGTCCTGTGCCACCAGGTGTCATCCCTCATATCCCAGACTAGTTATTCTCGCTGACTGAAGGGATCCATATCCGGGTGTCACATCCACAATGACTGAGGATCTGAGAATGTACCCTCCCTTAACACACTCTCTCTCTCTCTCTCTCTCTCTCTCTCTCTCTCTCTCTCTCTCTCTCTCTCTCTCTCTCTCTCTCTCTCTCTCTCTCTCTCTCTCTCTCTCTCTCTCTCACTCTCTCTCTCTCTCTCTCTCACTCACTCACTCTCTCACTCTCTCTCACTCACTCACTCTCTCTCACTCACACAGAGGCCAGGCCACTCACACATATCTGGTTGGTGATATGTCATATGACCATAGCTGGAACTGATTACATATCTGTAATTAAATGGAGCCTTAGTGTTGAGGAGGGTGAGGAATGAAATATGTGAGAGGAAATCTAAATTTACAAGGCAAGATATCCAATAATGTCAAATGTGCACATAAATGTAAATGGCATGAGATTCTGCAATTTAAACAAGATGGGCCCTTATTCTATTACAGGGCCTTGGAACCGCATCAAAACTCTTCAGCGAATTTGACTGGATTCAACTTTTTTTCCCCTTAAGGGTTTGGATAGATTTATGGCTGGTTGTAATGATATTAGACTTGGTGGAAGCTGGCTCTTTAAACATGTAGAGTTGAGTTATTATGCCAGATATCAATAATGATTAAATTACTTTAGAAAGACGTACTTCACCTTTGTCCCAGCTGGCCCCTTTGGCTGATGGATATTGATGAGAATCCATGACATGGGAGAAAGAGACCCACTCATGATATTATAGATTGTGTTGTAAGGGTGTTTTTACTATCATAAAGACGCTCTTTTAATGTTCAAACTCTCTTCTGATATTTTACAGTCTATTATCAAATGGAAATGTATTAAAAATATAGTGCTGAGACTGAAAATGTTGACCGTATATGCATTGAATATACCAACCTAAAGCAGTGCTGGAAACAGCCTCCACTACATTTACATTTACATTTAAGTCATTTAGCAGACGCTCTTATCCAGAGCGACTTACAAACTTGTTGAGGACATCTAAGACTTGTGCCTATGCATTAGACTTATTATTAGACTTATCTCCTGGTATAGTGCTTGTGGTACAAAAAACGTTGAATCAAGGAACGCAATGCCTATCCATAGCCTCTGTAATCCTCTTTAAGCCGCTCCACTTCTTATCATGTTTTACTCATATCACCTCAAGCAGAGGTGACGAGGGATTCAATTTGGAAAGTTTGCTACCTGAGCTTTGGTAATCCTCTGTCCATTCCTCACATTCTATTTAATGTGATGGAATATAATACCTCAGCCACAGAGTCTAGAACAGAGGAGGGAGGGAGGGACAGGTTGATAACAGCTGCTAAAAAGACATGAGAGTCACAGCCCTCTGTTTGATTGCTTTAGATTCAGTTTAGCAACCATTCTCTCCCTCTCTACCTCTCCATCGCTCACTCTTCCTCTCTCCCTCTTTAACGGCCAAAGGAAGCTAAGGAGCACACCTTAAATATGAAACACACATCAGATCAGTCGAGCTGCTCAGTGGCGACCTGTCACTCAGGGCAGGTGAGCACCACCTGTTTAGCATTGACATTAATTAATGTCACATATACTTTTGTAAGCAATGTTTTTAACAAAATATTGAGTTAAAGCCACATACAAACATGGTTTCTTTTCTCTCTCTCTCTCTCTCTCTCTCTCTCTCTCTCTCTCTCTCTCTCTCTCTCTCTCTCTCTCTCTCTCTCTCTCTCTCTCTCTCTCTCTCTCTCTCTCTCTCTCTCTCTCTCTCTCTCTCTCTCTCTCTCTCTCTCTCTCTCTCTCTCTCTCTCTCTCTATCTTTCCTAATGTTTGTGTATGGTTCAAAAGTCACAACTCATGTTGGCGTTCATTATTATTGAAAGACAATGCGGTTCTTATTGACATACACAAATCTACAAGGTTTCATTAGAAACCACATTTGTTTCAGGTAGTCAGCCATATCAGCTGTGGTTTTAAAAAGTCAGTAAATGTGGTTGAATGAACTGTTTCACTGTCAGACTCCACTGATAGCCAGGTCAGCAGTGCTAAGGATTCACTCCATGGTGTTGAAAAGAAATCTCTGCTGTTGGGAAAGCTTTATGTCGGCCCTAACAGTTTGTGGGCACCGTTTGTCACGCCCTGACCGTAGAGAGCTTTTTATGTCTCTATTTTGGTTTGGTCAGGGTGTGATTTGGGTGGGCATTCTATGTTCATTTTTCTATGTTTTGTGTTTCTTTGGCAGGGTATGGTTCTCAATCAGGGACAGCTGTCTATCGTTGTCTCTGATTGGGAACCATACTTAGGCAGGCTTTTCCCACCCCGTGGGTAGTTATTTTCTGTTTTGTGTTTCTGCACCTGGACAGAACTGTTCTTTGTCGTTTTGCTCTTTGTTATTTTGTTTCAGTGTTCAGTTTAAATAAAAATCATGAACACTTACCACGCTACGCTTTGGTCCGATCCTTCATGCAACGACGACCGTTACAGTTATAGTGCAATTCATGTATTGTTTAGTGATGTGTTGTGGCTTTGCTGGCATGCATCTGCCGATTTTAGATTTACATGCTAAAATTGCCACTGGAGCTGCTTTCGCACAAGGAGAGAGTCCCTGTCTGACAGTGGCTGCTGGAGCAAACCGAGGATGGAACAATAGAAGGACTGTGGATATTAGGCTTGAACAATAAAGAGTCTAATTTTCTTCTGGAATCAACCCATTTAGTTTCCAATACACCGGTGATTACTGTATTCTTCCTGCATTCACTCCTCAGTAAGCTATTTACAGGCGTCTGTTGAACAGGGGGAGTGATTTGTCTGCCTTTCTCTCTTTGGGTTTTCTTCTTCAAGCAAGACTGTGATGAGACAAAGACAGAGAGTGGTCCCACTCCCTATAGGAGGGCCCATTTTTATGTCCTCTAATTAAGCTTCATTGACAATCTTTCAGACAGAATGTACTCATCTGAAAGCATACAAACATGCATATTGCACCTCACACACACACACACACACACACACACACACACACACACACACACACACACACACACACACACGCACGCACGCACGCACGCACGCACGCACGCACGCACGCACGCACGCACACACACACACACACACACACACACACACACACGCAGCTGTACATACACACATACGCGCACACACAAACAAAATGTTTGTTGTCAATGAAGGCTGTTGCAGAAAGAAAAATAGCTACAAGGTGTGCTCATGAGATATCATCATATTATATTCAATATTCATCAAATGGGCTCGCTCTGCAAATGGACGTTCCAGAGCCATTAGACTACTGTGAGGCGCAGTCAACAATTCTTCAGTATGCCCAATCAGTCATGGTTGTTGGAGTTTTATCTTGACGGTTTACTACTAAAGCCTTTATTTGTCTTTGTCACATCTATATGCATTACACTACTCAAACATTTAGAAGATGTTCTATTTAAAGTTATACTCATATTGTCCTTGACAACTGACTGTGAGGGGACACCACAGACTGTAGCCTGTAATGGAATTGCTTCATACTGCACCCTGGGAAAGAACACAGTCATAACGTTCTCATTATTTCACAAGCCGATCAAAAGATACCTGCGTCAAAAACAATCTCAACATAACACTTCTCTCCCATAATCATGAATCATGATCATCTACAAGCTCTGCATCTGTCTACCTCACATGAGTCTGAAAATAAATGTATCGTCATTTAAAATGTCATAGTTTCTTTAGCATCTATAAATCTACATAAATACTCTAAATTTCCGTACAGTGGATTGGCTAAGCTCTGAGAGGACGGAGAGAGACTTGGTGACTTTGAGTATCCTACTGCAGTTCACTGGCTGCCTGACTCCAGCAGTAATGATATGTCCCATAGAGAGAGAGAGCCCCAGGTACAGTGCAGAGGTCTCTCCTGGTCTATCTCCTCCAGTAGTCCTCTGGTGTCAGGTTGGACATGAGCCAGAGAGGGCCTGCCTAATGAGAGAGGGATGGGGGAGGAGAGAGGAGGGAGTGAGAGAGAGACAGAGAGAGAGCGGGCAAGGAGTGGAGGTGAATGTGCTATGGTTGAGTGACCATAGTAGAGAGAATGAGAGCGAGAGAAATAGAGAAGGAGAAAAAGGGCGAGAGAGACAAAGCCAGGAGAGAGGAGTGATTTGGATGTGGTTTAGGAAAGGAAGACGGAGAGATGAGGGGTTAGTTATAGGCCTGGTAGTGGTGGGTGGTACAGCAGGGGGTGGACACTGACTGGACAATGTGTGCCTGCATTGAATAAGACCCCAATCACCTCCTGAAAGTGGATCAATCTTCAGTGAGATCACCTTGCCTGGACCCTGCCTGGACGTGCTTCCCTGAACACCTGATCATTTGTCTGGGTCGAAGACACCCTTAACTCCCCCTCCATTCTATGTTTTCCACCACGCTCAGAGCACAAACCTTTCCTCCCTCGGTCAACACCCACTCAAAAAGTCAATGCATCGCTGTGTGTTTTCACTGATTGTACAAGAGAAGGTGTCACTCCTGTTATGATGAGAGGATTAGGACATGGTAAAGATATATCCAAGGGCTTTGTGTGAGATCCATTCCATAGACTTCCGCTGGCATTCATTTCCTTGCCTGGATCACATGGATGGAAGCCAGGGCTAGATGTCCAGGGCACCCTGTAGAACAGTGTCCTGGACTGTGAGTGGGACTGAGGGAGGATAGCCAAGACTCTTGTGCGGAAAACTCATTTCTATCCTGCTTTTGAATATTGTGTTCGATCTTTTACAGTCAAAAAGCTTTAACTAAGCAAGGCAGTTCCTGTTCTCCCTGTTATCCTTGACCCCCAAGTCAAGGACAAAAAAGTTGGAATACAGGAAATGTAATTCATTCAGTGTGAACAGTCACTGAGACCTTTCCCCAATGCTTGGTTTGCCAATGACACAGGGTGTATGGAGAGTCCATTCTTTATACCACACGTGTCCAAACTCATTCCACAGAGGACCAGGTGCATGTTTTCACTCCTCCCTTGTGTTTGATTGATGAGTTAAGATCACTAATTAATAAGGAACTCCCCACACCTGGTTGTCTAGGTCTTAAATGAAAGGAACAACTAAAAACCTGCGGACACTAGGCCCTCCATGGAATGAATTTGATACTCCTGCTTTAGACGTTAATATAGAGCCTTGGCATGTAGACAGTGTATTCTCTCCAGGCATCTGTCACCGGGCCCTCTGCTCTGGACCCTCTCGGGTCCCTGTGCAACTGTCCTCTTTTATGACACTCATCTCACACCCATTTAGCTTATAGACATGTTAAAATATCCCTATTACTGTAATATTATTACTGTAAAACCCGAAGGAATGAAATCATGATGTCTATCCTTGTCTGTCATTGGAGCCAGAGACAAAGACCCTTGATGGACCCCAGGAAGAGTAGGTGCTGATTTAGCAACAGCTAATGGGGATCCTAATAAAATACTACAATTGTCTTGTTACACAGGTATTGTCACGACTTCCGCCGAAGTCGGTCCCTCTTCTTGTTCAGGCGGTGTTCGGCGGTCGACGTCACCGGCCTTCTAGCCATCGCCGATCCATTTTTCATTTTCCATTTCTTTTGTCTTTGTTTTACACACCTGGTTTCAATTCCCCAATTACATGTTTCTTATTTAACCCTCTGTTTTACCCATGCTTTTTGTGAGTGATTGTTTTATTTGTAAGTTCGGTCCGATGTTTGTGGGCTTGGTATTACTTAATGTATTTGGAAATTCTGAGTAAAATGTCTTGTGTTACTCATCTCTGCTGTCCTGCGCCTGACTCCTCTGCACCAGCTACACCCAGAACCTTACAGGTATAAAGACAACTTAAGGTACATTTCTACTGTTTTTCTGAAATATTTGACTTGTAATGATGCCCAAAGTAATAATCAATTAACCCCCACTTCTGATATACTGCAGTGATGTAAAGTACTTAAGTAAATATACTTTGATGTACTACTTATATAGTTTTTTTTGTTATGTGTACTTTGCTATTTTTATTTTTGACAAATTTTATTTTTACTCCACTATATTCCTAAAGACAAATAATGTATTTTTTAGTCCATACATTTTCCCTGACACCCAGAAGTACTCATTACATTTTGAATAGTTAGCGGGACAGAAAAATCCAACCACTTATCAAGAGGACATCCGTGGTCATCCCTAATACCTGATATGGCAGATTCACTAAACACAAATGCTTTGCTTGTAGATGATGTCTGAGTGTTGGAGTGTGCGCCTGGCTATCCGTACATTTAAAAAACAAGAAAATCATGTAGTCTGGTTTGCTTAATATAAAGAATATGAAATTATTTATACTTTTACTTTTGATACTTAAGTACATTTTATAAATTACATTTACTTTTGATACTTAAGTATTTTTTAAACCAAATACTTTTAGACTTTTACTCAAATAGTATTTTATTAGAGAGGGTAGTAAGTTTTAAGTTCCTCGGCGTACACATCACAGACAAACTGAATTGGTCCACCCACACAGACAGCATCGTGAAGAAGGCGCAGCAGCGCCTCTTCAACCTCAGGAGGCTGAAGAAATTTGGCTTGTCACCAAAAGCACTCACAAACTTCTACAGATGCACAATCGAGAGCATCCTGTCGGGCTGTATCACCGCCTGGTACGGCAACTGCTCCGCCCACAACCGTAAGGCTCTCCAGAGGGTAGTGAGGTCTGCACAACGCATCACCGGGGGCAAACTACCTGCCCTCCAGGACACCTACACCACCCGATGTCACAGGAAGGCCATAAAGATCATCAAGGACAGCAACCACCCGAGCCACTGCCTGTTCACCCCGTTATCATCCAGAAGGCGAGGTCAGTACAGGTGCATCAAAGCTGGGACCGAGAGACTGAAAAACAGTTTCTATCTCAAGGCCATCAGACTGTTAAACAGCCACCACTAACATTGAGTGGCTGCTGCCAACATACTGACTCAACTCCAGCCACTTTAATAATGGGAATTGATGGGAAATTATGTAAAATATATCACTAGCCACTTTAAACAATGCTACCTAATATAATGTTTACATACCCTACATTATTCATCTCATATGCATACGTATATACTGTACTCTATATCATCGACTGCATCGTTATGTAATACATGTATCACTAGCCACTTTAACTATGCCACATTGTTTACATACTCATCTCATATGTATATACTGTACTCAATACCATCTACTGTATCTTGCCTATGCCGCTGTGTACCATCACTCAGTCATATATCTTTATGTACATATTCTTTATCCCTTTACACTTTTGTCTATAAGGTAGTAGTTTTGGAATTGTTAGCTAGATTACTTGTTGGTTATTTCTGCATTGTCGGAACTAGAAGCACAAGCATTTCGCTACACTCGCATTAACATCTGCTAACCATGTGTATGTGACAAATAAAATTTGATTTGATTTGATACTGGGTGATTCTAACTTTTCTTTGAGTCATGTTCTATTAAGATGTCTTTACTTTTACTCAACGATGACAATTGGGTGCTTTTTGCACCACTGACATGCTGTATGTTTGTAGCTCCTGTTCAGTCCCACACAGCAGAGAGTGATGGTTGTGTTCGTTTTGATTGGTCTTGTATTGATTGTATTGTGTTGATGTTGTTATTTTGCTGTATGTTGTATTGTGTTGATATTGTTATTTTGCTGTATGTTCTATTGTGTTGATGTTGTTATTTTGCTATATGTTGTATCATATTGTGTTGATATTGTTATTTTGCTGTATGTTGTATTGTGTTGATGTTGTTATTTTGCTATATGTTGTATCATATTGTGTTGATGTTATTTTGCTGTATATTGTATTGTGTTGATGTTATTTTGCTGTATATTGTATTGTGTTGATATTGTTATTTTGCTGTATATTGTATTGTGTTGATATTGTTATTTTGCTGTATATTGTATTGTGTTGATATTGTTATTTTGCTGTATATTGTATTGTGTTGATATTGTTATTTTGCTGTATATTGTATTGTGTTGATATTATTTTGCTGTATATTGTATTGTGTTGATGTTATTTTGCTGTATGTTGTATTGTGTTGATGTTATTTTGCTGTATATTGTATTGTGTTGATGTTATTTTGCTGTATATTGTATTGTGTTGATGTTATTTTGCTGTATATTGTATTGTGTTGATATTGTTATTTTGCTGTATATTGTATTGTGTTGATATTGTTATTTTGCTGTATATTGTATTGTGTTGATGTTATTTTGCTGTATATTGTATTGTGTTGATGTTATTTTGCTGTATATTGTATTGTGTTGATATTGTTATTTTGCTGTATATTGTATTGTGTTGATATTGTTATTTTGCTGTATATTGTATTGTGTTGATGTTATTTTGCTATATGTTGTATCATATTGTGTTGATGTTGTTATTTTGCTATATGTTGTATCATATTGTGTTGATGTTGTTATTTTGCTGTATATTGTATTGTGTTGATGTTGTTATTTTGCTATATGTTGTATCATATTGTGTTGATGTTGTTATTTTGCTATATGTTGTATCATATTGTGTTGATGTTGTTATTTTGCTGTATATTGTATTGTGTTGATGTTGTTATTTTGGTGTATATTGTATTGTGTTGATGTTGTTATTTTGCTATATGTTGTATTGTGTTGATGTTGTTATTTTGCTGTATATTGTATTGTGTTGATGTTGTTATTTTGCTATATGTTGTATTGTGTTGATGTTGTTATTTTGCTGTATATTGTATTGTGTTGATGTTGTTATTTTGCTATATGTTGTATTGTGTTGATGTTGTTATTTTGCTATATGTTGTATTGTGTTGTTGTTATTTTGCTGTATGTTGTATTGTGTTGATGATGTTATTTTGCTGTATGTTGTATTGTGTTGATGTTGTTATTTTGCTATATGTTGTATTGTGTTGATGTTGTTATTTTGCTATATGTTGTATTGTATTGTGTTGATGATGTTATTTTGCTATATGTTGTATCATATTGTGTTGATGTTGTTATTTTGCTATATGTTGTATCATATTGTGTTGATGTTGTTATTTTGCTATATGTTGTATCATATTGTGTTGATGTTGTTATTTTGCTGTATGTTGTATTGTGTTGATGTTGTTATTTTGCTATATGTTGTATCATATTGTGTTGATGTTGTTATTTTGCTATATGTTGTATCATATTGTGTTGATGTTGTTATTTTGCTATATGTTGTATCATATTGTGTTGATGTTGTTATTTTGCTGTATGTTGTATTGTGTTGATGTTGTTATTTTGCTATATGTTGTATCGTATTGTGTTGATGTTGTTATTTTGCTATATGTTGTATCGTATTGTGTTGATGTTGTTATTTTGCTATATGTTGTATCGTATTGTGTTGATGATGTTATTTTGCTATATGTTGTATCATATTGTGTTGATGTTGTTATTTTGCTATATGTTGTATCGTATTGTGTTGATGTTGTTATTTTGCTATATGTTGTATTGTGTTGATGTTGTTATTTTGCTATATGTTGTATTGTGTTGATGTTGTTATTTTGCTGTATGCTGTATTGTGTTGATGTTGTTATTTTGTTGTATCATATTGTGTTGATGTTGTTATTTTGCTATATGTTGTATCGTATTGTGTTGATGTTGTTATTTTGCTATATGTTGTATCATATTGTGTTGATGTTGTTATTTTGCTATATGTTGTATCGTATTGTGTTGTTATTTTGTATATGTTGTATTGTTATGATGTTATTTTGTTGTTATTTTGTTGTATCGTATTGTGTTGATGTTGTTATTTTGCTATATGTTGTATCGTATTGTGTTGATGATGTTATTTTGCTATATGTTGTATCGTATTGTGTTGATGTTGTTATTTTGCTATATGTTGTATCGTATTGTATTGATGTTGTTATTTTGCTATATGTTGTATTGTGTTGATGTTGTTATTTTGCTGTATGTTGTATTGTGTTGATGTTGTTATTTTGCTATATGTTGTATCGTATTGTGTTGATGTTGTTATTTTGCTATATGTTGTATTGTGTTGATGTTGTTATTTTGCTATATGTTGTATTGTGTTGATGTTGTTATTTTGCTATATGTTGTATTGTGTTGATGTTGTTATTTTGCTGTATGTTGTATTGTGTTGATGTTGTTATTTTGCTATATGTTGTATCGTATTGTGTTGATGTTGTTATTTTGCTATATGTTGTATCGTATTGTGTTGATGTTGTTATTTTGCTATATGTTGTATCGTATTGTGTTGATGATGTTATTTTGCTATATGTTGTATCGTATTGTATTGATGTTGTTATTTTGCTATATGTTGTATTGTGTTGATGTTGTTATTTTGCTGTATGTTGTATTGTGTTGATGTTGTTATTTTGCTATATGTTGTATCATATTGTGTTGATGTTGTTATTTTGCTATATGTTGTATCATATTGTGTTGATGTTGTTATTTTGCTGTATGTTGTATTGTGTTGATGTTGTTATTTTGCTGTATGTTGTATTGTGTTGATGTTGTTATTTTGCTATATGTTGTATCATATTGTGTTGATGTTGTTATTTTGCTGTATGTTGTATCATATTGTGTTGATGATGTTATTTTGCTGTATGTTGTATTGTGTTGTTGTTATTTTGCTGTATGTTGTATTGTGTTGTTGTTATTTTGCTGTATGTTGTATTGTGTTGATGTTGTTATTTTGCTATATGTTGTATTGTGTTGATGTTGTTATTTTGCTATATGTTGTATTGTGTTGATGTTGTTATTTTGCTATATGTTGTATTGTGTTGATGTTGTTATTTTGCTATATGTTGTATTGTGTTGATGTTGTTATTTTGCTATATGTTGTATTGTGTTGATGTTGTTATTTTGCTGTATGTTGTATTGTGTTGATGTTGTTATTTTGCTATATGTTGTATTGTGTTGATGTTGTTATTTTGCTATATGTTGTATTGTGTTGATGTTGTTATTTTGCTATATGTTGTATTGTGTTGATGTTGTTATTTTGCTATATGTTGTATTGTGTTGATGTTGTTATTTTGTTGTATCATATTGTGTTGATGTTATTTTGCTATATGTTGTATCATATTGTGTTGATGTTATTTTGCTATATGTTGTATTGTGTTGATGTTGTTATTTTGCTGTATGTTGTATTGTGTTGATGTTGTTATTTTGCTATATGTTGTATTGTATTGATGTTGTTATTTTGCTTTATGTTCTATTGTAGTGTGTTGATGTTCACAGGGCTCCCTTGAGAATGAGACCCTGGTCTCAATGCTGCGCCCCCCTTTCTAAATCAAAGATTTTTAAAAACAAAAGCAAAAAAATGAAGTTGATGGATACTGTCTTCTTCTCCTGCATAGCTAGGCCCTCTAGTGGTATCTCCTACACATACACACAGACATTCAAGATGAGACATTCAAGATGAGACATTCAAGATGATACCATCAGGATGAGACATTCAATGAGACATTCAAGATGAGACATTCAAAATAATACCATCAAGATGAGATATTCAAGATGAGACATTCAAGATGATACCATCAGGATGAGACATTCAATGAGACATTCAAGATGAGACATTCAATGAGACATTCAAGATGATACCATCAAATGAGACATTCAGGATGATACCATCAATATGAGACATTTATGATTATACCTTGAAGATGATACATTCAAGATGAGACATTCATGATTATACCTTCAAGATGATACCATCAAGATGAGGCATTCATGATGATACCATCAATATGAGACATTTATGATTATAACTTGAAGATGATACATTCAAGATGAGACATTCATGATTATACCTTCAAGATGATACCATCAAGATGAGACATTCAGGATGATACCATCAAGATGAGACATTCAAGATGATACCATCAAGATGAGACATTCAAGATGAGACATTCAGGATGATACCATCAAGATGAGACATTCAGGATGATACCATCAAGATGAGACATTCAAGATGATACCATCAAGATGAGACATTCAGGATAAGACATTCAGGATGGGACATTCAAGATGAAACATTCAAGATGAGACATTCAAGATGATACCATCAAGATGAGACATTCAAGATGAGACATTCAAGATGATACCATCAAGATGAGACATTCAGGATAAGACATTCAGGATGAGACATTCAAGATGAGACATTCAGGTTGATACCATCAATATGAGACATTCAGGATGAGACATTCAAGATGAGACATTCAGGATGATACCATCAAATGAGACATTCAGGATGATACCATCAAATGAGACATTCAAGATGAGACATTCATGATTATACCTTCAAGATGATACCATCAATATGAGACATTCATGATTATAGCTTCAAAATGAGACATTCAAGATGAGACATTCAAGATGAGACATTCAAGATGAGACATTCAGGATGATACCATCAAATGAGACATTCAGGATGATACCATCAAGATGAGACATTCAAGATGAGACATTCAAGATGAGACATTCAAGATGAGACATTCAGGATGATACCATCAAGATGAGACATTCAGGATGATACCATCAAGATGAGACATTCAGGATGATACCATCAAGATGAGACATTCAAGATGAGACATTCAAGATGAGACATTCAGGGTGATGCCATCAAGATGAGACATTCAAGATGAGACATTCAAGATGAGATATTCAAGATGAGACATTCAGGATGATACCATCAAATGAGACATTCAGGATGATACCATCAAATGAGACATTCAGGATGATACCATCAAGATGAGACATTCAAGATGAGACATTCAAGATGAGACATTCAAGATGAGACATTCAGGATGATACCATCAAGATGAGACATTCAAGATGAGACATTCAGGATGATACCATCAAGATGAGACATTCAAGATGATACCATCAAGATGAGACATTCAAGATGAGACATTCAAGATGAGACATTCAAGATGAGACATTCAGGGTGATACCATCAAGATGAGACATGCAAGATGAGACATTCAAGATGAGACATTCAGGATGATACCATCAAGATGAGACATTCAAGATGAGACATTCAAGATGAGACATTCAGGATGATACCATCAAGATGAGACATTCAAGATGAGACATTCAAGATGAGACATTCAGGATGATACCATCAAGATAAGACATTCAAGATGATACCATCAAGATGAGACATTCAAGATGAGACATTCAAGATGAGACATTCAAGATGAGACATTCAAGATGAGACATTCAAGATGAGACATTCAGGATGATACCATCAAGATAAGACATTCAAGATGATACCATCAAGATGAGACATTCAAGATGAGACATTCAAGATGAGACATTCAGGATGATACCATCAAGATGAGACATTCAAGATGAGACATTCAAGATGAGACATTCAGGATGATACCATCAAGATAAGACATTCAAGATGATACCATCAAGATGAGACATTCAAGATGAGACATTCAAGATGAGACATTCAAGATGAGACATTCAAGATGAGACATTCAAGATGATACATTCAAGATGAGACATTCAGGATGATACATTCAAGATGAGACATTCAAGAAGACATACAAGATGGCATGTACGCCGCTGACAGTAACATTTCAATGGGCAACACAGAAAAACCAAGCCCCCTTTGATATCATTGAAGGTCAAAATGATACAAGACAAACCTAGGTTCACAAGAAGAAAAACTTTATTCATTTTCTTACTTACAAACAATTTCAAAAGTAACCTAAATCATGAAATTACTTCAACCTAAGATAGATTTGCTCATTGCAAATAATCCAACTGAAAATATATACCAAGCTCCGATACATTTTCCTAAATAAGCAAAATATACAGGAGCAAAAAGGGAAGAAAAGAATATCTCATGTATTTTTTCAATTTTAGTTGCTGCCGCCGTCCAGAAAGGAAGGAGGTCAAGGAGCAACAATGAGTTGGAAATACATGACAAACGTTCCTTGTATTATATGCACAAGAAAAAATACAAATAATAATTGCACATCATTCCCTTGTTATTGCATCAGTTGCATTTGAGTCTGTTTCAGTAGGTGTGTATACTCAGTCATATATGCCAGTGTAAATACAGTTTCAATACACTGTAACAACACATGGATATTGAAGTTATTGAAATCACATTGGCATCACTATTTCAACAATTCAATATTCCTGCCTAGTCTGAATGCAATCGATGATGAGAAGCTGAACAGTTCTAAAAAGCTTGCCAAAGAAAACAGACATTTGAACTTGTTTAAATTACAAACATTCCATTGAATTACGAGCTATGGCAAAGTTTTAAATTAAACGAATAACACAAACCCATAATGTCAAGGCTAGCACTACCACTTCAGTTTAACATCAAAATGTAAGAATTATTGCAGAATAATAATCAACTATGCATCATTCAGTACATCAGTACAGCATTTGGTCCATTGACATATCACGTTTATATGATGAAAGCGGTTGAAATTAGACCCAAAGTCAGGCTCAGCATATTGAAACCAAAACAGGGAGTTACATGAAACAAACCAGTCTTACAGAATGAAAATCCAGACCAGGATGGTTTTGACTGTACTTGAAACCAGTTGGACAGTGAATGAATGACCTGTGTTGAGAGGATAACATTCAATGGCTGTTCATATGCATCAGTGCTGAATATGACCTCAGCCCAGGCTTGCAAACATGACATGTCACAACAGCCTATACTTTGAATAAGCTTGAGAATTGTTATGAAGGGAATTTGCCATGTTTAATCCAAACAAATAAAGCCCAAACCTCCCCTGAAATCCAATACAATACACACAAACAAAACCTAGCTTAAATATCATGATGAACCAAAACAGTCATTATGATGCACCAAGAAACAATAAATAGAATTGCAATTTTTGTTTTTTAAATCACTTAAAACGAGCAACATGACTTTGTCATCTAATCTGTTGACATCATCATAAAAGCATAATGACATTCAAAACCTAAAGCATTAAATAAACAATATTATAATAAAAATAACATGATGGATGAACAATCGCGAATGTGGCGGCATGGGGGGTAAACACGTCCGCCCAGGCCCCACGGGTTCCCCCATGAACCCCGGAACATTCCATGGCCCATAAACATTTGGCTCCATCCAAACACCTATGGCCACGTCCCAATAATATCAAACAGCTTCCTCTCCTGGTCTCCTTTCCTTCAAGAGTAGTACATTGAAGCCTCTTTTATCTGTCGTGGACATGGGAGTGAAGGAGACGACGAAAGGAAGCCAACTAAGAGAATTTGGACACAGCAATAGTCTTAAGTCCAACTAATTCCTCACACACTAGAGGCAGTCCACAGTATAATGAAGAGTTGAATTGTCTATTGCATGAGCGTAGCATAGCTGACTATGTGGTCACCCACAGTAGTCTTGGTTAAGAAATCGAGTAAACAATCATTTTAGTTTTCAGTCAGTTAGGATACAGTTTTTAGCCACTGATGATTCTTTTGAGTAATTTCCTTTCATGCTTCTTAAATTCTAGAAATAGGGTTCCTGGAGGATGTGAGGGAGAGTTATTCATTTGGGGTGGTAGTAGGACTAGACGTGAATGGCAAAAAAAACTCATGAAAATAATTGCAGAAAAGGTTTGGAGCAGTGGAGGCTGGTGGGAGGAGTTATAGGAGGACGGACTTATTGTGATGGCTGGAATGGAATACATGGAACGGTATCAAACACATCAAAGAAATGGAAACCACACCTTTGGCTATGTTCCATGAATTCCATTCCAGCCATTACAATGAACCCATCCTCCAATAGCTCCTCCCATCAGCACTAACATAGCAACACCATAGGAACACTTACACCAAACTGGAATACTCAAATACATACAATACATTACTGAACACATGCAGTATAAGTCATAATGTAAAATACAAGAAATGGACATAGAAAGGAGGGCTCTAGGAGTGATACCATTGGCTCAAAGAGGTCATGTGATGCAGCAAAATGTTATGGGTATAGATCGGATTAGTAAGCAGATCATTTTAAGGATCCGAATAGGGGTAAAAATCGAATGATTAAATGTACCTAAAAAAGACCTCTTTTCAAAAGAGCATCATAAAGTAATCATTGGGCTACATCCCACCATACTGTGCCGATAGCATCACCCAGCACCTAGAAAATGGAACAGTAGCATTTTTTCCCAATGTTTTTAAACTTTTACTTTTTTTTGTACTTTTTTTTCAAACTGATATTGAAATCCTATTTTGTAACACTAGCAGAGAGAGTGATAGAGAGAGAATTCAGAATAACACAATTTGATCCTAATGAACGTTCAACATGCTTCAATACTTGTCTAAAGGTCTAAAATCAACGAAAACAAAGACATTACTTATTTTTTCAGTTTCTCTGAAAGCAACAGCTCTCTTATTAGAGAGCGATCGTGGTAGTAAGCTGGAGGGTCAAGGGAGTTGTTATCAGAGCCAGATTCATTAGTCTAGAGGGCATCATCATCAGGAGTTAGGTAGGAACATCATGTCTTCAGTGGTCAGGAGATGGAGGGGGCGGAGCAGAGGGAGTGGAGGCCGGCCGGGCTGGGTCCTTAGGATGTCGTCATGGAGGATGGGTCATTCCACATGGCCGCCACGTCTCTGAACCTGCCACAGGGCATGATGGGAAAGGGAGTACATTATTGTTTCTGTCAAATTCTTTCTTTTTATGTAATAACAACAAACAGACAAACAGAGGATCCCTGGGACAACAGGTGAGCTATTGACCCCTTTGTCAATTGTAATGTGTGTGTGTGTGTGTGTGTGTGTGTGTGTGTGTGTGTGTGTGTGTGTGTGTGTCTGCCAGGGCTAAGACCTTGCGTTGATGAGGTACTGGGCCAGGCTGATGTTGGCGGGGGTTCCTGTGATGGTGATCTGGCGCTCCGATGACCCTTCCATGGCGTTAGCAATTTTGATCTGCGCCCCAGACATCTGACGGATCTCGTTGATTTTGGTTCCCTGGCGCCCGATTATGCAGCCTATTAGCTGGGAAGAAGAGGCGGAGGGACTTAAAACAGGGGAATAGCAAAGTCTGAATGGAATGCAGACAAAGTCACATGCACCATGACACACTGACCCCTTTTTTCAATTGTTCTATTTTTACAAATATATCCATGGTGGTGCATGCAAGCATTTGAAAACTGTTTGTTAAAATATTGACTGACCATTGGTGAAATCACCTTACCCATCCCTTACATGACAATAGATGACAAATGTCAAATGAAAAGCTCCATGGTCCCCATACTCACATCATTGGGAATGGTGAGTTCATGAGTACTGGCCTGGTTACTGGCATCCAGACCTGCTATATGGGAGAGAGAGAGACCGAGAGAGGGGACACGGCATAAAATAGAGTTTTGCCCGTCCGCTGTGAGCGATAGTTAACTTTGGAGACCTATAGTCGGAACCCTGATTGGAGATGCTTCTGCAGAGGTCTTGAGAGAGGAGCCTGTGGCTTCTCCTTCTCTGTTGGAAAGGGGGTTGGTTCTCAAACCAGAGGAGATTTACCTGCCGACCCAGATAA
>NC_060195.1:65897184-66148380 GCF_021184085.1 Oncorhynchus gorbuscha
ACTGTCTCTCCTTTCTGAAAAGACAGACAGCAGACAGACAACAGTTAAAACATCGGAGAGATGTCACATTTTAAAAAATGTACTCGTCTTGAAACAGTTTTGTAATATTCATACGATTGTGATGTGTTTATGAACATGATAGTTACCTTTCCAATGATGCTTCCAACCTCCTGCAAAGAAACAGAGGTTCAACAACAGTTAGCATCAACGTCCAACTCAACACATGACAGAGACTATCCCCAAAACCTTGAAAAGCGACCTCTCCTCGTCCCTCACAACCACCAGATCTAAAAACACTTGATATACAGTAACCTATCCAGCCCATTCAGCCAACGGTGGTCGTGAAGGAAAGGAGATAAGGAAAGTAAGCCATATGAGAGTATTGGAACCCAGCCGGTGTGTACTGTACCTTGCCGTGCATCAGAAGCCTGATGGTGAGGGTGACGTTGAGGCCTCCTTCGCCTGGCTGCTGCACCTTGGGTGGTTCCATGTTGGGATTGGATGTGAAGGAAGGGGTGTGGTCACGTAGAAGAGGAGTCCCAGGGCCAATGAGAGTGTGATGCCACAGCCAGCCAACCAGTCACCTGCAAGACAAGAGGGATGAGACACGACCACTCAATATTAGGCCCACTGGAAACAGAGGTACCAAACTACCACTGGATAACATTGATGGATATCATCTTTGAATGAACCAGCTCATGAATACCATTCGAGTTCTGTTCAGACAGGACGAGTTTTATAGACTGTGTGAGTGGCAGACAGTGCTTTAACTCTGGAGGACAATCTTTAACTCTGGGATCTTAATTTGACCTATATTGTCGCAGCAAAAGAATCCTGCAGCAACAGGATTTGAATGTTTACTCCATAATGTTGCTTGATCAGTGGTTAGGCTATTAGCTGGCCAAAAGTGGCCTACATGAAAAGTGCAATAGTGTTAATATAACTGTGTGATGGTGTTGGTTTTCAGTGAATTCATGTAAATTACGAAACTCGTCCTCATTTCCTGCGGTGCAGGAAAATTCTGAGCAACAGAAGGGTGATCAAATTAAGATCCTCCACCTGTACATCATAAAAGTATAGGGACAGGGAAGGCCATAATCCCTGAACCCAGAACTAAATGAGTAGCTCCATTTAATGTTGTTTGACCTTTTTATTTTATTTATATCCATACAAAGGATCCTGATTCATGATTTCGACTGGCTGAGAAAAGATTTCCCGTTCTATATCTATGGATATAGAATGTGAAGTCGTTCATTCTAAATGTTCCGTTGCCATGATGGCTGGCAACGTTCTTATCCATTGCTTGCTAGCCAACCACGGCTAACACAGTCACGTCAAACCGTGCAGCTAGAATAACAGCAACGTTGCTGCATTCAATTTCTTTGTATGTATCCATAAAAACGATGTTTGATTACGACTGGCTGAGAAAAGATGTCCGTCCTGACACGTTCATTCTTAATAGGACAGTGGAGATCGAATTTCAATATTGAAACAATGTTGCAAATGTCAAGAGACAGACAGCGATGTTTGGACAAACCCCTGTTGTTATAAAACCCAAATATTAAGCTAGAAACATGGGGGAAAAAATGTCAAGATGCTTTTTGCAGTGGAAACCAAGTTAATGAATTGGCTGGCTGGGCTGATGAGACACTAGATGCTTAGAGATTTCTCAGATGGAACAGAAAACAAGATTTTTACGTCATAGGCTTACCCCTGCTAAACTGTTTGTTCGTGTATGGCTTAGAACACATCTCAACCAATCACAATTCTTGCTTTGACCAACCCGTTGTAGAAAGAAAGAGTGAGAACCAGAGGTTGTATGAGAGGCCAAACGGAGAGAGTGGGAGGCCACGGGAGGTCTCTGAGATAAGGGAGCGAAGGGTTCTGCAACCAGCTGTCTCTCTCCAATCTCCCAGAGGTCAGATTACATAAAAAGCCTTAATCCGGGTTTAAGAGCCTGGCCTGTGGTGCAGGTCTGCCACAGGGCCTGGTCAGGGACAGAAATAAACCCACTAAAACCAAGTGTGTGGGGGGGGGGGGGGGGGGGGGTGCACGTGGGGAGTGGTAGGCTGGCTGGGGTTATTTGTGGTATTTTGGTGATAGAACTAGATGAGAGGATGGAACCACTCTCTGTGGTATTGTAATAAAAATACTGGTTTATATGGAGCCTCCACATCTGGTCTTCGTGAAGGCATACATGGTGATGGAAATGCCATGGAATTGGGTTGAGTATTTGAAGCATTCTTCAAAAGGCGGCATGCAGAATTTTTTTATTTATTTTTATTTCACCTTTATTTAATCAGGTAGGCTAGTTGAGAACAAGTTCTCATTTGCAACTGCGGCCTGGCCAAGATAAAGCATAGCAGTGTAAACAGACAACACAGAGTTACACATGGAGTAAACAATTAACAAGTCAATAACACAGAAAACAAATCATATAGACTCCAATCAGGTCCACACCTCCTGAGAGCCGTCATGTGTGTCTGAAATGAGAATGTATTTTCTCTCGTGTGCCTGGTGGTGTGTTTGAATAGCCCTCCTACCATCCACCACCTTCTCCCTCATCCACTGCAGCACAATAGAATTAGGTCACAGACTCATGATTCATCCATGCCCCATCCATGCCTTCCAGTCAACTTGATTTTTATTTCAAGAGCTAAATATTAGACACCATTCTCAGACGGAACTCTATTTGAGACAGCGGCAGCATAAAATGTGCCTATTGTGTCCCTTGGTTGAATAATATTTAATTTCATCCCAAACCGTTCACATTTGAATCTGAGCGCAATCAGTTATGTATTAGAATCTATTAGTAGGGTATGCAATTCAGGACACAATACCACTGTATTCAAGAGTGAGGCAACAGAGTGAAGGTTAATAAATGCGTCCGACCGAACACTACATTATCAAAACCAATTGTCTGCATTCGACCAATAGTGTTTTCAAGTGTATTTTCAGTGCTCTGGACAATGTACTGTATGTGTTGACCATTCTCAATCCTCTCTGTTAACAGAGTTATTACATCAACAAGTTGGAAATAAAGAAAATGGGAGATAGAGAGAGAGAAAAGAGAGATCGAGAGATAAAGAGGGAGAGGGAGAGAGAGAGAGAGAGAGAGAGGAAGAGAGAGAGAGAGAAAGAGAGCGAGATAGAGATAGAGAGAGAGAGAAAGAGAGCGAGATAGATAGAGAGAGAAAGAAAGAGAGAGAGAGAGAGAGAGAGAGAGAGAGAGAGAGAGAGAGAGAGAGAGGTAGAGGTAGAGAGAAAGAGAGAGATAGAGAGAGGTAGAGAGAAAGAGAGAAAGAGGTAGAGAGAAAGAGGTAGAGAGAAAGAGGTAGAGAGAAAGAGGTAGAGGTAGAGAGGTAGAGGTAGAGAGGTAGAGGTAGAGAGGTAGAGGTAGAGAGGTAGAGAGAGAGAGGTAGAGAGGTAGAGAGAGAGAGAGAGAGAGAGAGAGAGAGAGAGAGAGAGAGAGAGAGAGAGAGAGAGAGAGAGAGAGAGAGAGAGAGAGCAGTATTTCTCGTGACATCTGATGTAGTTAGTAAGTGGGTCAGAGAGAGCTATGTTGAGCTGCAGAGCTGCTGGCCTCCTCCTCTATGGTGCTCTGCTATTGAATTAATCACGCTTTACGCTCGGGTGGACAACACCGTGCACAAAATGGCTCTTCCTTTTCTTTCATCTCTCCCTTCGTCTGCTGCCCTGCCTGCCCTCAGCCCAGTGCAGAAAAGACAGCAGGCTGCAGCATCACTCCTGGAGAAGAAGCTTTACATCTGCCTGTCTTTCTTTTCATTCCTTGGCTCTTTAATGTAGAGCTAACAATGGAGGATGCCTCCTCTTATGTAGAACCACTGGACTGTGAGTGACCGAGAACACTTGAACTAAATATGAAAAGATAGCTGCCTTCAGTATCTGAAGGGGGTGGGCAGGAGAGAGCTCTGAGTGAGTACAGTCACGGCCCCCTCCACTGAGACAGGTGAGACTTAAATAGAAGTGACGCCATCACTGATCACCTGAAATGATTCTGTCAGCAGTCAGGAAGGAAAGAAGAAATGGAGAGAAAGGTATTTGGGAGAATTGGGTGACATCACCCGGGAATGACAGACAGAGGCCGTCCAGATGCCTTGATTAGTGCTGGGCAAAAGAAAGGAACACACTGACTGGAAGTGGATCAGCACTGCAGTCTTATCATGCACTGTAGAAATGAGCCAGCAAGTTTCTCTGCAGTGTTGCCTCACCTTATCCGGCCTCACCTCTGCCCTTCCCTGCTTCCGGTCAGCTGTGTGTGAGTTGGTGCATGTGCATGTGTGGGAGTTGGTGCATGTGCATGTGTGTGAGTTGGTGCATGTGCATGTGTGTGAGTTGGTGCATGTGCATATGTGGGAGTTGGTGCATGTGCATGTGTGTGAGTTGGTGCATGTGCATGTGTGTGAGTTGGTGCATGTGCATGTGTGTACTGTATGCTTGCTCAAGCTTAGACCAAAGAGAACATGCAATCAGCATCTTTAAGATTTCCTTATTAAGAGATTGGAGATTGTGTTGGAAAATGTGTTTTGTTTGAAAATCTCCACAAAGTCAGAGACTGGTTATATGAAACATCAACCCAAAGGCTCTTACAGGGCACGTGAGAAAAAGACTGAGATCTGGAGGAATGGGAAAATGGAGGACAGAACTTGCAGTATAATCTCGGCCAAAGCCCCGTCATCTGTTCCATTTTAATCCACCGAGCTAGAGATATGTCGTTATGATTTTGATATAAACCCTCCGTAAGCATACCCTTGTGAGCCAAAGCAGTAGAGAGAGGGAGACCACTAAACTGAGGGTGACTCAAGACGTTGGCTTTTCACAAGCAGCGCACCCCACATTCACATACTCTGTATGTTTGCCTGCTCCGACTCTAATTGGCCCCGATTCTACAAATGACCTTTGAGCTCAATCACAGTGTAATTAATAGAGCATGCGTTAACACACAAGCAAACTAGAAAAGGGACGTTTGCAGGCAAAGATAAGAGATGAGTGACGCAGCATTGTAATCTGTTATGAGGAGCCAAGAGAAACATCAGCCAGGGGATCCAGTCCATTCTACATTTTGAACGCACTAAACAGACTTTTCATTAGGAAAGTAGCTGCAGTGAACTACTCACTAAAAGCATGTCAGCACCCTCAAATAGCACCGATATGCCCCGTCAATCACCGTTGACCTCTCACCTCTAACCTTTTAGAAGGCCTATGTTGAGCCTTAAGGATGTCCTATGTATCCTCAATACCATGAGGACGTCACAGAAGGAAACCCCATATGAAGAACTCCATCTACTTTCATGACTCAGGCAGAACCGTCTCCTGCATGACTGAGCCTGTCACTAAAATCATCATTCTACTTCTAATAGATTGGAATGCTGGATTCAAAAATGCCCTGCTGTCAGTAAGTAAGGGCCACAGTGGACAGCAGAGAAGTACATGTTGATATTAGATATTCAAGTTGAACTTGTGTTGCTGTTGCAAAATAAAATAACCAAATATACTTGTTGTTGTACCGAAGGGGCCAGAGACAGAATTGCACCCACCCAAGTTGTCAGATCTTCCTTTGAAAAATAAACTCTTACATGGGGGACAATGAATATAGAATAGAATAGAATAGAATGTGTTGTAGATGCAGGACACTGAGATGTGAGCAGCAGCTCTGGTCTCATCTGACACTAACTAGGCTTTGGTTGCAGTGTGATTGGAGGGGGGAGAAGGGGGGAGGTGGGGAGGGGGCGTCTGTGGTGCTGAGCGAATGGCCTTCCTCTCCTCTACCCGGCTGTGACAGTACACTCTAGAGCTGTCACTCTAGATCAGCCGCCCCTGCGCTGAGACCTCAGCCTACATCACAGTCAAAACAGGGGCGACCACTCACTCCCTCGCACTGAGTAGTGCCCTCACCAGGCAAGGCGACACTGGAGAGAAGAGAGGGATGGGGCATGGGTGGCCCCAAAAACACTTGTCACTGTCCCCTAATTAGAATCCAATCACAAAATGGGGTTGTAAAATGTGCCATTGCCTACGACGGGATAGAGAATGTAGACCCCGTTTTGCGTTGTAGCATTACCATGTTGTACTGTGGCTGTGGTGGTAAAAGAAGAGCGGGCGGTCGGCCATCTTAGATTCCCCACAAATGTACATGAGATCACAGCTTGTCCCTAAGTCAAGGCTCCACTGAATGAGCATGCATGGATTTACAGATCACAGTCATGTTAAATGGGTCGAGTGTAAACACATATCTTTTTTTTATCATTTTGAAATTCTATAATATAATTTTTGATCGTAGTATTTTTACTTCCTTGATAGATTACAAGGATATTTAGTTTTCTAAATTCCAATACAAAATATTCATTTTATCATTTCAACAACAGAAAATAGTGCCAGCCTTCGGTATTGTTATTTGAGATGTCGATTCTGCAATATTTGAACAATTCTGTGATCTTTTAAAACCTGTCCTAACCATTACGGAGGAAACGTACATTCCAACGATTTGGTGCTTCCTTAGTTCAATCCCACGGTTCACATGAAGTAGTGATAATGCCAAATGACACGTTGACTGTTCCTACAGACCAAGAACACCATCAAGAGAGCTAATTTGATTGTGAGCATGATTGGGATAATGGTCGTGAGGACTAGATACATCCATCTCATGGGCTATCAGGTTCTGTTACCATTCAGTGTGGACAAGGTCAGCGGAACCTATCGCAATAGAACGACGCCACTTCTGATCTGCAAAACATCACAATGTCATTAGAACCCACCTTAAAGGAACAATTAACCGATGATTCCATTAAACAATTAGCCCCAATGTATACGATCACAAGGGTGAGTCAATAGCAGGGAACATGGAGGGACCACAAAGAGAGGGGTCCAACCAACCAACAAGCTAACCGGCGATTCTCAAGGGAATACAGAAATACTTTCACAGCACACACATGGGGTCGCAACACCCTTTGTATTTGCCTAATGAAGGACACACTAAGAGCAACGGCTAAAACAATGGAGTCAGATCGATGTCCACTGTATTACAAAACAAAGGGGTTTCAAATAAGGATGTGATTGAGATAATAAACTCTCACCATGTCAACGGCTGCTGTTCCCGCACCACTTAACGATAACTCTACAGACATTCATTCATTATTGAAGACATTTCCCAACTCAACATTGGCCAATATCTCCTGCTGCCAGTTTAAAGCCAGGAGACAACCCATGAAGCCTTTTTTACACATGGTCTAACAGTAGCCTACTGTACGTACATATGATACAGTCAATTACACTATTTTACATTTCCACCATATATGTTTATAAAAATAAATGCATATTTGAATAGTAACAATATGATCATTGGACTCATCAGAGGCCTTCCTCAAACCTGATCTAGAAGCTGAAAAATAGGCATTACCTTCGTTGCAGCGTAAAACAGATGGCGACCACTTTCGACGTTTCGCAAAAGATTAAAAAAACACAGAATGAAAATTATTTTTTCCCTCTCCCCTTTGCTATGCCCAGTCTGGATCGGGATATCTGATTGGTTGGAAAGGCCAAATCACATGGGCGAGACAGAGAACCCGTGACCCCTCTGTAAATAAAATGACGAAATGAAACAGCCTTGCATCCTAGCCGAACAATTTGTGGCAGTGTGATACCCTGACTACACTGACGATGTTGTGGTCTACTGTAAATAGGCTGTATGATGAGGCGGGATGGGGTCACCACCCCCCCCTCCCCGACCCCCAAACAGAAAACAATGGGGGTGCCTAGTGAGGCACACTGGCATTGGGGCATGTCTACAGAGGCGGGGTGTCAAAGTCTGCATAGCCACCCCCAGGCACTCGCCTGTCCTGTAGGTCAATTGTTCCAACCCACCAACTCACCAACTCACCAACCCACCAACCCACCAACACACCAACTCACCAACCTACCAACTCACCAACCCACCAAATCACCAACTCACCAACCCACCAACACACCAACTCACCAACCCACCAACTCACCAACCCACCAACCCACCAACTCACCAACTCACCAACCCACCAACTCACCAACCCACCAACCCACCAACTCACCAACTCACCAACCCACCAACTCACCAACACACCAACCCACCAACTCACCAACTCACCAACCCACCAACTCACCAACACACCAACCCACCAACTCACCAACCCACCAACTCACCAACCCACCAACTCACCAACACACCAACTCACCAACTCACCAACCCACCAACTCACCAACCCACCAACCCACCAACTCACCAACCCACCAACTCACCAACCCACCAACCCACCAACTCACCAACCCACCAACTCACCAACTCACCAACCCACCAACTCACCAACCCACCAACCCATCAACTCACCAACCCACCAACCCACCAACCCACCGCCTTCTTCTCTTGCTGATCATGAACACAACACCCAAAGTATTTTCAGATACAACAACCGCCACGGAACGCCAGCACAAACCCACAGACCCCCAACGTCTGTGACAAGGGACTACCAGGGTTAGTGGTTGGTTTGTGGATTGGGGTGGTGGTCTGTGACAAGGGACTAACAGTGGTTGGTTTGTGGGTTGCGGTGGTGGTCTGTGACAAGGGACCACCAGGGTTAGTGGTTGGTTTGTGGGTTGGGGTGGTGGTCTGTGTGCCCTGGGGGATGAGGCTGGTAGAGAGATGGCGATGCAGAGATCAAAGCCCAGACCCCACATCACATGTCTGTCGTAAGATCCAGCCGCCCTCGAACCAACCTGGCTCCTCCCGGCTGGCTTTTAATCTGCGTGTGTGTGTGAGTGTTTGTGGAATTACAGGGAGCTTTAGAGGCATCCCGTCCAGATTATCCAATCCAGCTAAAATCCAACCCGGTGTCAGATGGACAGTTGTGCAGGGACCCCAGCAGCACAGACAGAATGTAGGGTTTAGGGGGTGGAGGGTTTAGGGGGTGGAGGGTTTAAGGGGGGCGATGTGGGCTACGGGGGTACAGGCATTGGATTAGGGGCAACACAAAAAATGAGGAGTGTGTCCCACCTAAATTTGAATTGTTCAGAGGAAAGCAAGAAGCATATCTCGGTTTATATATGTCCTCTTAAACACTCAACGTCTATCTATCTATCTATCTATCTATCTATCTATCTATCTATCTATCTATCTATCTATCTATCTATCTATCTATCTATCTATCTATCTATCTATTAAATTCAATTAAATTCAAGAGGCTTTATTGGCATGGTAAACATGTGTTAACATTGCCAAAGCAAGTGAGGTAGATAATATACAAAAGTGAAATAAACTATAAAAATGAACAGTAAACATTACACATACAGAAATTTCTAAACAATAAAGACATTACAAATGTCATATTATACATACAGATATATATATATATACAGGGTTGTAACAATGTACAAATGGTTATCAAAATCAAATCAAATCAAATTTTATTTGTCACATACACATGGTTAGCAGATGTTAATGCGAGTGTAGCGAAATGCTTGTGCTTCTAGTTCCGACAATGCAGTGATAACCAACAAGTAATCTAACTAACAATTCCAAAACTACTGTCTTATACACAGTGTCTTGGTCGTACTGATGGTGAGTTGACGCTGATCTTATATTCAGTAGTTCTTCTCGACTGTATGTAATGAAACCTAAGATGACCTGGGGTACTAATGTAAGAAATAACACGTAAAAAAACAAAAAACTGCATAGTTTCCTAGGAACGCGAAGCGAGGCGGCCATCTCAGTCGGCGCCGGAAGAAAGAAACAAAGAAAGAAACACAAGGAAAGAAAGAACACAAGGAAAAATAAATAAGCATAAATACGGGTTGTATTTACAATGGTGTTAGTTTTTCACTGGTTGCCCTTTTCTTGTGGCAACAGGTCTCAAATCTTGCTGCTGTGATGGCACACTGTGGAATTTCCCCCAGTAGATATGGGAGTTTATCAAAATTGGATTTGTTTTCGAATTCTTTGTGGATCTGAGGGAAATATGTATCTCTAATATGGTCATACGTTGGATAGGAGGTTAGGAAGTGCAGTTCAGTTTCCACCTCATTTTGTGAGCAGTGTGCACATAGCCTGTCTTCTCTTGAGAGCCAGGTCTGTCTACGGTGGCCTTTCTCAATAGCAAGGCTATGATCACTAAGACTGTACATAGTCAAAGCTTTCCTTAAGTTTGGGTCAGTCACAGTGGACAGGTATTCTGCCACTGTGTACTCTCTGTTTAGGGCCAAATAGCATTCTAGCTTGCTCTGTTTTTTTGTTAATTCTTTCCAATGTGTCAAGTAATTATCTTTTTGTTTTCTCATAATTTGGTTGTGTCTGTTTGGTTGTGTTTGTGTTTGTGAACAGAGCCCCAGGACCAGCTTGCTTAAGGGACTCTTCTCCAGGTTCATCTCTCTGTAGGTGATGGCTTTGTCATGGAAGGTTTGGGAATCACTTCCTTTTAGGTGGTTGAAGAATTTAACAGCTCTTTTCTGGATTTGGATAATTAGTGGGTATCGGCCTAATTCTGCTCTGCATGCATTACTTGGTGTTCCACGTTGTACACTGAGGATATTTTTGCAGAATTCTGTATGCAGAGTCTCAATTTGGTGTTTGTCCCATTTTGTGAAGTCTTGGTTGGTGAGCGAACCCCAGACCTCACAACCATAAAGGGCAAGTATTTTTAGCCAGATCATAATTGGTATGTTGAAATTTATGTTCCTTTTGATGGCATAGAATGCCCTTCTTGCCTTGTCTCTCAGATCGTTCACAGCTTTGTGGAAGTTACCTGTGGCGCTGATGTTCAGGCCAAGGTATGTATAGTTTTTGTGTGCTCTAGGGCAACAGTGTCTAGATGGAGTTTGTATTTGTGGTCCTGGCGACTGGACCTTTTTTTGGAACACCATTATTTTGGTCTTACTGAGATCTACTGTCAGGGCCCAGGTCTGACAGAATCTGTGCAGAAGATCTAGGTGCTGCTGTAGGCCCTCCTTGGTTGGTGACAGAAGCACCAGATCATCAGCAAACAGTAGACATTTGACTTCGGATTCTAGTAGGGTGAGGCCGGGTGCTGCAGACTTTTCTAGTGCCCTCGCCAATTCACTGATATATATGTTGAAGAGGGTGGAGCTTAAGCTGCATCCCTGTCTCACCCCACGACCCTGTGTGACGAAATGTGTGCATTTTTTTCCAATTTTAACCGCACACTTGTTGTTTGTGTACATGGATTTTATAATGTCGTAAGTTTTACCCCCAACATCACTTTCCATCCATTTGTATAGCAGACCCTCATGCCAAATTGAGTCAAAGGCTTTTTTGAAATCAACAAAGCATGAGAAGACTTTGCCTTTGTTTTGGTTTGTTTGGTTGTCAATTAGGGTGTGCAGGGGGAATACATGGTCTGTTGTACGGTAATTTGGTAAAAAGCCAATTTGACATTTGCTCAGTACATTGTTTTCTTTGAGGAAATGTACGAGTCTGCTGTTAATGATAATGCAGAGGATTTTCCCAAGGTTACTGTTGACGCATATTCCACGGTAGTTATTGGGGTCAAATTTGTCTCCACTTTTGTGGATTGGGGGAATCAGTCCTTGGTTCCATTTTTTGGTGAAGATGCCAGAGCTAAGGATGATGTTAAAGAGTTTTAGTATAGCCAATTGGAATTTGTTGTCTGTATATTTGATAATTTCATTAAGGATACCATCAACACCACAGGCCTTTTTGGGTTGGATATTTTGGATAGATAATTCTTCGTGTTGTTGTTTGTTTAGTGTTTTCCAATTTTCCCAGAAGTGGTTAGAGTCCATGGATTCTTCAATTACATTGAGCTGATATCTGACGTGCTGTTACTTCTTTTTCCGTAGTGTATTTCTTTATTGTTTTAGTGATTCACCATAGTGAAGGCGTAGACTCAGGTTTTCCGGGTCTCTATGTTTTTGGTTGGACAGGTTTCTCAATTTCTTTCTTAGATTTTTTCATTCTTCATCAAACCATTTGTCATTGTTGTTCATTTTCTTTGTTTTTCTAGATTTGATAGGGAATCTGAGAGGTCAAATTACTCTGTTAAGATTTTCTACTGCCAAGTTTACATCTTCACTATTGCAGTGAAACATTTTACCCAGGAAATTGTCTAGAAGGGATTGAATTTGTTTGTTGCCTAATTGTTTTTTTGGTAGGTTTCCAAACTGCATTCCTTCCATCTATAGCATTTGTTAATGTTACTCAGTTCCTTTGGCTTTGATGCCTCGTGATTGGGTATTGCTCTGTTCAAGTAGACTGTGATTTTGCTGTGGTCTGATAGGGGTGTCAGTGGGCTGACTGTGAACGCTCTGAGAGACACTGGGTTGAGGTCAGTGATAAAGTAGTCTACAGTACTACTGCCAAGAGATGAGCTATAGGTGTACCTACCATAGGAGTCCCCTCGAAGCCTACTGTTGACTATGTACATACCCAGCGTGCGACAGAGCTGCAGGAGTTGTGACCCGTTTTTTGTTTGTTATGTTGTCATAGTTGTGCCCAGGGGGGCATATGTAGGAGGGAATGCTGTCAACTGCAGGCAGGTGTTTGTCCCCCTGTGTGCTGAGGGTGTCAGGTTCTTGTCCGGTTCTGGCATTTAGGTCGCCACAATCTATCTATCTATCTATCTATCTATCTATCTATCTATCTATCTATCTATCTATCTATCTATCTATCTATCTATCTATCTATCTATCCCCCCAAAAACACAGAATGATCCCCATAGCCGCCCTACCTCCCCGCCTGTCGATTGGCCCATGGGAGAATACCACAAATAGAGCATTCAATTTGCTCCACATTGAATCACAAGAGGCTGAGAGAGGCACAGTGTCACAGGGAATCTGCTTTATATTCAAATAACGCTGTTGGCTCTCCTTCAAAACCAAGAGTACATGGTGGAAGCCCCACAGACACAGACTTGAACATTTTTCCTCAAGTTATTACCATGTAAGGCCTTGTCCCTATAGTTTTAGACAGCGTCCTCTCCTTGTCTCCTTTCCTTAGGGCCCACTGATCTGAAAGGACTTGATAGGTGAAAGTGATATTGTGGAACTGGGAAACCTGTCCCAGTCGTTGCACCTATCAGTGCTCATGAAGGAAAGAAATACATTTGAGAGTATTGGGACGTGGCCAATGTATTCCTCCATATACCAAGGCAGTCACAGTGCATGTTTTGCAATAAACAGTTATGCACTTGAGATGGCAAGGATATTTACATCTCAAGTCCATGCAAAAGGTCCAGAGTGAGTCTTGTAGAAGGCCTCTTTACCTAGTAGTATTCATATGGTCAGGCAGTATACAGTATCTTACCGGTTCAGATGAAGGGAAAGTTCCAGAGGAGGAGATGGAGGTTCAGTTTGGGATCAGACAAACATGGAGGACAATGGACACTCTGAGGTATGGGCTGGCTGGCCTGCTTCTATATGTAAACTTTCCCTCATAGCCTCCAGCAAGGTGACCAGCCCAGCCCAGCCCAATCCAGACTAGCCCTCGGTGGGAGAAGCACCCTCCCCATAGCCACCCCAGTCCCCTGTCAGGTACAGGCAGGCCTGATGGAGGCAGAAGGGCGTGAAGGAGAGAGGGAGCGAGGGAGAGAGGGATCAGGAGGAACAGCCAATCCTGCTAGTGATTGTTGACGTGGTGACTGAAGGAGGCGGGGCTGACCTCACTGAGGTACCAAATAACGAGTGTTGTGTGAGTGTGTCTATGTGTGTGTGTGTGTGTGTGTGTGTGTGTGTGTGTGTGTGTGTGTGTGTGTGTGTGTGTGTGTGTGTGTGTGTGTGTGTGTGTGTGTGTGTGTGTGTGTGTGTGTGTGTGTGTGTGTGTGTGTGTGTGTGTGTGTGTGTGTGTGTGTGTGTGTGTGTGTGTGTTTGGGTGTGTGCGTGCGTGTGCGTGTGCGTGTGCGTGTGTGTTTCACAAAGGGCCTTTTGTGGAAGCGATTATCTAAGCACTTCCCCTGACCCAATGAACATTTTATATCAATACTTTTTATGCAACCAACTAACGTATCCTGGGCTGCATGATCATTAAAAATGTCATTATTGATTGCGGAGAAGCCACAAGCCACATGCCCTTGGTCCCATGCTTTGTCTACAGTACCTAACAAACAGACACTGAATAAGATTTGTCTTACAACATACTTTACAGCCAGGCAGAATGGTGCTTTAACAAGTTTAACAAGGGCCCAGTTTTTCTAAACTTATCTGGATTTTGCCTATCGGATAGGATTAAATGCATAGAAATAGAATGAATAGGACAGATGTATCATTGACTTGAATGGGGACTCCTGCTCTATTCATTCTGTTTCTAGGCATTTTATATTTCTGCGCATCGCTTTTGAAAAACTGGGCCCTGATGTCCGGTTTTGATCATAGAATAGAGCCGTGTAATCTTTGACCATCTTTTCATCCCAATGAGCAGCATTACACGCCTGTGGGGATAAGAGTGCACGGCACTTCTTTCTGTCTCAGGCAAAACAACAGACCTCCTCTGCTGGGCTGCTTCCTCTCCCCTCCCCTTCTAAAAGCCTCCCCTTCCCCTCTGTGCCCCCACAGCCCCATAATCCACACCAACAATCCCAGCCCCTAATGGAAAATATGGCCTGACCCTCTCCACTGATGTGGTCAATGCAGCCAGTAATGGGTCCACATTGCCTTGCAGCTAAAACCAATAATGAATGGGGTGAAATGGAACTTCAACCATGTTGGTCTGTCTCTTGTGTCACGTGTCGTATGTGGTCTTCCTTTAGTAATGCCAGTGTCCGTACATACAGAGGAATAGTCCTTTCAACTTCTAATCAAACGCAACATTCACTGACGCTATTCACCTCCTCAATAGATTGTTGTTTTTGCGACATCATTTCTCAACGAGCGATTTGTAGATTTGTCAGTGTTCTATAAGTCATTATAAACAGGGTGGTTTGAGCCCTGAATGCTGATTGGCTGACAGCCATGGTATATCAGACAGTATACCACTGGTATGATAAACCATTTATTTTTAATGCTCTAATTACGTTGGTAACCCATTTATAACAGGAATAAGGCACCTCAGGGGTTTGTGGTAAATGGCCAATATACCACGACTAAGACCAGCCCTTAACCGTGATATATTGGCTATATACCACACCCCCCTTGGGTGTAATTGTTTAAATAACATATCCTATACAGTACAAGTTACACTAATCAAGTCAAATGACCACATTGATGGAAAATCCATCCACGGTTAGAATTAGTGATGATATCAGACATGTGGGTTATACGGTTTAGTGCTATGTGATGACATCAGACATGTAGGTCAGGACAGAGACTATAACCAGCCAAAGTACCACAGCACCGTGGATACAGGACAGGGGTTATAACCAGCCAGAGTACTGCATCACCATGGATACAGGACAGAGATTATGACCAGCCAAAGTACCGCACCACCATGGATACAGGACAGAGATTATAACCAGCCAGAGTACTGCACCACCATGAATACAGTACAGAGATTATAACCAGCCAGAGTACTGCACCACCATGGATACAGGACAGAGATTATAACCAGCCAGAGTACTGCACCACCATGGATACAGGACAGAGATTATAACCAGCCAGAGTACTGCATCACCATGGATATAAAACAGAGATTATAACCAGCCAAAGTACCGCACCACCATCGATACATTTACATTTACATTTACACAGGACAGAGATTATAACCAGCCAGAGTACTGCACCACCATGGATATAAAACAGAGATTATAACCAGCCAAAGTACTGCACCACCATCGATACAGAACAGGGATTATAACCAGCCAGAGTACTGCACCACCATCGATACAGAACAGGGATTATAACCAGCCAGAGTACTGCATCACCATGGATACAGGACTGAGATTATAACCAGCCAGAGTACTGCACCACCATGGATATAAAACAGAGATTATAACCAGCCAAAGTACCGCAACACCATTGATACAGAACAGGTATTATAACCAGCCAGAGTACTGCACCACCATGGATATAGGACAGAGATTATAACCAGCCAGAGTACTGCACCACCATGGATACAGGACAGAGATTATAACCAGCCAGAGTACTGCATCACCATGGATATAGGACAGAGATTATAACCAGCCAAAGTACCGCAGCACCATCGATCCAGGACAGGGATTATAACCAGCCAGAGTACTGCATCACCATGGATATAGGACAGAGATTATAACCAGCCAAAGTACCGCAGCACCATCGATACAGGACAGAGATTATAACCAGCCAGAGTACTGTACCACCATGGATACAGGACAGAGATTATAACCAGCCAGAGTACTGCACCACCATGGATATAGGACAGAGATTATAACCAGCCAGAGTACTGCATCACAATGGATATAGGACAGAGATTATAACCAGACAGAGTACTGCATCACAATGGATATAGGACAGAGATTATAACCAGACAGAGTACTGCATCACAATGGATATAGGACAGAGATTATATCCAGCCAGAGTACTGCACCACCATGGATATAGGACAGAGATTATAAACAGCCAGAGTACTGCACCACCATGGATATAGGACAGAGATTATATCCTTGCTGTCCCCGGTCCACCTGACTGTGCTGCTGCTCCAGTTTCAACTGTTCTGCCTTGTTATTTTTCGACCATGCTGGTCATTTATGAACATTTGAACATCTTGGCCATGTTCTGTTATAATCTCCACCCGGCACAGCCAGAAGAGGACTGGCCACCACACATAGCCTGGTTCCTCTCTAGGTTTCTTCCTAGGTTTTGGCCTTCCTAGGGAGTTTTTCCTAGCCACCGTGCTTCTACACCTGCATTGCTTGCTGTTTGGGGTTTTAGGCTGGGTTTCTGTACAGCACGTTGAGATATCAGCTGATGTACGAAGGGCTATATAAATACATTTGATTTGATTTGATTTGATAACCAGCCAGAGTACTGCACCACCATGGATATAGGACAGAGATTATAACCAGCCAGAGTACTGCACCACCATGGATATAGGAGAGAGATTATAACCAGCCAAAGTACCACAGCACCATTGATACAGGACAGATATTATAACCAGCCAGAGTACTGCACCACCATGGATACAGGACAGAGATTATAAACAGCCAGAGTACTGCACCACCATGGACATAGGACAGAGATTATAACCAGCCAGAGTACTGCACCACCATGGATATAGGACAGAGATTATAAACAGCCAGAGTACTGCACCACCATGGATATAGGACAGAGATTATAAACAGCCAGAGTACTGCACCACCATGGATATAGGACAGAGATTATAAACAGCCAGAGTACTGCATCACCATGGATATAGGACAGAGATTATAACCAGCCAGAGTACTACACCACCATGGATATAGGACAGAGATTATAACCAGCCAGAGTACTTCATCACCATGGATACAGGACAGAGATTATAACCAGCCAGAGTACTGCACCACCATGGATACAGGACAGATATTATAACCAGCCAGAGTACTGCACCACCATGGATATAGGACAAAGATTATAACCAGCCAGAGTACTGCACCACCATGGATAAAGGACAGAGACTATAACCAGCCAGAGTACTGCACCACCATGGATATAGGACAGAGATTATAACCAGCCAGAGTACTGCACCACCATGGATAAAGGACAGAGATTATAACCAGCCAGAGTACTGCGGGGTGCAGCTAGTGGAAGCACTAGTGGTAGTCTGTAATATCTGTCTCTTCCATTAAGGATCTGCAGAGGGCACAGAAGAGAGAGGGGACTTTGTCTCCCTTTTTGTTTAGATGGATAAAGCTACATGTACCATGCTCTAGGGTCTCCCTCTCTGTGTTCTACTCTCTCCTATCCCTCCTCTCTCTCTTTTTTCTCCTCTCTCTCTTTGACTGTCTTCTCGTAGGCTATCTGAAGCATACATCACTTGTTTTGAGATGATTAATGACTGTGCACATTTTGCTGGTAGTTGAGGGAGATGTGTGTATGTGTATGTGTGCCTGTTTATACCTGCACTGTTGATCCTGGGGTCAATAGAAACACTTTGTCTAATACTGCCGACACATAGTGTGATATAAATTGAACTTGACCCCGTCAGTTGAACTGGCACCCGGAGCATCTCACCCACATGTGCAGAGGGAGGTGGCATGTTCTCACCTGTAGGTCTTCAATCTCATAGCTTGGTGACCGGGACGACTATACAAACACTGTAGAATACATCACAGAAGGTAAGAGGCCCAAGGTAAGAGGCTTCTAAGCATACTGTACGTATCACCATTCACCACCCACTCACCACGGTGAGCACTTAAAGCTTGGAGACTGGGACACATGTTTATCCCTGACAAGTAGGCTACAGACCACACACACAGACACCAAATGCACAAGAAATGACACACAAATGCCTGCACTTGCACACTCCTGCACTGACTGGCTGTAAGCTAAAGCTGCCAGTGCGGCAGAGCCAGTTGCGGTGACAAAGGACACAAGATACCCAGGGTGTCAGAGGGAGAGTGGCCTTAGCCACTGTGTGTGTGTGTGTGTGTGTGTGTGTGTGTGTGTGTGTGTGTGTGTGTGTGTGTGCGTGCGTGCGTGCGTGCGTGCGTGCGTGCGTGCGTGCGTGCGTGCGTGCGTGTGTGCGTGCGTGCGTGTGTACGTGCGTGCGTGTGTGTGTGTGCGCGTGTGTGTGTGTTGACAGTGGCACATCAAGCATTACAGAGGCTAGAGGCAAAGAAAGTCACCAGACCCTCAGAGATGGCCCTTTGCAACCATGGCACTACACATTAAACTCTGCAGCAGCTTGGGTGTAGGCCTCGGGTGTAGGCCTCAGGTGTAGGCCTCGGGTGTAGGCCTATGGACTGCACTGGGCGTCTTTAGTTAAGCATAGACTTAATGTGCTTTTAATAGAAAAAAACTAAAGAGGCGAGGGTAAGGCAGGGCAGGGCAAGGGAGGGAGGGCAGGGGAGGGGTAGGTAGGGACTTACCACAGACAAGCTGGACCACTGGGATCAGGACATGGGCAGTGGTTGTGTTTGGAGGAGGGAGAGCTAGGTGGCTGACAGACTGGTTCAGATCATCAGCTCCAGCAGGACCAGCATCAACCCATTCTAGAGAGAGGAGGAAAACATAAGAACCATTAAGAATACATTTCAAACTGTTACCACTTTTTTTTATTACAGACAAATGTGAATATTCATGACTGAAACGCAGTACTGTAAAATAGAGCATACTGTAAAATAAATTATTTCAGCCCACATGAAAAAATGCTCCAGTTTACTAGAGCGTACTACAGTACTTACTACATAATTTTGTAGTAATCTGTAGTATACTGTAGAATACTATACCACACACTGAAGTATGCCTCGATCATGTGTAGTATTACTATATCATGTTGTAGTACATCGTAGAATACTATAGTAAATACAACAGTATACTATATTCAGCAAAATCACTACAGTAAATACTACAGTAACTACAGTACCACATTTGCATACAGTATAACCTGCCCATTCCCCTCCCCCATGTCTCAATTTGTGCCAACCATAACTAAGAAGCCAACCATAAGTAAGAAACCTACATGCCAAGAATAGACCATATATAGTGTTTCTTACAGGTTATAGAAAAGAGCAGAAGTGATGAACTATCCGTTCAGAACCACTCCTACCTACCTACAGGTTATGGAACATCTAATCTTTTAGTATTTCTCCAGTAGGTGAAAGCCTCCACTTCTAGGTCGAAGATAATAAAACTGGGGCCCGAAATCGGCTCTGGCATTTCTAACATATTGGCCCATATTTTTCCTTGAGGCCCACATGAAGGCCCATTTTTTTTCTTGAGGCTCCTCAATGGCCCATTTTATTCCTTGAGGCCCCCTATATTATTCAGATAAAGATAATTTTGCACAACAAACCCAAGTTAGACAGGCCCAATGGGCTAAAACTGGACCAGCCCATCTGGCATTTGCCCGAAATGCCAGATGGTCAGTCTGCCCCTGGCTAAAAGGCAGAACAAACACCATATGTGGACCTACACCATTAGTGTATGCATAAATGGCTTTCATCATTAGTAAACTCAACAAAAACTCAAATTAGTAGCATTCCCTTCTGCTGCTGAAAATAACAGCCTCCTTATATTGTGTGAAAAGGTGTATGTGTGTATTTGTGTGTGTGTGTGTGTGTGTGTGTGTGTGTGTGTGTGTGTGTGTGTGTGTGTGTGTGTGTGTGTGTGTGTGTGTGTGTGTGTGTGTGTGTGTGTGTGTGTGTGTGTGTGTGTGTGTGTGTGTGTGTGTGTGTGTGTGTGTGTGTGTGTGTGTGTGCGTGCGTGCGTGTGTGTGTGTGTGTGTGCGTGCGTGCGTGCGTGTGTGTGTGCGTGCGTGTGTGTGTGTGTGTGTTGATTATCAGCCTAATGGGTAATGTCAGAAGATCATGCTGTTCTTACCAAAGAGGGGTCCAGGAAATCTCCTTGCTGTTCTCCTCCATGTCATGGGACCCTGTCTTATCCCACATTCCAGAATAACATGGAAGATTCCACCTCTCCACTTCTGATCCACCCAGAGACTAGAGAAAGAGTCAAACATTTGCAGGCAGGGGTTAAATGTGAGTTTTGATTGAACATTGACTATCTCAATCAACCGCTCTTCCATTATTATTTCTGATTTCCCCTATTGGACCCCCTGAAATGCTTTAGATAGAATTGACCATAATATAGATGATGACATTGTCTCCAGATCTTGATTAGATAGTCGGCCAGTGGGAGGTCAGCGGATGTCGTCAACATCAATGGCACACAATGATAACCTGCCACTCTGAGGGTGGTTTAGGACAAGTCGTATGTGTTCAATGTGCTTGGCCTTCCAAAGGAAAGGAGTCATTTTACCGCTGTGGCTGCTGTTTCAACAGGATAACAGTGCCCTCTGTTGGTCACTGTGTTCAAATACAACTCCCTGTTGGACTGAGGACAGAAATGCTCTGAATGCAATATGCTATTACATCAGAAGGCTTCTTAGCAAAGCCTACCACGATGAATCAGACGGTTTCATATTTTATGACCTCTAAAAGGAAGTCCTGTGCTGTCTTCTGCCCCTTCTCACTTTCACCACCTTAAAGGGGCAATCTGCAGTTGCTAAAGTTGAAGTCGGAGGTTTACGTACACTTCGGTTGGAGTCATTAAAACGTGTTTTTCATCCACTCCACCAACGTTTTTGTTAATGAACTGTAGTTTTGGCAAGTCGGTTAGGACATCTACTTTGTGCATGACACGACTAATCTTTCCAACAATTGTTTACAGACAGATTATTTAATTTATAATTCACTGTATCACAATTCCAGTGGGTCAGAAGTTCACATACACTAAATTGACTGTGCCTTTAAACAGCTTGGAAAAGTCCAGAAAATGATGTCATGGCATTAGAAGCTTCTGATAGGCTAATTGACATCATTTGAGTCAATTGGAGGTGTACCTGTGGATGTATTTCAAGGCCTACCTTCTAACTCAGTGCCTCTTTGCTTGACATCATGGGAAAATCAAAAGAAATCAGCCAAGAAAAATAATTGTAGACCTCCACAAGTCTGGTTCATCCTTGGGAGAAATTTCCAAACGACTGAAGGTACCATGTTCATCTGTACAAACAATAGTAAACAAGTATAAACACCATGGGACCACGCAGCCGTCATACCGCTCAGGAAGGAGACGCATTCTGTCTCTTAAAGATGAACGTACTTTGGTGCAAAAAGTGCAAATCAATCCCAGAACAACAGCAAAGGACATTGTGAAGATGCTGGAGGAAACAGGTACAAAAGTATCTATATATATACAGTAAAACGAGTCCTATATCGACATAACCTGAAAGGCCACTCAGCAAGGAAGAAGCCACTTCTCCAAAACCGCCATCAAAAAGCCAGACCAAGGTTTGCAACTACACATGGGGATCGTACTTTTTTGGAGAAATGTCCTCTGGTCTCATGAAACAAAAATAGATCGGTTTGGTCATAATGACCATCATTATGCTTGGAGGAAAAAGGGGGATGCTTGCAAGCTGAAGAACACCATCCCAACCATGAAGCACAGGGTGACAGCATCATGTTGTGGGGGTGCTTTGGAGCAGGAGGGACTGGTGCACTTCACAAAATAGATGGCATCATGAGGAAAGACAATTATGTGGATATATTGAAGCAACATCTCAAGGAGTTAAGCTTGGTCGCAAATGGGTCTTCCAAATGGACAATGACCCCAAGCATACTTCCAAAGTTGTGGCAAAATGGCTTAAGGAGAACAAAGTCAAGGTATTGGAGTGGCCATCACAAAACCCTGACCTCAATCCTATAGAAAATGAGTGGGCAGAACTGAAAAAGCGTGTGCGAGCAAGAAGTCCTACAAACCTGACTCAGTTACACCAGCTCTGTCAGGAGGAATGGGCCAAATTCACCCAACTTATTGTGGGAAGCTTGTTGAAGGCTGCCTAACACGTTTGACCCAAGTTAAACAATTTAAAGGCAATGCTACCAAATACTAATTGAGTGTTCTGACCCACTGGGAATGTGATGAAAGAAATAAAAGCTGAAATAAATCATTCTCTCTACTATTATTCTGACATTTCACATTCTTAAAATAAAGTGGTGATCCTAACTGACCTTTGACTAGGATTAAATGTCAGAAATTGTGAAAAACTGAGTTTAAATGTATTTGGCTAAGGTGTATGCAAACTTCTGACTTCAACTGTACATTTTTGGACATATGGACGTATGATATGTACCCATTGATTCTTGAATAACATAACTTATAGATTCCTTATGAGCTTAGTTCAACTACCGTACTCCATCAGAACCACAAAATATAAACTTCTTTTACTCCAATGTTTGTAAACATTGTACTTGTAAACAAACAGTGCCTAGCCTCAAAACATGCTTATAACTATAATGTTGATATGTTGGTTGGTCTAACCTTGCATCTATATCTCTGTCTATGAATTTGAAAGTGGAAACATTATCATTATCAAATAATTATCATTATTTCAACTGTGGATTGCCCCTTTAAAGTAATCATCTACCTCTTTATTTCCTCCCTCCATTTTCTCCCTCTTTCAACCTCTTGCTGAGAGAAATATCCCTGCTCTCTAATTGTACGTTGCTTTGACATCAACATCGTAAAGGCCGTTAGTAAGAGTATATTAGTGATGATAATAACCATGTTGGTTTAAGAACTGAAATAATGGCCGTTAGTAAGAGTATATTAGTGATGATAATAACCATGTTGGTTTAAGAACTGAAATAATGGCCGTTAGTAAGAGTATGTTAGTGATGATAATCACCATGTTGGTTTAAGTACTGAAATAATGGCCGTTAGTAAGAGTATGTTAGTGATGATAATCACCATGTTGGTTTAAGTACTGAAATAATGGCCGTTAGTAAGAGTATGTTAGTGATGATAATCACCATGTTGGTTTAAGTACTGAAATTATGGCTGTTAGTAAGAGTATGTTAGTGATGATAATCACCATGTTGGTTTAAGTACTGAAATTATGGCTGTTAGTATGTGTAACTTTACCCTGTGAACCACACAGTCAGGGCTTTCTGACAACAACAGTCACAAGGGCTGCGGTATCAACCAAAATGCGATGCTTTGAAATGAGACTGAGTTCCATAAGACTAAATAGTGTGTATAACATGATTTCCATGTCAGTCTGAGGCGAATTCCCTGTTCCGGTCTACTCAGCTAATTCTAGAATACAGGCAGAAATACAACAGCTCAAAGAGAGGACTGAGATGTCTGCCTTCGTCTCTGATCCTATTCTACATCTATAGGTGTGTATAGTTCATATGTACTGTAGCTAACCTGGAAGTGCAGATGGTTTGCACAAGGTTGTTTCAACAACAACTTTGCCGTGTGCGTGTCAACCGAGACGGCCAGACAATCCATTCTCTCCAGAAATGCTTGTGTACCAAACAGGGACAGACAATGCTTGCATAGACACGTGACAAAACAGCATCACCGATTGGATGAAGACAAATTATATTTTACACATCCTCGTCCCCTGAGTATTCTGTGCTTCGTACTCATCTTTACCCCCCCCCCCTTCCCAAAGAGGGAGCGATCTGGGAGAGTGGCTCGGCTTACTGTAAGAAGCTGCAGTGACAATCATCAGTTGCTCTTTCAACTCCGTGTGCTGCACCTGCAGACGATTAGGAGGAAATGTGTCTAAAGGAAACAGTGAGCCGTCTATAATCCTCCTGTCAACATCATAAAACTGACTAATGGTTGTCAAACCAGGTTATGGAGGGAAGGAGGGAGAGAGAGAGAGAGGGAGAGAGAGAGAGAGAGAGAGAGAGAGAGAGAGAGAGAGAGAGAGAGAGAGAGAGAGAGAGAGAGAGAGAGAGAGAGAGAGAGAGAGAGAGAGAAAGAAAGAAAAAGACAGAGATCGAGAGATGAGAAAGAGAGAGGAAGAGAGAGGACAAACAGAGAGAGAGATTGTTTTTCTCTGAGACAGAAATATCTCTATTTCCCAGGCCATAACTCTCCTCTGTGTGGCCAGTGAACGGAGAGAGGACTCAGGTTTCTCTCTCAGGCCTGAGTATCACTTACACTACATCCTGTCATGAGTTATGGTGCAAATGGGTGCAGGAGGACTTAGAATAGAATACAACCTAATGAGCCTATTGAACACAGAGGTGTGGTAATGAGAAGCTATTGTATCATCCCTAACGTCCATCAATGGGTAAGTAAAGTCCTTCCTCCCTTATTGTTGACAGGACAATACACATTTACACAAGAAGGTGCTAGCACGCACACACACAACCACTTACACGTCAGATCTGTCAAAATGTCCTCCAATTTCCATACGGCTGCGTTTTCTGTTCCATTTGGGGCCCTGAGTTCTATAAGCCATCATCATCAGTTTTCCTCCTTACACCTGATAAAAACAGCTCATGTCAGCTCCTTGTTGTAGAGCCATATGGGAGTAAATGGAACTGCCAAAACCCTGAGGCATGTACACAGCAGGTATGTTTCAGAGCTGCAGTACTATGGAAGCATAGAGCCGATACTGAACATAGATTACAACATGATACGGCTCCACTGCAAACACCTGCACACTTCAGAGAGTTATTATGACATTCGAACTACTCTTACGATTTCAATAAAAGTCACATTATTGAGCTGCATTTCCCACACTCGTTAAAAAACATGAATCCATCCTATTGAGAGGTTGACAATGGAACAATAAGACACAGTACTGCCTGAATGGCAGGTTCTGCATCTTGAATGTCTTTTGAACTCTGCTGTCCGACTGTACAGACAGAGGGTTACTGAGAAGTCAAGGATACAACGTTAACAGCACTATTGGCGAACCGTTTCGTCGCTCGACTATTCAAGCCATAGACACCGCATCCTTGTGTTCTTACTCCAAACAACAGTCGTTGGATTGTTAACAAAGACGTGTGAAGCTTGTAAGGGGGAAAAATGTCCACATTTATTTGACTCTGTTTGTTTCTAGTACAAGTAGCTATGCATCTAATAAAACAAGATGCCATGAGAATATTTGTATAATCACCACCAGTTGATATATGTTTGAAATGAGTCAAGATGACCCCAACAAACCGGTATCACATGCAGGTCACAGTAGTTACAATGTACTGGTACTAACTGGCTAGTAAAAGCACAGTCGTATGTATACAGGACAATATTTATTTGAGGGACTACATCAACACACTCAGCCCTCCCTCCTAACTAGATTCAAAACAGGAAGTCCAATCAGACAGCCAGCAGAGCACATCCTGTCCCTCCTCAGTACCAGTCAGCATGCCTTCCCTCTAAACCCTGTTTACAGAAGGGAATGCAGTGAGGCCATGGCTTTGATTCAATTTAGCAGGTAATTACACTATCTGGTAAGGCAATTATCCTGTGTGCAACATAATTCCATTTGCTGGCTAATGGTGCTCCCACAACCTCCACAGTACAGGAGACAATGCATTTCTAAGAGGGGAAGTAGGGATACTGTTTTGTACCTACTGTTGGAGCATCTGTGGGCTAATTAGGTCAAAGCCTATGACAACAACAGCCTAAAAGAACAACAAAACACGTGTCAGCCTGGTACAAACAACCACCACTGCACCCGAGCATGAATTTACTTTTTATTTTAAACTTTCAAATGAGGTGAGACTGCCATGCCCAGAGAGCAGGATACCCATGTTTCAAAGACCAAAATAGAGGTGAGAGATAATGGACCTCTTTTAGACTGAGCTTAGTCTGGGTAGATGAAATCCATGTGGCCTTGCTGGCTGATTTAATCCCCTGCTTCTTTCTCTCCCTCCCTGCCTCCCTCTGAGCAGACTCACCAGAGCCATGATCTGCATGGAGGAAGAAGGGCCAGGCAAGCAGGCGTTTTTGAACAGCAGCCAAGGAGGAAAAAGGGAAGAGAGCTTCTCAGGATCACTGGGCTGTATGCAATGCCAACTGTCTTGAATATCTCTGACCTGACAACACTTGATTAGAAAACTGCAATATGGTGTAAACTTATCCAGGGTCGTAATTCATCAGACATCTGAAATTAGAGGAAGCTAGATAAAGTCCTGTTCTGAATAGGAAAGAGTGGTGCTTACCTTGACCTGGGAGAGGGAGGGATGGACAGATGAGGAGAGTCACAGGGATGGAGAGTAGAGGGTCCAGGCAGGGAAGGGGTCTGGGTAGGTCCCAATGGGGTAGTCCAGGAGAGGGAACGAGAGAGGAGTAGAGAGGAGAGGAAGGACAGGGAATAGGGAGACAGGGAGGTGAAACATAAACGCTACTCTCTCCCTTTCTCTCTCTCACACACACACCCAAACACACACTCACACAGCCTACAGAAAGGTACTAACACAAGCAGTTACTCCCAGGATGGGAGAGAGAGTGTCTTACCCATCCACAGACACTCAAACACAGAGAACAAGAGTAAGACCCGGCCCACTCTCTCCTACTGGCCCAATGAGAGGCAGCTGTAAAACTGCACAACCCAATGAGAGACGTTGAAGGCAGGGCCAATAAGTGCAATGACTCATCCAGCCAATCATAGAAATTGCCTTTGGACTCTTAGAAACTCCCTCTCTCTTAATGACAGATTTTGGAAGGTGCACTTAGCCTGTGTGAGTGATTCAAGACCCTGACCTGGGACATATTAGAGTGATTAGATTCTGATGCACCTAAACCAGTGTGATAACACAATAGGCAGCATTCTTCCCTACACCACTAGCTGAGATCCAGTCAGGTGCTGTACTGCATGCTACAGTCATTCTCATGTACGGCTACCCTCTTAAAGGAGGTTACGCATGACATGTTGCATTATTTCTGAAAACAGAACACACGCAGTTGTGCACACACAGACACACACACAGACACACACACAGACACACACACAGACACACACACAGGAATGCATGCATACACACTTACAGAGTTGATTGTTAAAGAGGGAGGTGAGGTGGAACCTCTGATTCAGCAGTATTTCAGCCCTCTAATAAAACACAGCTGACAGGCTGTGCTGTAGAGGATGTACCTCCTCTATACTGGACAGGAGATGGCTATAAAAGATTCATAGAAAATGGGAGGGGAAAGATGGGCACAGAGGGGAAATATAGGCAGGGTTTACCAGCTGCGATGAAATGAGTGTGGGTCGCTGTGGATAATATACAGGATATTGCCACAGTCAAACCAAGGTAACAGGAAAATGTTGTGGAAAGGATGTCCTAAGACTTATTTCCCTCTCTGTCCGATTCCTTATAACCACTGATCTGAAAGAGATGGATAGTTCCTGGTTGAAAGCACAGAATACATTCATGGGTGAAAGTGATACAGCAGAATGGCTGCCACCGTATGCATGCATGCTATCCTTTCACATCAGGGTCTGGTTCTCAAAGGAGGTGACACAGAAGGAAGTGCTTCGTCTGGGAAACAGCACCAGGCGCAGACAGGTCTTGGATGTGTCATGTTTTGTCATTGATTATCATATCTTGTCCCTGTGCTTCCCCTTCTATTCGTTTCCCTCTGCTGGTCTTATTAGTTTCGTTCCCTTTTTCTATCCCTCTCTCTCCCCCTCCCTCTCTCTCCTCTCTCTATCGTTCCGTTCCTGCTCCCAGCTGTTCCTCATTCTCCTAACTCACTCATTTAGTCTTTTTACACCTGTTCCCTATTTTGTCTTCTGATTAGAGTCCCTATTTCTCCCCTTGTTTTCCACTTCTGTCCTTGTCGGATCCTTGTCTATATTCACCGTGCTGTGTCTATGTATTGCCCTGTCGTGTCGTGTTTCCCTCAGATGCTGCGTGGTGAGCAGGTGTCTGAGTCTGCTAGGTTCAAGTGCCTTCCCGAGGCAACCTGCAGTTCTTGATCAAGTCTCCAGTCTGTTCTCGTCTTTACGAGTAGTATTATGCTTTTTGTTTTGTAAAGTATCATTACTGGATTAAAAACTCTGTTTTCGCCAAGTCGCTTTTGGGTCCTCATTCACCTGCATAACAGAAGGATCCGACCTAGGAATGGACCCAGCGACTACAGATGCTCGTAACACTGCCGTCGAGATCCAAGGAGCCATGCTCGGCAGACACGAGCAGGAATTGTCTGCTGCTCGCCATGCCGTGGAGAACCTGGCCGCTCAGGTTTCCGACCTCTCTGGACAGTTCCAGAGTCTTCGTCTCGTGCCACCTGTTACTTCCTGGCCTGCCGAGCCTCCGGAACCTAGGGTTAATAACCCACCTTGCTACTCCGGGCAGCCCACGGAGTGCCGCTCCTTTCTCACCCAGTGTGATATTGTGTTCTCTCTCCAACCCAACACATACTCTAGCGAGAGAGCTCGGGTTGCTTACGTCATTTCACTCCTTACTGGCCGGGCTCGAGAGTGGGGCACAGCTATCTGGGAGGCAAGGGCTGATTGTTCTAACAATTACCAGAACTTTAAAGAGGAGATGATTCGGGTTTTTGACCGTTCAGTTTTTGGTAGGGAGGCTTCTAGGGCCCTGGCTTCCCTATGCCAAGGTGATCGATCCATAACGGATTACTCTATAGAGTTTCGCACTCTTGCTGCCTCTAGTGACTGGAACGAGCCGGCGCTGCTCGCTCGTTTTCTGGAGGGAATCCACGCAGTGGTCAAAGATGAGATTCTCTCTCGGGAGGTTCCTTCCAGTGTGGACTCTTTGATTGCTCTCGCCATCCGCATAGAACGACGGGTAGATCTTCGTCACCAAGCTCGTGGAAGAGAGCTCGCGTCAACGGTGTTTCCCTGCTCCGCATCGCAACCATCTCCCTCCTCTGGCTCAGAGACTGAGCCCATGCAGCTGGGAGGTATTCGCATCTCGACCAAGGAGAGGGAACGGAGGATCACCAACCGCCTGTGCCTCTATTGCGGATTTGATGGACATTTTGTCAATTCATGTCCAGTAAAAGGCCAGAGCTCATAAGTAAGCGGAGGGCTACTGGTGAGCGCTACTACTCAGGTCTCTTCATCTAGATCATGTACTACTATGTCGGTCCATCTACGCTGGACCGGTTCGGGTGCTACATGCAGTGCCTTGATTGACTCTGGGGCTGAGGGTTGTTTCATGGACGAAGCATGGGCTCGGAAACATGACATTCCTTTCAGACAGTTAGACAAGCCTACGCCCATGTTTGCCTTAGATGGTAGTCATCTTCCCAGTATCAGATTTGAGACACTACCCTTAACTCTCACAGTATCTGGTAACCACAATGAGACTATTTCTTTTTTGATTTTTCGTTCACCTTTTACACCTGTTGTTTTGGGTCATCCCTGGCTAGTATGTCATAATCCTTCTATTAATTGGTCTAGTAATTCTATCCTATCCTGGAACGTTTCTTGTCATGTGAAGTGTTTAATGTCTGCCATCCCTCCCATTTCTTCTGTCCCCACTTCTCAGGAGGAACCTGGCGATTTGACAGGAGTGCCGGAGGAATATCATGATCTGCGCACGGTCTTCAGTCGGTCCCGAGCCAACTCCCTTCCTCCTCACCGGTCGTATGATTGTAGTATTGATCTCCTTCCGGGGACCACTCCTCCTCGGGGTAGACTATACTCTCTGTCGGCTCCCGAACGTAAGGCTCTCGAGGATTATTTATCTGTGTCTCTTGACGCCGGTACCATAGTGCCTTCTTCCTCTCCGGCCGGGGCGGGGTTCTTTTTGTTAAGAAGAAGGACGGTACTCTGCGCCCTGCGTGGATTATCGAGGGCTGAATGACATAACGGTTAAGAATCGTTATCCGCTTCCCCTTATGTCATCAGCCTTCGAGATTCTGCAGGGAGCCAGGTGCTTTACTAAGTTGGACCTTCGTAACGCTTACCATCTCGTGCGCATCAGAGAGGGGGACGAGTGGAAAACGGCGTTTAACACTCCGTTAGGGCATTTTGAGTACCGGGTTCTGCCGTTTGGTCTCGCCAATGCGCCAGCTGTTTTTCAGGCATTAGTTAATGATGTTCTGAGAGACATGCTGAACATCTTTGTTTTTGTCTATCTTGACGATATCCTGATTTTTTCACCGTCACTCGAGATTCATGTTCAGCACGTTCGACGTGTTCTACAGCGCCTTTTAGAGAATTGTCTCTACGTAAAGGCTGAGAAGTGCTCTTTCATGTCTCCTCCGTTACTTTTCTCGGTTCCGTTATTTCCGCTGAAGGCATTCAGATGGATTCCGCTAAGGTCCAAGCTGTCAGTGATTGGCCCGTTCCAAGGTCACGTGTCGAGTTGCAGCGCTTTTTAGGTTTCGCTAATTTCTATCGGCGTTTCATTCGTAATTTCGGTCAAGTTGCTGCCCCTCTCACAGCTCTTACTTCTGTCAAGACGTGTTTTAAGTGGTCCGGTTCCGCCCAGGGAGCTTTTGATCTTCTAAAAGAACGTTTTACGTCCGCTCCTATCCTCGTTACTCCTGACGTCACTAGACAATTCATTGTCGAGGTTGACGCTTCAGAGGTAGGCGTGGGAGCCATTCTATCGCAGCGCTTCCAGTCTGACGATAAGGTTCATCCTTGCGCTTATTTTTCTCATCGCCTGTCGCCATCTGAGCGCAACTATGATGTGGGTAACCGTGAACTGCTCGCCATCCGCTTAGCCCTAGGCGAATGGCGACAGTGGTTGGAGGGGGCGACCGTTCCTTTTGTCGTTTGGACAGACCATAAGAACCTTGAGTACATCCGTTCTGCCAAACGACTTAATGCCCGTCAAGCTCGTTGGGCGTTGTTTTTCGCTCGTTTCGAGTTTGTGATTTCTTACCGTCCGGGTAGCAAAAACACCAAGCCTGATGCCTTATCCCGTCTGTTTAGTTCTTCTGTGGCTTCTACTGATCCCGAGGGGATTCTTCCTTATGGGCGTGTTGTCGGGTTGACAGTCTGGGGAATTGAAAGACAGGTTAAGCAAGCACTCACGCACACTGCGTCGCCGCGCGCTTGTCCTAGTAACCTCCTTTTCGTTCCTGTTTCCACTCGTCTGGCTGTTCTTCAGTGGGCTCACTCTGCCAAGTTAGCTGGTCATCCCGGTGTTCGAGGCACTCTTGCGTCTATTCGCCAGCGCTTTTGGTGGCCGACTCAGGAGCGTGACACGCGCCGTTTCGTGGCTGCTTGTTCGGACTGCGCACAGACTAAGTCGGGTAACTCTCCTCCTGCCGGTCGTCTCAGACCGCTCCCCATTCCTTCTCGACCATGGTCTCACATCGCCCTAGACTTCATTACCGGTCTGCCTTTGTCTGCGGGGAAGACTGTGATTCTTACGGTTGTCGATAGGTTCTCTAAGGCGGCACATTTCATTCCCTCGCTAAACTTCCTTCCGCTAAGGAGACGGCACAAATCATTATCGAGAATGTGTTCAGAATTCATGGCCTCCCGTTAGACGCCGTTTCAGACAGAGGTCCGCAATTCACGTCACAGTTTTGGAGGGAGTTCTGTCGTTTGATTGGTGCGTCCGTCAGTCTCTCTTCCGGGTTTCATCCCCAGTCTAACGGTCAAGCAGAGAGGGCCAATCAGACGATTGGTCGCATACTACGCAGCCTTTCTTTCAGAAACCCTGCGTCTTGGGCAGAACAGCTCCCCTGGGCAGAATACGCTCACAACTCGCTTCCTTCGTCTGCTACCGGGTTATCTCCGTTTCAGAGTAGTCTGGGTTACCAGCCTCCTCTGTTCTCATCCCAGCTTGCCGAGTCCAGCGTTCCCTCCGCTCAAGCGTTTGTCCAACGTTGTGAGCGCACCTGGAGGAGGGTGAGGTCTGCACTTTGCCGTTACAGGGCACAGACTGTGAGAGCCGCCAATAAACGCAGGATTAAGAGTCCAAGGTATTGTTGCGGCCAGAGAGTGTGGCTTTCCACTCGCAACCTTCCTCTTACGACAGCTTCTCGTAAGTTGACTCCGCGGTTCATTGGTCCGTTCCGTGTCTCCCAGGTCGTCAATCCTGTCGCTGTGCGACTGCTTCTTCCGCGACATCTTCGTCGCGTCCATCCTGTCTTCCATGTCTCCTGTGTCAAGCCCTTTCTTCGCACCCCCGTTCGTCTTCCCTCCCCCTCCCGTCCTTGTCGAGAGCGCACCTATTTACAAGGTACGTAAGATCATGGACATGCGTTCTCGGGGACGGGGTCACCAATACTTAGTGGATTGGGAGGGTTACGGTCCTGAGGAGAGGAGTTGGGTTCCGTCTCGGGACGTGCTGGACCGTTCGCTTATTGATGATTTCCTCCGTTGCCGCCAGGGTTCCTCCTCGAGTGCGCCAGGAGGCGCTCGGTGAGTGGGGGGGTACTGTCATGTTTTGTCATTGATTATCATGTCTTGTCCCTGTGCTTCCCCTTCTATTCGTTTCCCTCTGCTGGTCTTATTAGTTTCGTTCCCTTTTTCTATCCCTCTCTCTCCCCCTCCCTCTCTCTCCTCTCTCTATCGTTCCGTTCCTGCTCCCAGCTGTTCCTCATTCTCCTAACTCACTCATTTAGTCTTTTTACACCTGTTCCCTATTTTGTCTTCTGATTAGAGTCCCTATTTCTCCCCTTGTTTTCCACTTCTGTCCTTGTCGGATCCTTGTCTATATTCACCGTGCTGTGTCTATGTATTGCCCTGTCGTGTCGTGTTTCCCTCAGATGCTGCGTGATGAGCAGGTGTCTGAGTCTGCTAGGTTCAAGTGCCTTCCCGAGGCAACCTGCAGTTCTTGATCAAGTCTCCAGTCTGTTCTCGTCTTTACGAGTAGTATTATGCTTTTTGTTTTGTAAAGTATCATTACTGGATTAAAAACTCTGTTTTCGCCAAGTCGCTTTTGGGTCCTCATTCACCTGCATAACAGGATGGATCCAGAATTTGCAGTGAGGCCTTCCTCACAGCTATGGCTGTGATGTCCATGAAATCAAGGCACACTGTTAGACTGCCTTGGGATAACTGCATGACAACCAAATCCCCAGATATGTGTTTATGGGTTCTGTAGAGGGCACAGAAGATATCTCATGACTGGCTAAATCACATAACATTTAAAGTGCTGTGACAATGGACTGATTCTCTCCATGTAGCCTGAGGCAGTTAAAAAAACAACAACAACCACATGATAATCAAATTGGTCATGCCATACTTTGAGAACTATTTATAGGAGTAGTAAATATGTTATAAATACCCTAACAAATCCCATAAAAGAACCCAGTTTGAAAAATAAGTAGGCAAATGCACAATAGGTTTATGTGACATGCGCACTGGATAGTCAGTCACCACTCCATTGCTGTGCCCTCATTTATAGCACCAAAGGTCAAACTCAGATTGCAAATGTTTGCTGAAGTTTATGAATGTTTATGATATTGCAGCCGTTTTCAAGCATATTCATACTGCTAGACGTATTCCACATGTGTATATAAAAGATCACACGTGACGCGAAAATAAAGTTTACAAACATTCGCATACGTTTTCTCCTCATACCATAACAACGTTACTTTATTCGGTTACATTGTAACGCCGACATGTAGCCTACTCTCCAAATATTTAATATGGACGTTAACACTAAGGGGATTCGTTTATCTAGCCCGGGTTAACCCGGTGGAGGGAGTTTGTATCGGGTGAAGGTGACTGCATTCGTTTTGGAACAGGGCGGCCTGACGGGCGTGAGCCGGTTCTAAACAAACGTGAAGTAATTAAGCAATTGGAGTGATACATCGGATTAGTGATGAGTCAGATTCTGTGCAAAAGTGATTGCGATAAAAACGCTTTATTTGCATTCCCAATGAAAACTAGTTTGAACATACAAACATTTATTTTTATGGAAAAGAGATGTTGTATGTTTCGGGACGATTGGCCGAGGGGGGCAGATTGCTATTTGATTTGAGAGGGGCGCTCCTCCTTCCCTCCCCGCTTTCCCCCAATGACATGATGCGCCATTTCTCGGTTCAACCCGGGCCAGGAAAATAGAACTCCCCGATTTCACAGCGCGCGACGGTCAGGTCCAATGATTATCGATGGGGCAATGTTCAGTTGCGTGCTCAGTAGAATGCTCTATGTTTTGTGTAGGGTGTTTGTCTTTATTCATTAAATGTTCATGTGATATTATGTCCTAATATATTGGAATACAGTATGTAGCCTATTTGCCATTGACATTGAAACTAGTGAGTGTTGAGTGTTATACTAATGTTAATTGATTAAATACATTTTAAGGTGCATTTAGGAGTATCTCCGTTCAACCGATAGAAACTACAGCCCCCATAGTTCCTTGCAAAATCTCACAGACTCAGTTGCTCTGAAATGCACTGGACAACAGCGCGCACACAAGTTCAGTCGGAGAAGAATTTAAAGGTAGGTTTTTACCTACTTTCCTCGTCAATGTATAAAGTTGTATGTACATTGTTTAAAACTCAATTATTTGTGTCAACTTCAGCTAGCTAACAAGTTCACCAATGTTCCCTGCAAAAAGATAATATTAACTCGCATGATGTAGCTAATATTAGCTAGATAATGTCAGCTACTGTAGACAGTTAACGTTAGCTAAATTGTCTAGGCTAGTTGATGTTAGCTGTAGCTAGCTCTCTGACATTGTTCACTAGCAAAGGGTTTATCAAAATAAGCTCAGCTACCTCTTCCAGACAAGCTTAGCTACCTTTAACTAACGTTAGGTATTCCAGACTGGAATCTGGTTAGCTAACGTAACTAGTTAGCGAACATTGAATATGGCTCGTGCCAGCCATGCGTGCAGGACTTGCACCCCTGTTTTAGTGAATACTTTTAAAAGTAACTATGTCTGGTCTCGCATGCATTGCAATTACGTGCATTGCAATTACAAAGCTATTTAACTATGGTAAACTGAAATGCAATAGCTGGTCAAGAGGTAGACGTTACAAAAGTCGTTCGTTGTGAATCTATTTTTGGAGTGTGTCAACCCCAAGTTAGTAAATCAGTCCAACAGAGAACAACAAAATTATAATACACTGACTGCACCCAAATAATACTCGTGACCTGACAGCTCAGATCTGTTTGGGTTGTTGTTTACCATGGTTGTTACTATAATACGTGTGATTTGATGTCCCTGCCTGGAAAGTGGCGGCAGGGTATCCAAGTGGTTAGAGCGTTGGACTAGTAACCGGAAGTTTGCAAGTTCAAATCCCCGAGCTGACAAGGTACACATCTATCGTTCTGCCCCTGAACAGGCAGTTAACCCACTGTTCCTAGGCCGTCATTGAAAATAAGAATTTGTTCTTAACTGACTTGCCTGGTTAAATAAAGGTAAAATTAAAAGGACAGCTTTGGACATAGGGAGTTAGGTTAAGCACCATCCCACAAAATAATGAAGAATACAGCATTAAACAAACTTTGAATGACTATTTGCAAACATTCTTGTATTTTTCAGGTTCAAACAGACCAGAGGTCCAGCTGTAAACTAGCTTGCTTTCAATCATTGTTAATCCATGGAATGGAGCAACGGTTGAAATTCTCTCATACATACAGTATGAAAATAGCTGCAGGTAGCACTTTACCGCCATGTTCGTCATTGTGAAAGGTTTCCCTCTCACCCCCTCTGTAATGTGTAACACTGGATCCTCTGTGGAAGGGAATAGTTCTAACAGGAATCTCTACTTGCTTAGAACATCTGAATTGGTGGTTTAGGCCCTACTCTCTGGTTTCTATGAAAATTCCTATAGCAAGCCTCTTCACTCTAGCAATACCACTTAGTCATTTGATACAGTCAGTGGTAGACTTGGGACTCCAGTGTCCACTGTCAGGCCACTACCATGGTGAACAAAGACTCTATGGTGAGTGGGGACAGGGCTGTGGAGGAAGAGGCTGAACTGGACCTGAAGGAGACCTCCCCTGGAGAGCCTGACCCCGAGATGGCTCTTCCCCCACCTGAGGACCCCTCAGACGGCCAGACCAAGACCGCCCGGACCTGGGAGTTGTCGGTGATGTTCCTGTGTTTCTATGGGTTTATGGTGCAGCTGAAGCCTGGGGAGCCCTTTATAACACCAAACCTGCTCAGCATGGAGAAGAACTTCACCAGGGAACAGGTCAGTGATGCACAGTCATCCCCCTATAACAGTTTGGAATGTTGGTGTGGTGTGTTTTGCATGAGTGTGTAATGTGTGTAGTGTGTGTGTGCAACTATCCGTGTGTCTGTCTTAAGTTAACCACCGTTTTTAAGGGTGGGTAGATGTGTAGGAGTTAGGGTTGCACGATGAGTGCGAATAATCGAGTTGAGAAATGTTTTTTCTTACCGAATGTTGCGATTTGATGTTAAAGATCAAAATACTAGGGTGAACTGTTGGAATCCTAGAAATGGATGAACTTGTATTACAAAGTAGCGCTGGGAATTGCCAGGGACCTCACAATACAATATTATCACTAGCAGAATAGCATGCGAACTTACAGTGAATCTAACAGCAAGGAGGAGGAACTGCACCGCTTGGTGGGAAGCAGCCGCAAGAGGAGAAAAAATGGTGGAAACTATTAAAAGCGTCCATTACACATTTCAAAATATTGCATGCAATATGTATCTCTTGTGATATGGATATTGCACGTCAATATTTTGATGAAGATGTGAATTCAATCATTTTGGAGCACTAGTAGGAAGGATCGAGAAACTTATCTTCACTCTTGCTTAGTAAACAAATATTTTGTTAGTCGTGTCAACTATTGCTATCGGTCTTCTACTGAATAAAAAAACATGTATTTAACCTTTATTTAACTGACTTGCCTAGTTAAATAAAGGTTAAATGTACAAAGAAAATGATATATATATATATATTTAAAGGCCAGGGCACGTCAGTTCAACCTGAGGCTCAATTGATTTTGAGGGATATGAAAGGCATTGTCCTGCGCTGGAGGCTATAGCCTTGTATGACACGTAGAAGGACAACCCTGATATAAGCTATATCAGCTGACACGTGTTCCATCTGAATTTATACTAGGAGCTTGAACTACAACCATTCAATCCTAAAATAATTGAACCAGTGTTCCTTAGTCATGGAACCCACTGGACTGTAATAAGGCTATCACAGTGTGAGTGCAGTAACGCCTCCTCAGTATGGTCAGAGTTCACATTCCTACAAATTAGGCCAGAGTCTTTTTCTGACTGGTTACTGTAGGCTTGTCTGGCTCAGTATCAACTAATGAACCTAATGGCCTGAAGTCTGCAGACTCATTGGAAGGTGTCCTTGCCTACAATGTAGCATTAGTTCAAATGAAGGGGATCAGTGAAGGTTTTTGCTCCCCTCATTTCCTGTAGACGGGGATTAACGTTGTTTCATTGGCAAAAGGTGTCAGCACAGCGACAAGGTTATTCTGAACACCATATGAGGCATGTGCATTTGTCAGTGTTCGAGGACTCCCAGGAAACTAGCCTAAATATGCCATTTGAGAACACCTGCCGGCACATTTATAGAGCCTTCAGCTGCAACTTTTTACAAGGAGAATTGGATTCCACCGAGTCCTCTGTCTCTTCTATGTGGTCTCCCCCTCTCATATCCGCCATTCTCATCCTCCAGGTGACCAATGAGATCAACCCGATCCTTTCCTACTCCTACATGGCGGTGCTGGTGCCAGTCTTCCTCCTGACAGACGTCTTGCGTTACAAGCCCGTCCTGGTCCTCTCCAGCCTCAGCCACGTGGCCATCTGGCTCCTCCTCCTCCTGGGCTCCTCCCTCTTAGAGATGCAGTTCATGGAGTTCTTCTACGGCATCACCATGGCAGCACGCGTGGCTTACTCCTCCTATATCTTCTCCCTGGTCACCCCAGAGCTCTACCAACGTGTGGCCAGCTACTCGCGCTCTTGTGTCCTCATGGGGGTGTTTGCCAGCTCGGTGCTGGGCCAGGTGCTGATATCCGTGGGCAGGCTCTCCTTCGCCACGCTCAGTGTTGTCTCCTTGGCCTTGGTGTCCTTCGGCCTGGTGCTCTCCGTCTGCCTGCCCTGGCCCAAAAGGTCCTTGTTCTTCAACAGGGCCCACCACGCTGCCCAGAGGAACCTCCAGGAGCAGGCTGCCGCCCAGTCGGAGCTGGCCAGGATGAAGCAGGGCGAAGCGGGCTTGGGTTCAGGTGACACACCCTCCCTGGCCCCTCTAAGCTCTGGTTCCTCCTGGAGGGACTCTGTGTTTATTCAGATGCTGAAGGAGCTGAGGAACGTGCCGCGGAGGCCCAGCCTGAGACTGTGGAGCCAGTGGTGGGTGTTCAATTCCGCTGGCTACTACCTGGTGCTGTTGTACGTCCATGTCCTGTGGAACAAGGTGTACCCCGCCACGGAGAACAAACACGTCTACAACGGAGGGGTGGAGGCTGTCTCCACACTACTGGGTGAGGGATCCATTTCCCTAGGTTTTAGTCTGGGTACAAAGGCCCTCCAAAGCCAGGTATACAAGTGTTTTAATAACCAATATGTAGCATTCACCTGGGTCTTTACTGTCTGACAGGGTTGGAGCCTGTGTTCTCCAAGTCAATGATTCCTACAAAATATTAACACCCCTACAGCAGTTGGCAGAGGTAGTAGTGAGAGCACCATGGTAACATGCTTCAAGGTACATATTTTCTCAGTCAAATGAGTTGTCTTAGACCAGGGTTTCCCCATCTCCAGTTCTCCAGTACCCCCAACAACACACGTTGTTGTAGCCCCAGGCTAACTCGCCTGATTCAATAGTTGACAAGTAGAATCAGGTGTGCTTGTCTGGGGCCACAACAAAAATGCGCACTGTTGGGGGGACTGGAGTTGGGAAACACTGTTTTAGACTGACCCCTCTCCAATGATTTAATTATGACTGAAATGACATGACCTTAACAGCTGACAAGGACAGGAGACATACAAAGCCCATCAATCTAGAAAGAGGAATTCCCATGAAGCAGAATGTGACTAACCAGTCACTTTCTGTTGAAAGGTGGTGGAAGATGACAATGGTTTAGATGTTGATCACACAGGGAGATGACGCCAGACATTGTGCTGCTCCCCATAGTCATTTAGTATAATTATTTTATTGATGCCTAATAATAACATAAAGGCTTACTGAACCAGCAATCCCCTCTGTTTGCCTTGATATGATAATGTCAAACTGTGACCCTGAGTCCACACGCAGCATTTATTAAATTAAGTTCCCCCAAGCCTTAATCACCTACTCAGTCATTAATTTAGTCAGCTTATCTTCTTCGACTAACTCCACCTCGTTAACTCTGTCCCAGGTGCGATCACGTCGTTTGCAGCGGGCTTCGTGAAGATCCGCTGGAACGTGTGGTCTGAGCTGGTGATCGGCATCATCACGGCTCTACAGGCTGGCCTGCTGCTCCTCATGGGGACCACCAGCAACATCTGGGTTTGCTATGTGGCCTACTCCCTCTTCAAGGGTTTCTACCAGTTCCTCGTGCCCATCGCCATGTACGTTTCTTTAGGTCTACTTTTATTTAAGTCGTTGTATACGTATAATGGAATTTGGGGGATTTTCATGTTCAGACGTGTGCAGTGCATGAATGCATTGTCAAATAGAACTGTCACGTCTTTCTTACTTTAGGCTGTACATTTAATTTGCTGACTATCCTGTTGTGGTGTTTGTAGTTTCCAGATCGCCTCCTCGCTCACCAAGGAGCTGTGTGCCCTGGTGTTTGGGGTCAACACTTTCCTGGCGACCGTTCTGAAGACCATCATCACCCTCATCGTCTCTGACAAGAAGGGTCTGGGACTAGACGTGCACTCCCAGGTCAGTCACACACACTGATTACAACCATGCTCAGACAACTTCCTGCAAGATGACGTCACCCATATGGGAACACCATATGTTTTCTAATGAGTGCTGTTCTGTTCTCCAATAGTTCCTGGTCTACTTCTTCTACTTTGCCTTGCTGACAGTTATCTACCTGGGCTGTGCTGCCTGGGTCATCATTCGCCACTACAGGAACCAATCGGCAGGAGGGGGAGGGGACACAGACCAGGCCACGCCCACTGAGCTATGTTCCGTACCATCAAACCCCTCAGAGACGGAACCTCTGTCCAATGGGAACAACGTGAAGGCCTGAAAGGAATATTCTGGAATGTTGGCAGTCAGATTAACCCGTTGAGACTATTTTTATGTATCTGCATGCTGTTAGCGTAATGACTGGAAGTCTATCGGAACAGCTAGCATGCAAGTTGTCCCTGTAGACTTCCTGTCATTGCGCTAGCTAACGCTAGTTGGCATTGGCTCGCAAAACTACCTCTTAACTTCTTTCATACTGGATGCAGAGACATACAAATGGCATCCATGAGTTCATCTGACTGTGTGGAAGTTGATAAAGGGTCTCCTTGCCAAAATCCTTAACTAACCCTTGAACATTGTGTCATCTTTACATCTAACACCTAAACCCCCTACACTGACTTTGAGTGGTCTAAACGGTCTGGGAATCTCTGCTACGGTTTCCACACGACTGCACAAGGACAGATGAGACTTAGAGGTGAGTCGAGACCTCATGACACTTCGTTGGATGTGTTGGGGGAGTGTAGTTTACCAGTATTAGTGAACAGTCACTGTTCTCAGCCCTTATTGCCTTATCTGTTATATCCAACGTGTATTCAGTTCACCAAAAGGATGTTATTATGGAATACATTTTTTTATTTTTTATAATTACAGGCAGGGCCCACCTACATTACTACAAGATAATAAAAGCTCACTCGATCGAGCCTAATGGTCTTGTAAGCAGCGGTGGAAAAAGTACCAACTTGTCATACTTGATTAAAAGTAAAGATGCCTTCATAGAAATGACTCAAGTAAAAGTCTAAAAGTATTTGGTTTTAAATAAACTTAAGTATAAAAAAGTAAGAGTATAAATGATTTCAAATGACTTATTAACCAGATGGCACAATTGCATTTTTTCTTCATCAGTAGCCAGGGGGACACTCCAACACTGAGACATCATTTGTGTTTAGTGAGTCCGCCAGATCAGAGGCAGTAGGGATGACCAGGGTTGTTCTCTTGATAAGTGTGAATTGGACCACTTTTCTGTCCTGCTAAGCATTCAAAATATAGCAAGTACTTTTGGGTGTCAGGGAAAATGTATGGAGTAAAAAGTACATTATTTCCTTTAGGAATGTAATGACGTAAAAGTTGTCAAAAATATAAATGGTAAAGTACAGATACTTCTTAAGTAGTACTTAAGTATTTTTAAGTACATTACACCACTGCTTGTAAGTAGCAATACATGACCTTGTATGCGGTACAAATCACATTGTGGGAGCACCTCTAAGAGAATGAATTAGGCTGTTTGGGAAGGTTTGCATCCTAAGAAACCTGCCTCAACATTGTTTTCGAAGTACAATAGACCAGCATATAGCTACTGTAGTAGGTACATTTAAGGATTTTTCTTTTTCGGCTTTAGACCAATCCCTACTTCTCACTCGAACAGTGTTTTGTTTTTAATAGTCAGAGTTTGGGCCTAGTTGTCAGCCTTATGTTCTCAGAGAGACTATTGACATGTACTATGTAGTGGCTGCTTTGCTTTTCTCATCCCAGAAACATCCCAAATGGTGTTATCCACTGTTGATTATGTTCAGAGTTTTCCAAATACAGGGTAATCATATGTTCCCTGATGTTAAAGCATGTTTGTTTTCGTAACTCTGACTGAGAAAATAATCATCTCAAGTAGAGGGGACCAATAGGAAGTGATCTACAGAAACAGTCTAACGAATTCTACTGGACTACTTCTTCTACTGATGGAACAGTAGCCTGTTCTATTCAGCAAATGATTCACTGTTTTTCGATCATTAGGAATTCTCGACAATTGCTGCAATTGTATTGATTAGCGAAAACCATATTTTTGAATCTGTTTTAGATTAAGTAGACACGTGACAGGATGCATTTTTGGGCTGCAGAATCTTCCTGAAGATTTTTCTTTGAAAAGTGTCAAAAATATTTTCTAAATGAAGCCCTTTGTGTGTATGTTCACTACACTCCCATTGTCTTAGGTTTAATCAGCGATTGTTTGTGAACAAAGCAGATGCCAATTGTTTTAGGGCCTTCAAACTAACCATGTCAGTGGATTGTTTTTGATTTCACCTTTATTTAACCAGGTAGGCCAGTTGAGAACAAGTTATGCTTGCTGCTAGTGAGTAATTCAATGCACCTTGTGTCAGGAAGTGTTTTAGCTACCATTTTGTGTATAGTTTTGCTTACGGGAGGTTGGGGTAAGTTGAGCCATTTGTTACATTCAGCATCACTAGGAGATCTATTGTATTCTTTCTAACAAAGGTATCTACATATATTTCAGGATGTTGTGTATCCCTGGAAATAATCCAAATTCATGTAAACTTTACAGTTTTGAAAACAGGTTTTCTGGGGGAAATAAGTGGTCTCTTGGCACAATTTACCCCGGGATTCGGGTAAATTGAGCCACGGAATAGGTCAAGTTAAGCCGCATAGAAATGTCTACTGAATGAAATATTACCAATGCCTTTTAAAAAGAATATCTATCTTTATTTCCCGAACACAATTGCTTTTTCTTTTTAATAATTTTAAGCACCTTTTTAACACAGGCTCCTAACAAACACAGGCTCCTAACAAACACTTTGTACTTCCTATATATATATATTTAACATTGGCCAGGCCCTGTTACCTCATATCCCAGCGATAATGCGTTGCATTATGCCTGGGAAGAAAACACTTCAATTGGCTCAACTTTTACCCCAAGGCAAACATTTGGATTATATTAGCACACACAGATACAATAATTTCATGCTTATGTATAGAATAATCTTAATGATCTACTTTGCTTTAGATACAAGCATCATGAAACCTCTATAACAGAAAATAATTTGACTTGCTGAAAATCTTTTCTTTTTTCCTTTTTTCATGTGGTTTCTTCCTTCAGACTCAATGAAATGATGACCCTCTTCCTAGATATTTGGTCAAATTATAACATTTTGTGTATGGTTTCCTAGAAACAAGGGTGGCTCAACCTACCCCACTCTCCCCTATTTTTGTTTAAATGTTTTCATGCAGATTTGTCTTTTCTCCCCCAGCAGTGCTAATAATACGTTCATTGTCATCTTTTATAATAGGAAGCCCACATGAATGTGAATGTGTAAACTGGAATATAGTTGTTATGAACTACTGCAAATGAGTTTTGAGGATTTAGCAATGAGCTGGCAGACCTTTATTCTGCATGTTATTTTCCAGAATTTTCGAATGAGCTATTTTGTATTGTTTAAATGCAGGGTTTCTCAAATGTTTTTGCTTCGTGACCCACCAGTTGAGCTGTGTTTTGAGTCTCCATCCACCATAAGGGTTGAGTGGTAAAAAACAAACACACACAGCATAAATACAAAATATGATCTTGGCAGCGGACACTATTTTGCCGTTTCAAAGCTAATCCCCTGCAATTCCACATGCTGCCATGGAGCTGAAATAAAAAAAAATGCAATTTTAAAAACAATTTCCTGCAATTCTATGCATTTTGCCATGGAGCTGAAATTTTGTTTGCTTTTAAGCAAATTTCATGCAATTCTATGCATTTTGACATGGTTGGTGTTTTTATGCACCAACATAACATCAGTGGAGGCCTGATTGTCTAGCTTTTATTTTGTTGATTGTAAATTCTCAGATTATAGGTTATTATTGAAAATGTATAGGTCCGTTCTCTTTTCTGCATACCATCCCACAGTTTGGGAACTACTGTTTTAATGGAACAATTTATTTATCTGTGCATAAGAGTGAAATTGGGTTTTCTTAAATGTTTGTCACAGGAAATAAAATGCAAAATTAAAGTTGAAAAATGTAAATATCTTTTAGACCAATGTTTATTCTTTGGAATCTGACAACTCTGGGAACTCATATCTGGTGTACCCTTTACATTCTAAATGTGTTTATACCATACTTAAAGTACACCCATAAATGCAGATTACTCCTAACCAATTTATTTTATTGAAGTTGCCTTTAGTTTAATTTAATTGCTGTGCATAGGAAGTGGTTTGCTGAATTCCTGTCCCCTTGAGTAATCTTAGGACCATCTTACTACAAAACTGAGAAATCATGTCAGAATATAGACTATAGTAGTTTGAGTGCCTATTAATTACATGTAGGGTGGATAAAAGATGTGTGTGAACAATACAAGCACTTAACTTGAACGGTATGCAACTTGAACTTTGCACTATTCTCTAATTGATTTAAAAGGTCATATCTCAAGGTAGGTTTCAGCCTATAGTGATGAGGTTGTAGAGTATACAATGATTTTTACATGGTCATATGGCCTCATAAACAAAGGTATGAGATTAATTGCACCTAATGGTCTATATGCCGTGCAGTATACGAGCCAACGAGTTCAGTATAGGATAAGATTTGTAACGTTAACTGTCAGAATTGTTCATGTTTATTATTGTCACACTGACTTCAATCAATGCTGAAAATATACACTTTGGGTGAATGACTGTGAACCTATTTTGTTGCTGTAAAAAAAACTGACTTATGTCAACATTTTATTTTTGATTTACAAATAAATCGGTATGGAAAAACAATGTAGCATTTGTTTGTTTTTTTAATAAACGTTGATGACATTGAGAGAGATGGCACAGTACATGTCACCTCAGGAAACTCCTCACCAGGGTCATACACCGGTTCATTCAGTGAGCTGCAATGCTTTGGTCTTTGGATTAAAAGCCTTATTTAATTTCCATCACAGTGCATAGACATAAACACTTAAGCACTTTTGAGGATTGTGAAACGCAAAAGGACATTGCAAAACAAAAACATTGTCATTTGATTTTTGATACAAAATGTCATGATTCTTAGCCCAGGCTCATCTCTTCCTCTGTCAATACATAGATCCATGGAGTACATGACTGAAAAGTGTGAATGTTAAAACTACTTAACAAAATGTTAAGCGCAAAATAAATACTCCTTTTGTTATCAAAACATTTGAAATATCCTGTTCCCTTTTGATGTCGGCTAGAAAAATAAAACCATCCAACATTTACGACAATGTTATAGATAGTGCTTCAAAAACTGGTTATATGTACTGATTACAACAAAATGTAAAGTGAATCAAAAATTACAACATTGGATAATAAACATTTAATGTACAATACTGCAACAATTAGCTTGTTGGAATCATAGAGAACATAATTAGTGTCCTGTTTAATCTGTAGGTGTGGTCTGTGGTGTGGTTTGATTCTAGGGCAAACTGTTAAAAGGCTATAGACTTTCTACAGTGCAGGTATTATGCTTTTGAGGGCAAGACCACAAAAAAAATGTACATTGTGATAGTCTGTTATCTAACCCCCAATGAACATGGCTTTCTGAAGTGGACAGTGAAAGGAGAAGTGGAATGAATACAAACTCTACTGAAAACCACAGCTTTGAGGTGTTTACAGAACAGCGATTTAGACGTATGTGCAGGGGGTCGGGGTGGGCTGTTTAGTCAGCTGCGATCAGTGTAAAAAGGGGGTGGCTTGGAGGGTGGGTCCATCTCTTAGCCTGGTTGTCGCTGTTCTAGATCAACCCCATATTATGGACATGTGGTCCTATTTGGCCAGCTGGACTGAGTGTATTGGAGAAGGGGAATGTAGCTGTTATATACAAAGCACCATTTTGTGTGTGTGTGTGTGTGTGTGTGTGTGTGTGTGTGTGTGTGTGTGTGTGTGTGTGTGTGTGTGTGTGTGTGTGTGTGTGTGTGTGTGTGTGTGTGTGTGTGCGTGTCAGTGGAGGCTCCTCAGAGGAGGAAGGGGAGGACCATCCTCAGTGAATTTCATAAAAATGTAAACACTAGAAACATTAAAGTTATACTTTTTAGATAAAACTATACTAAATCTATTCGTATGTCACCAAATAATAGATTAAAATACACTGTTTTGCAATGGTCTACAGTAACTTCAAAAGCACTGTCTGGGGTAGCACCATGGTGTAGCCGGAGGACAGCTAGCTTCCATCCTCCTCTGACTTCAATACAAAACCTAGGAGGCATGTAGGCCTCAACCTCTTCCATAGACATACATGGTAATTATGACCACTTCCGGAGGAAGTCCTCCAACCGATCAAAGCTTTTAGGATCAGAGAACAAACAGTGTGTTGTATTGGGATTGTGCCACAGAGCATTATGGGGATTCTATGTGTTGAGAAGCTTGGTGACATTGTCCGATAGAGATTAAGAGTGAACAGTGATAGTTGAGCATTTTTGGTATTTTATTCAATTCAAATTTGTTTTTTTTCAAATGACAGGAGACAGAAGAGGTATGTAAATTGTTTTCTTGGTTTTAGAATTAAATTTTTGTGTCCAGCTAGCAACTGATTTAACTTTATTTTTAAAGTCAGCCTCGTTAACTTCAGTAGCTAGCTATCTACCAGCGTGAAGTGTGCAGTTTGTGGACTTTGTTGAAGAACCCGTTTCATTCTCTGGGGTACACGGGAAAGGGAGGGTCGACCACTGCCTGAGATCAGTTTCATGAAGAAAGATGAAAAGGTGAGGGCGTTCAATACCAACTGGTATCAAAAGTAAAGCTGGTAACAGGGAGCCTTTCATCAAGCTGCCTGTATTGCTGGCCATGCCTGCTTTAGGGAAAGTCTGAGCCTTGGTCAAAAGGTGGGTACAGTGACCTGAAGAACATCGATCGTTCAGCTAAACGGCAAAACAAAAGCAGGGAGAATATAAATGCCGACATTCAAGCTTCTGGGAATAAGCTGCATCGACAAGAGGACATGACGAGAGGGGAAATTCCCGCCAACAAGGGCAACAAGGAGCTTGCAGAGGTAATTGCACGTCAGAATGCTTTACTTGTTGAACATATCGACCTTTCGACTTGTTTTTTCTAGGATGTCGAAAACAATTCAGAATGATTTGATAGCTTCATCGCATCATCCATAAACATTTCGATTAAAGAGAGAGGTTGACACAGCACATTTTCTTCACGTGCACTCAAGTAAGCTTTCCTCTTTCCACCGGTATTTATTGAGCAAAGAACACAATCACTCCGGACAAGTAAAAACTCATGACATAAATGTTGCAGCAGCCTAGGCACACCTAAACGCTAGAAATCGGACATGTTGTATGGGATGAAAACGAGACTATATTTCAGTCTGATCAACCTTTTTTTTACAACTAATTAATCACTGGCATACTTTATTGGGTCCAGAGTTTCCCTAGTTAGGTTACCATATAAGGAAAAACTCCAGGCCCCAGGGGGTAAAAATTACCCCACGCTCTGAGACCTATGGTGCCACCAGTCTGCTTGCAGTTGTCAGTTATGGTCAGGTATGTGGATGATCAGGGCTTTAATCAGGAACGTTTCTTGGGCTACTTTGATGTGTGAAGTGGGCGAGATGCGCCGCAGTCTGTGTTTGACTTAATGCATTTTGAGATGTCGGAGTTTAACTTCATAGAGAAACTTGTTGTCCAAACCTGTGACGGCGCAGCTGTAATGGAATGTATCTGCTATTTGTATTTCCAGGGAAGTCCCCTCCTGTTCCCTGATTAAGAGGTGATGATCACTCCACTACCATTGTCAACTATCTCCTGACATGAACTGAATCCATGTCTCATGTTCCCGCTCATCCACTGGCACATTGAATGTTTCCTCTCCAAGCTCTGTAAGTCCCCCTATCAATGTTCTCTCATTACTGTATGTAGAGTCAATCACAAACACAATCACATTATTACACATCAATCATTTTACTCCTTGCTTGGACTAACTCATTCTTAGCCCTTTTGTCTAACTGTGTCGTGTGTTGTGTTATTGTTTGTCTTTTTAGGCAAATCCTGTCCTGCACTGGTCAAGCCTCTGAACACCTCAACTCATGCCTCATACCCTCATTCAATCACTGCTGTGGTCCCTTTCCAACACTGTAAGTAGCCCTCATTCCCATTCCCCATAATAGTGTACTATAAATGGCTTTATTAAATGCTTTAGGTTGAAATAATTAGTCATTGACGATTTTTGAAACACACTTTGTTGTCCCTGTGCGCTCCACACCTATACCCTGGGTCTACCATCCTCCTATTTATTTAAGTCACCAGCCTCCACTGGTAGGTACGTTTTGTTAGGCATCCTGGATTGGCTGATGTGTTTGTGTGTGTTTTTCATTGGGCTTATCTCTTGATCTGGCTGTAGTGTGTGTGTGCGTTTGGTCGGTCAGTGTTATCTCTTGATCTGCCTGTAGTGTGTGTGTGTGCGCGTTTGGTCGGTCAGTCCTATCTCTTGATCTGGCTGTAGTGTGTGTGCGTTTGGTCGGTCAGTCCTATCTCTTGATCTGGCTGTAGTGTGTGTGTGTGTGTGCGTTTGGTCGGTCAGTCCTATCTCTTGAACTGCCTGTAGTGTGTGTGTGTGTGCGTTTGGTCGGTCAGTCCTATCTCTTGATCTGGCTGTAGTGTGTGTGTGTGTGTGCGTTTGGTCGGTCAGTCCTATCTCTTGATCTGCCTGTAGTGTGTGTGTGTGCGTTTGGTCGGTCAGTCCTATCTCTTGATCTGGCTGTAGTGTGTGTGTGTGCGTTTGGTCGGTCAGTCCTATCTCTTGATCTGGCTGTAGTGTGTGTGTGCGTTTGGTCGGTCAGTCCTATCTCTTGAACTGTCCGATGTAGCTGTTCTCGATGCAGAGCACGGCGTAGGAGCTGTGACAGCTGCTGGTTCTCTGTTGGAGGAGCTGCCCCCCCTGTAGAGAGGAGGCCATGCCCGTCAGCGCACGCTCCCCTATACGCCACGTCTCACAGTAGTTATCCACCTGGCCGTGCCCCCTGCTGGTGGAACCGTGCCATATCATCTTGTCTGGCCTGGGTGAGGAGAGGGAATAAGGGAGAGAACGAGATGAAGGGTTGAATCATCATATTTTTGCTTCCATTCACTTTCTCAGCTGTTAACTTGACATAACTTATCAATGCCTCCTCATGGGTGTTGTAAAAAGAGAGGTTTTGATATTTTGTGTATAGTGAGTGATATGTAGACGTGTAGTTTATCACCATGTGCCGTCTGTGAAAATGTCTTTGCCATCGAAGGAGTAGATGGGTACGTTGTCCTTCACTCTGCCCTCTGAGTCACTGAAGATGGCCTCCCAACTGTCAAACAGGACCTCGTCCTATAGAGGGGACAGACAAATGGTTAGGGACGGTTGCTGCCAATTACTTAAATGATATGGAATGATACTGGGATTCTGAATGAAGCTGAAAATGCATCTCAGTCTTAGCCGACTGTACCTTTAGGTTGACGATGGGCATGCGGTCTCTGTCTGACTTGCGGACGATGCTGTAAAGGTCCTGGAGCTTGGAGGAGAGGAAAGCCCGGAAGGTTCCCTTCAGCCCGATGGCCCGAGCCTGGTTGAAACACAGGAAGTCTGCCCCTCTGATACCCCGCATGTTACCCCCCTTGGGGGCGTTCAGGGCGACCAGGTGAATCTGCAGAAGGAAAGAAGAAGAAGAGTCTTTAAAAACGTGCTTCCCATCACATCTACAATCAGAAGTATTTCAGCAGTGGCATGTTTTTAGGTTACATTTATGATATTTAAATCACTGGCTACTCACGCTTGGGCCTGACGTGTGTTGGTGGCTGGGGGTCTCAGGGGGTCTGGGTCTGCGTTGTGGGGTTACAGGGTAGCGGGTGTCTGTGTAAACCGGGTTCTGTGGGACAGGGGCTGGCTGGGGCTGGACAGGGTCAGGGTTGTGCTGTCGGTCTGTATAACTGGGGTACCGTGGATCAGTGTGTGAGGGGTATCTGGGGTCTGAATGTGAGGGGTAGCGTGGATCTGGCTGGGCTGGGTAGCGTGGATCTGGCTGGGCTGGGTAGCGTGGATCTGGCTGGGCTGGGTAGCGTGGATCAGGCTGGGCTGGGTAGCGTGGATCAGGCTGGGCTGGGTAGCGTGGATCAGGCTGGGCTGGATAGCGTGGATCAGGCTGGGCTGGATAGCGTGGATCCGGGTGAGTCGGGTAACGTGGGTCGGGGTGAACAGGGTGTTGTCCCTCAGGCTGTGGCTGGTGGGGGTCTAGCTGTCTGGGGGGTTGCTCTGTGGCCGTGTTAGAGGGATGGTCTGGCTGGTAGTAGACCACTGGAGGAGGGTCGACAGCTGCTACCTCATTACCCTTCAGATGGATACAGGCAGAGAAATCATGTCAATAAGATTCACTAATGTGATTAATAACTTCATTAAGTGATTCCTTCACTGTCACAATAGTTTGTCAGCATTTCTCAAGTGCACATTTCCAACGACTTACCTGGTCAGGGGTTAAAGCTATGTGTGGTCCAAGCTGAAAGGTAAAACTTCCAAGTTAATCATGTAAACATTAACAAAGGATGAAGGTGTTGTATTTTATAAATATAGTGGCTTGCATCCATTACACCATTACACTGCACCTGGATTTGCCGGAAGCCATCTCGTACTCTGATGTAAAAGTCTGTTTGGTCGACCAGATACACCAACGTCCCCTCTGCCTGTCGTCTGGCCGTGGCTGTCATCGTGTCGTATGACCTCAGCACCATCACCTGTTCAAACGTGGACGACAAGGAGCTAAATGATGCCACATCCTGGAAGTGGTGTATATATCATGACAGTGAGGCCCTGTCCAGAAACAGGCCCTAACCTCCTAGACCCTACACTAGGAATGGAGGGGTTAACAGACTCACCCCAGAGGAGTGTCCATCAGTTCCAGGTGGGCCAGGAGGGCCCGGAGGTCCAGGGATGCTGATAGCTGAGATGTAATAAGATCACATTCATTGAAGCTGTTAACCAAGGAGCTACGGTACTTCATGTCACCAGAATGTTGTGTTCCTGCCTATGTACTGTATGTATGAGTGTGTGTGCGAGAGAGTACGCCTCACTCTGTGTTGGCCTGTAGGCTCCAGGCGAGGAGGATGATCCTGAAGGTCCGGGGGGCCCCGGTGGGCCTGGGTTCCCTTGCCTGCCTTCGTACTCTCTTCCTGGGTTACCTGGAGGGCCCTGGGGCCCTGAAGGACCGATGATGGACTCTCCCTTTGGCCCCTGGAGATCGATAGATCTTGCTCATTAAAACTTTCTAATTAAATTCCATTGTACATGTCTTTTGATGCAAGGCACTGATTAAACGTGGAGAATGCAGTAAAACAAAATGGCTGTTGTTCAGTGGTTATTCTTACCGGAAGTCCTGGAGGTCCAGGTTGACCACCCTGTCCACCGTAACTGCCACCATAATATCCTCCGGCTGGCTCGCCCTTCTCCCCCTTCATCCCAGAGTCTCCTCTCTCTCCCTTCATCTCCCTCTGCAGGGACACGCACACACACACACACACACCACGTCATTTGACCTCACGTCAAACACATACAGACGCATGGCGGGTTGTGAGTGTAGAGCTCCTTTGTTGTTACGTCACTTACCTTGAAGGTGTAGATGTCAAAGTTGGACGTGAGACCTAGAGTGGAGACGATAGAACGTGAGTTCAATCAGCTCAATCTCGTGTGTTAGTACACCTAAGGCCAGCGGAGGTAAATAACTAGCTGGTTTTACTGTACCTGGTACCCCGGGTATTCCTGGTACTCCACGATCACCTTTGTCTCCTTTGGAGTCTGATGGGTGGAGGAAAAAGGCCAACATGTAAGCCAACACATGACATCGTTTTACATGTAATGTTCCATGTCATGGTGTGGGACTGGCCAATGAGAATGAGTTGACTTACCAGGATATAACCGTGATACATCATCCCGCTGAGTGTGAAACAGAACAAAGGAGAGAAGAGTTACACTACTGTACCTTGGAAAGAGACCCTATCAAACCTGACTGACTACAGCATATAACTCACAACACCAACGTCTGGGAAAGATACAATACTGGATCAGACATCTACTCACATTGAACCTGTCCAGAGGTACTGCTGGCCCGGGGGGTCCGGGTGGGCCAGGTGGTCCTGGAGGACCCTAAAAACATGGATCAATCTGGGTTAAACTGATGCCCTGTCTGGGTCATGACGGTCTAACCATACCACTGCTTTTATGAATGATTTGACATGCTGACCTCTGGGTTGCATCCCAACAGTCTTTCATGTATGAATCCCATCAATCACCAACCAGCGGTGTCATACTTACTCCATATCCTCCAGTCCCTCCCGCTGAATCCCCCCTCTCTCCTTTGACACCATTCAACCCAGGACGGCCCTGTAACCAACACACTGGTTCACATTCAGCAGCAGTCCATCACCATGTTAATACTGAACGGGAAATAGCACACTTGGATCCTTTCTAAGTCAGACTTCAGTGCCATTTAGCAAACACTCTTATTCAAAGCCACTTTGTCATGTGTGCATATATTTGTACATATGGGTGGTCCTGGGAATCAAACTCACTGTCTTGGCATTGCAAGAGCCATACTCAACCAACTGAGCTACAGAGCACCAGCACTTGGCTAATAGATGAACAGAGATACTTACCGGTCTACCTGGCATGCCTATATCTCCCTTTAGACCAGCTGGACCATAGGGACCCTATAGAGACAGAGAAGAATATACATCTACCAGCTGGACCCTATAGATACAGAACAATATAAATCTACCAGCTGGACCCTATAGAGACAGAACAATATAAATCTACCAGCTGGACCCTATAGATACAGAACAATATAAATCTACCAGCTGGACCCTATAGATACAGAGAACAATATACATTTACCAGATGGACCCTATAGAGACAGAACAATATAAATCTACCAGATGGACCCTACAGAAACAGAGAGCTATATACAGTACATCCATGGTTATCAGAAACAAAGCATGTCACTGTTAAAGGAGAGTACTTACAGGAGGTCCCTCAGGTCCCGGGAGTCCCTTCTCTCCCTGCACACACAGAGGTCAAAGGGTATCAACATTTTATGTTGCATGGCACATATAAAAGAGATGGACAAGCATAATAACATACAGTATTTCTACCAACTATAAATCTTGTGTGTGGTTCTCACCGGTTGAGACCCCAGCCCTCCCAGGTACAGGGGTCTTCCATCAGGCCCCATGCTAATACCAGGTTCTCCTTTCTCCCCCTGGACAGGACACAGGGTGGAGACATGTCAATACTTCATGCAATTTTCCCTGTACTGTACAGAAAACAAGATATGAATTAAGTTATTACCAGACCTTAGCTGCGTATCCTGGCTGTCCAGGCTCTCCTGTATCTCCCTTTGGTCCCATAGGCCCCTACAGAAGAAGTTGTGACCAGTATAAATAACAACCTTGTGTGTGTATATTTTTAAAAGAGAGTTCCATTAACATGTTTTAGACAGTTTTCAACATACAACTAGTAGGCCGTGCAGCATTGCTTTTTGAAATATTAGGGAGCACTATTAAGGTGTTTCAACTGAAATATATATAACATTTAAAAAATCCATTAACATGTTATAAAATCATTTTTGCCGCAATCTCCACCATACATCTAGAACAACACTGTCCGTTTGGTGTGTTTCAACTGTGATACATCTTTAGAAACAGTCACGGTAAATGTCTCCTCTCCACTGTGTGTTCATTGGCAGTGTGATACTGATACATACTGGGAATCCTGCCCGGCCGGGAAGACCTGGTCCTCCCTGGAGAAAAGGAAATACGGGTTAGGGTGACTATAAAACATAAGACATTATAAAACTGCATGTAGAGTAGCATAGTGACTGTCTGCCGAGTCAAATTCTCACCTGTCCTTGATTCCCAAGAACTCCATCAAACTACAACGAGACAGAGACGGGTAGGTCAGTTGTGTCACTGAAACATCACTATGATCCAGAGCAGACAAGAGCGTACAGTACACAGCCACACTCACGCTGCCTGAGGTCTGGTAGATCTGTCCCGGTGGGCCAGGGGCTCCCGGAGGTCCAGGGGGCCCCCCTTCACGTCCTGGCTCACCCTACAACACCACACACACAACAGCATGAGAGCCATGGGACACGCAATAGATGACTTACGCTACCGTTCAAAAGTTTGGGGTCACTTAGAAAAGTCTTTGTTTTTGAAAGAAAAGCAAATGTTTTGTCCATTTTAAAATAACATCAAATTGATTAGAAATACAGTGTAGACATTGTTAATGTTGTAAATGACTGTTGTAGCTGGAAACGGCGTACAGAGGCCCATTATCAGCAACCATCACTCCTGTGTTCCAATGGCATGTTGTGTTAGCTAATCCAAGTGTATCATTTTAAAAGGCGCATTGATCATTAGAAAACCCTTTTGCAATTATGTTAGCACAGCTGAAAACTGTTGTTCTGATTAAAGAAGCAAGAAAATAAAAAAAATCAACCACCAAAATATGGTAATCGGGAGTAGGTAACTCACCCTTTCTCCTCTGTCTCCCCTCTCCCCTTTGTCTCCCTGTGTATACACAAGAAACAAAACAGAATAGGTTAGTGCACTTTGTGTGGGTTACTCTAAAGCCTAAGTAACGTTCTAATAGAGTCTGGGCAGATGGCTGAGGGATAAGAATCTTCTACCAATTGTCCTGGGAATCCGTCCATCCCTGGTGTTCCATCCCGTCCTCGTGCTCCCTCGCTCCCCTTCTCTCCCGAAAGCCCAGGCAAACCAGATCTTCCCTGTATGATGACAGGAATACAGTAAGCATTGCTATATAACAAAGATCTGGCCTCCAATCAAACTTAGCAATATATTCAAAGGGATTTCCTGGTTCTTACTGGAAGGCCAGCGATTCCGGGCGGACCCTGAAAAACAATGGATATGTGACTATGTCTTAGTTGACGTGATCGTAAAGGCAATCCAAATGATGAGTGGATGGTAATGAATAGATCACCTGTGGTCCTGGAATCCCTATCACTCCAGCAACACCATTGACCCCCGTCACTCCGGAACCCTCCCCGTCACCCTACACAGAGAGGACACAGATACGTTCAAAAAAGACAATTCCACAAAAATATATGTAGTCAAATTGGTAACAATTTGAATGAAGGGAGCTGTGGGGTGGGAGGTTAAGCTGTAGTTGATGTAGTCTGGGTGGGTGGCAGGAGTTGTGTACAGTACTCACATAACGCACAGGGTAGGACTGTCCGGGGGGTCCGGGTGGTCCTGGAGTCCCAATCGGTCCCATGGGCCCAGGAAGCCCAGCCAAGCCCCCCTGCCCTGTCTGACCAGGCACTCCAGGGTCACCCTGAGAACCCTGGTGGTTAGGAGCGAAGAGGTGAGAGACAGAGAGAGATTGTAATGATGTGTGTGTAAAAATCAGCAGTCCATTTACATGTAGACATAATTAACACAGCATGCTAACAGACAAATAAAGAAGCATTCCACACAATTGGAAACACATTTAAGCTGAATTATTACTATAACAAGCAATGTAAATCAATATTGAAAATAATAATAAAAAAACAATTTCAAAAAACAATGACTGCATATAGTTTAGTTCCAATATTAAACATCCAGACTGATGGTAAAATATCTTAAGCAACGACATGCTATTTAAGATGCTATGTCAGAAGGCAAACAAGCAAATGTTCCATTTGTCCTATAATGAAACACTGGGAATTAGAGTTTTTCTCAGTGAGTTGATTCCCCCATGTGATGAATGCAGCCGAAACCAAGGAACCAATAGTATGCAGATGAAAACAAGGAACAAATAGCAGGGGACCCAGTAGTACCTGTGACCCATCACCTTCACTAAAGATACTGGTCAAAAAGTTGGAGAAGGCAGACAAAGAGTTTTGCTAGAGGGAGACAAGCATAAGCATAAAATCCTCACACCCCCACCAACATAATGTTTAGACTATCGATCTCTAGGAGAAGTCCCACCACCAACATCATGTTTAGACTATCGATCTCTAGAAGTCCCACACCAACATCATGTTTAGACTATCGATCTCTAGAAGTACCACCACCAACATCATGTTTAGACTATTGATCTCTAGGAGAAGTCCCACCACCAACATCATGTTTAGAGTAACATCATGTTTAGACTATCGATCTCTAGGAGAAGTCCCACACCAACAGCATGTTTAGACTATCGATCTCTAGAAGTACCACCACCAACATCATGTTTAGACTATTGATCTATAGGAGAAGTCCCACCACCAACATCATGTTTAGACTATCGATCTCTAGGAGAAGTCCCACCACCAACATCATGTTTAGACTATTGATCTCTAGGAGAAGTCCCACACCAACATCATGTTTAGACTATCGATCTCTAGGAGAAGTCCCACACCAAAATCATGTTTAGACTATCGATCTCTAGAAGTCCCACACCAACATCATGTTTAGACTATCGATCTCTTAGAGAAGTCCCACACCAACATCATGTTTAGACTATCGATCTCTAGAAGTCCCACACCAACATCATGTTTAGACTATCGATCTCTAAGAGAAGTCCCACACCAACATCATGTTTAGACTATCGATCTCTAGGAGAAGTCCCACCACCAACATCATGTTTAGACTATCGATCTCTAGGAGAAGTCCCACACCAAACAAACAAGGTCAAAGTGAAAATAGCTATATATTTAAGATTTAGAGGTGGGATAGTATGGGTGTATTTGAGAGCTCACCCTCTCTCCACTGGGCCCTGGAAGACCTAGATCACCAGCTTCTCCCTGCGGATGAGAGAGATAGAGACAATCATCTCAAAAGGATCCCTATACAAAGGTCCAGTTCTGTGCTGTATACAGTGATATATAAACTCAGCAAAAAAAGAAACACCCCTTTTTCAGGACCCTGTCTTTCAAAGATAGTTTGTAAAAATCTAAATAACTTCACAGATCTTCATTGTAAAGGGTTTAAACACTGTTTCCCCATGCTTGTTCAATGAACCATAAACAATTAATGAACATGCACCTGTATAATGGTTAATACACTAACAGCTTACAGATGGTAGGCAATTAAGGTCACAGTTCTGAAAACTTAGGACACTAAAGAGGCCTTTCTATTGACTCTGAATAACACCAAAAGAAAGATGACCAGAGTTCTTGCTCATCTTGCAAATGTTGCAAATGTTGCAAATGAGAACCTGTTCTCAATTAGCCTACCTGGTTAAATAAAGGTGAAATAAAAAATAAAAAAATAAAAATCTGCGTGAACATGCCTTAGGCATGCTGCAAGTAGGCATGAGGACTGCAAATGTGGACCAGGGCAATAAATTGCAATGTCCGTACAGTGAGATGCCTAAGACAGCACTACAGGGAGACAGGACGGACAGCTGATCGTCCTCGCAGTGGCAGACCACGTATAACAACACCCTCACATGATCAGTACATCCGAACATCACACTTACGGGACAGGTACAGGATGGCAACAACAACTGCCCGAGTTACACCAGGAATGCACAATCCCTCCATCGGTGCTCAGACTGTCCACAATAGGCTGAGAGGCTAGACTGAGGGCTTGTAGACCTGTTGTAAGGCAGGTCCTCACCAGACATCACCGGCAACAACGTTGCCTATGGGCACAAACCCACCATCGCTGGACCAGACAGGACTGGCAAAAGGTGCTCCTCACTGACGAGACGTGGTTTTGTTTCACCAGGGGTGATGGTCGGATTCGCGTTTATCGTCAAAGGAATGAACATTACACCGAGGCCTGTACTCTGGGGCGGGATAGATTTGGAGGTGGTGAGTCCGTCTTGGTCTGGGGTGGTGTGTCACAGCATCATCGGACTGAGCTGGTTGTCATTGCAGGCAATCTTAATGATGTGCATTACAGGGAAGACATCCTCCTCCCTCATCTGGTACCCTTCCTGCGGGCTTATCCTGACATGACCCTCCAGCATGACAATGCCACCAGCCATACTGCTCATTCTGTGCATGATTTCCTGCAAGACAGGAATGTCAGTGTTCTGCCATGGCCAGCGAAGAGCGCGGATCTCAATCCCATTGAGCACGTCTGGGACCTGTTGGACCGGAGGGTGAGGTGCAGTCCATGTGCTGTCCAGTTTCTGGTGCAGTCCATGAGGAGGAACTGCAATGCAGTACTTAATGCAGCTGGTGGCCACACCAGAAACTGACTTACTTTTAGGGGACACATTATTCCATTTCTGTTAGTCACATGTCTGTGGAACATGTTCAGTTTATGTCTCAGTTGTGGAATCTTGTTATGTTCATACAAATATTTACACATGTTAAGTGTGCTGAAAATAAACGCAGTTAACAGTGAGGACGTTTTTTTTTTTAGTATGATCAGTTGAGCTAAAATAAAACAAGTCTCCTCCCTGTCTCATACCTTCTCTCCGCTACTGGGTCCTGGGGTTCCAGGCCTGCCAGGTGGACCAGCGGGCCCCTGAAAAACACAGCGTGATATCAATACATAATGGTCAACAAATCAAGACATTCATTTCAATGCTGTAGTTGTGCTGTCTACAGTTAACTAGGCACAAAACATTGTCACGTCAGATATAGTAGAGAGAGGGTCCTCACTGGTAGGCCACGGGCCCCGTCCTGTCCGGGAGGTCCAGGGGGCCCGAAAGAGCCTGACCCATGGGAGCTGACACCACCGGCTGAGGGGCCAGGGGGACCTGGTGGGCCCGGGGGGCCTGGTAGACCACGGAGAGTCTAAAGAAACAGTCAACACAACAGTCTTGGGTTTCACAATATACAGTTTGGGAAAAGTCATTTTTCTGGGCCAAACTCAAAATCTCTGTGGCTAAAACATACCTGTATTCTCTCCAAATCTGGGAATCCTCCGGAGCCTTCCACATCCACAAATGTCTAGGGACAAATGAAGAAACATTAAAAGTGGTATATTGGTATATTCATGTCTGATCCACATAAATTAATGGGCTGAATGGCCTGATGCTGTAGTGGTTGACTCACAGCGCGATCAACTGTCCCTGGGCCTGGGGGTCCAGGTGGCCCTGGAGAACCCCTGGGTCCTGGGTAACCATCACCACGATCCCCCTGGAGAGGTCACAGGGAAAACACTCAGTATTTAACCTCCGATAATATTCAAATACTCATGCTCTTCAATAAATGGCTTCTGGCCTTTACCTTTTGTCCTTTGACCCCTGAGTCTCCTTGTGTTCCTGGGAACCCTCTGTCTCCGGCAGGTCCCTGAGTTGTGGTGGGACAGAGAGAGAAGACACAGCTTAGTGAGGCTGACACTGTCTGACCACTGCTACTGACCACCACCGCTTATCAATAATGACATCTGACCACCACTGTATTTCTCCTCACACAATTAACAATGAATAAAAACCCATGACATGAGATCAATGGGATAAAACATCAGAAAGTGACACTCACTAATTTGCCATCCTCTCCTGGATCCCCCTGGGGAATGAAATAGATATGGTTTGTTACAGTCAATTCAAAGAAAAACGTACAAGTACTGAGACCAAATAAAGTGAGAATGCTCTACCAGAATACAGTGCCTACGGAAAGTATTCAGACCCCTTGACTTTTTCCACATTTTCTTACGTTACAGCCTTATTCTAAAACTGATTAAATAAATCAGCAATCTACACACAATACCCCATAATGACAAACCATAATGACAAAGCAAAAACAGGTTTAGAAATGTTTGCAAACCCCCCCCCAGAAATACCTTATTTACATAAGTATTCAAACCCTTTGCTTATGAGACTAGAAATTGAGCTCAGGTGCATCCTGTTTCCATTGATTGGGCATGATTTGAAAAGGCACACACCTGTCTATATAAAGATACTACAGTGCATGTCATAGCCAAAACCAAGCCGTGAGGTCGAAGGAATTGTCCGTGGAGCTCCGAGACAGGATTGTGTCGAGGCACAGATCTGGGGAAGGGTACCAAAACATTTCTGCAGCATTGAAGGTCTCCAAGAACACAGTGGCCTCCATCATTCTTAATTGGAAGAAGTTTGGTACCACCAAGATTCTTCCTAAAGCTGGCCACCCAGCCAAACTGAGCAATCGGGGGAGATGGGCCTTAGTTTGTGAGGTGACCAAGAACCCGATGGTCACTCAGACAGAGCTCAGACGGAGATGGGAGAACCTTCAAGAAGGACAATAATCTCTGCAGCACTCCAATAATCAGGCCTTTATGGAAGAGTGACCAGACGGAAGCCACTCCTCAGTAAAAGGCACATGACAGCCCGTTTGGAGTTTGCCAAAAGGCACCTAAAGATTCTCAGACCATGAGAAACAAGATTATCTGGTCTGATGAAACCAAGATTGAACTCTTTGGCCTGAATGCCAAGCGTTATGTCTGGAGGAAACCTGACACTAACCCTACGGTGAAGCATGGTGATGGCAGCATCATGCTTTGGGGATGTTTTTCAGCGGCAGGGACTGGGAGACTAGTCAGGATCGATGCAAAGATGAACGAGCAAAGTACAGAGAGATAGTTGATGAAAACCTGCTCCAAAGCGGACCTCAGACTGGGGCAAAGGTTCACCTTCCAACAGGACAATGACCCTAAGCACACAGCCAAGACAACGCAAGTCTCAATGTCTTTGAGTGGCCCAGCCAGAGCCCGGACTTGAACCCAATCTAACATCTCTGGAGAGATGTGAAAATAACTGTGCTGCAACGCTCCCCATCCAACCTGACAGAGCTTGCAAGGATCTGCAGATAAAAATGGGAGAAACTCCCCAAATACAGTTGTGCCATGCTTGTAGCGTCATACCCAAAACGACTCGAGGCTGTAATCGCTGCTAAAGGTGCCTCAACAATGTACTGAGTAAAGGGTCTGAATACTTATGTAAATGTAATATTTCAGTTGTTCATTTTTAATACATGTGCAAAAATGTCGAAAAACTTGTTTTTGCTATGTCACTATCGGGTATTGTTTGTAGATGGTTGAGGGGGAAAAAACGATTTCATCCATTTTAGAATAAGGCTGTTGCGTGTGGTAAAAGTCAAGGAGTCTGAATACTTTCCGAATGCATTGTATGTCAGACGGTATGGTACAACTCACCGCTTCTCCCTCTGGTCCCTGGGGTCCTGCTGGTCCTTTGGCCCCTGGGGGCCCCATCGGTCCCATTGGCCCAGCCACTGGCTGCACCACAGAGCCGTCCCCTAGCCTCACAACCTGGGCAGCTGGCCCCCCAGGGCCAGGAGGGCCAGGGGGACCAGGTACACCACGGTCCCCCTTGGAGCCTGGGTAACCAAACCCAGAACTGCCCTGTGGGAAGAAAACAATCAACTACCTATTTAATCTGATCACTTCAATGACTAGCGAAGATGAAGTCAAATAAAAAGAAGCTGGGAAGGACAAAGTCAAAACATACCTTCAAGCCTTTGTCTCCCTGAAAGGAAAAGGAGACAAAGACAAGTTGTAAGTAATGTTGAAACTATTACATGTGTCTCAGAGGCATGTATGTGGTCTGTCTGAATCAGATGTAATCAGCTATGGGGGTCATCAGTTATAGGGGTTGTATAACACACAGTACTGTGCCAGACAGTACCTTTTCTCCACGTTCTCCTCCGCCTGATGAAGAGCCAGAGGAAGAAGCAGAGCTGGAGAAAGACCCCGATTCCCCCTTTGGCCCGACGGGACCTCTGTCCCCTGGACTGCCCTTCTCCCCTCTGTCCCCCTTCAATCCGTTAGAACCAGTAGGGCCTGACGACACACAGAGAGACACAGAGAGAGGAAGAGTTGGGTGTTAGAATAGACGTCAGAAGTAACATCGTTGTCATCATCGGCATGAATGTTGCTGTCATCGTCACTTTCACTCGCATCCTCTATCCTCAGTTAGCATCCTACTACCCTTTGTCCTCCCCTTCCGCAGAGTTTCATGCCAACCTACTCCACAGAGTTCCATGCCAACCTGCTCCACAGAGTTCCATGCCAACCTGCTCCACAGAGTTCCATGTCAATCTATTCCACAGAGTTCCATGCCAATCTATTCCACACAGTTCCATGCCAACCTACTCCACAGAGTTCCATGCAGACAGGACATGCTGAGGATGGCATGATGAGATCTCATCAACCTAGTCCAGTGCAGATTCCCTGAACTCTGACATGGAGTGGTAAGGGTATACTGTCCTGAAATCAGGGACTGGTTGTCAGGGAACTCCACTGGACCTCATTGGAGAGAGTTTATGATATAGCCTGACAGACGGACGGACAGACAGACAGACAACGTTTCCAGTGACCTACCTGGTTGACCTCCTGACCCTGGTCTGGACTCTACTGAGGTCTGATGATTCCCGTCACCTACAGTCAATAAACACAAACACACTTACCTGCATGCCTAGTTCGTACACTAGAAAACGCTAACAGTGATCAACAATCCCCTGGCGGGTAGGAGCGTTGGGCCAGTAACCGAAAGGTTGCAGGATCGAATCCCCAAGCTGACAAGTTAAAAATCTATTGTTCAGCCCCTGAGCAAGGTAGTTAACCCACTGTTCCCCAGGCACCAATGACGTGGATTTCGACTAAGGCAGCCCCCCCTCAGAGGGGTTAAATGGGTAAGATACATTTCAGTTGAATACATTTAGTTGTACAACTGACTAGGTATCCCCCATTCCTTTTCCTTTCCAATCAGCCACTCTTGAAGGAAAATTAAAGGTAATGTCTACCTTCTCCACTAGAAGGTGCTAGTGTGCTGTATATCCCAGCATACTGTATGTAACGAGCAACAAGGTTCTCGTGTTACACTAGGTACATATTTCCCTGATAGATAGTTGCACAATTTTTACATCAATAGTTTTTGTTAGCACTGCAGTTACTCTAAATATAGCTTAGTTGGTTCACTATTATATGCGCATTTTCAATAAACCTAAGTAATATTTTAAAGGATAACTTTACAGATGATATCATCATTGTTCGACTCAGCCCACTGACCTGTCTCTGAGAGCCTGTCGCTCACTGATGATGTCAGAGGGGGCTCTGGCACCGGTCGGAGAGATGGAGGGGTGGTCTGACAGGAGGGAGGAGAGGAAGGTTAGACAGGACAGACAGACCCTGATCCAATAGTTTCACAGTAAATCCTTCCTTCTATTTCCACATCACAGAATAGATTAACAGGACATAATAGGATAAAGAAGATTCCTTTACAGTTTTGCCGGTCTCTCTTCTGTCCCCATCCCCACTGCCAAAGTCACCTGAGGCCTGAGAGAGAGAGACAGAGGAAGAGAGAGAGAGAGACAGCAGAAGAGAGAGAGAGAGAGAGACAGCAAGACAAACAGAGACAAGTCAAGGCATTTGAGAAAACGTTAGTTGACATGAATCATATCATATTCCTTCTAAACTGTGTCTGGTTCTACAGTCTAATCACTCACAGCGTCTGAGTCATCATCATCTTCACAGAGTAGCTCAGCTGCTCGAGGGTTACCCACCACGTTCAGCTCAGCGATCGCCCCCTGCACAACATGCACAGACACACACACAGTGACACAGACAAACACACTGATGGCTGTGAGAAAGGAGATACTGTATAGCCATTGGTGCAGTATGAATTTAATGATGCTAGTCAGGATCAAAGCCATTAATATACAATCAAATGTAAAGAGGATGTGTCTGACTGACCGTGGCTAACTCAGAACAGACAGAGTCTTGCTGAAACAACAGACTGGGCTCTAAATCTCTCCCAGGGGCCTGGTAGAGTTAGACTATGAGAATGACATGGTTCTAAAACTCTCCCAGGGGCCTGGTAGAGTTAGACTATGAGAATGTCAGGGTTCTAAAACTCTCCCAGGGGCCTGGTAGAGTTAGACTATGAGAATGACAGGGTTCTAAATCTCTCCCAGGGGCCTGATAGAGTTAGACTATGAGAATGCACGTTTCAACACACTGTCTGTTAAAAACAGCAGGTGTTAGTGAGATGAAACCTAAACCCACACGTTGTTTGGGGGTAAATCCCTCACTATTCGCTCCCTCAGGAATCTCAGTCAGGTATGTGTCACTGGCAACAGGAAAGCCAGACAGCCAGTCACATCTTACTAACACAGCACTACTAACCCCTCCTCCCTCTAGTAAATCTATTTGCTGACCTGGCCTGACGTCTGGCCTTTCAACTTTGACCCCTCAGCATAGTCACTGACCCGTCTAAACACGTGATGGTCACATGGGGTTTGACACCAGAGCGAGGGTTGAGGGTGGGGGTGCAGAACAACAGAGACTTTAGAGGAAGAGTTATACATACCAATGTTTTACATGAGAGAACAATAAAGATGTTTTACATGAGAGAACAATAAAGATGTTTTACATGAGGGAACAATAAAGATGTTTTACATGAGGGAACAATAAAGTTTGAGGTAAATATGTGTGGTCAGGTCAGCATTAGAGGTGTGGTTGGCGATCCATACTGTACCTCGAACCTGTCAGGGTCCGCGCCTCCCGCCTGACCCACGAAGATGCCCGCCCCGCTGTCCAGCTCCATGTCATCCGGCGAGCGCTCCAACTTCACCGTCTTCCCAGAGGCGTCGCACCCCATGAAGAAGGTCACCTGGTCGTTGAACACGGACAGAGAGAACTTGGTCCAGGAGACTAGGTCCAGGGAGGGCACGGTGAAACTAGCGGCCAGGTACGAGGCCTCAGAGTCGGGCTCTGTGTAGTAGAACAGAATCTTCTGATTCCTGCCGTCAGCGTCCGGCGCTCAGCTTCACCCCCACGTACATGAACTTCTGGGAGGCGTCTGTGATGGAGAAGAGGACCCCGGGGCTGGAGGGGAGGATTTGGAAGACCAGGGAGAAGTCTCTGTAGAAGGGGTTGGGGAGGTGGGCCAGGGCCGGCTGTCCCGCAGCAGTCAGCCCGTCCTGCCCTCCGAAGTAGTAGGCGGGTTTCCCCCCCGGACCGGCCTGGGAATCATCAGGAGGCAGGTCTCCGATCAGCTGCAGTAGAGTCACACCACTCTCTACTGCAGGGGAGGAGACAGGACAGGAGGTGAGGTTACACACACGAAGCAAGCGCTTAGAGTACAGGAGTCCCATTGTCCCAGTCCAGAAACAAAGCACTAGCCCTAACTTAGGTCCCAGGGCACTGTGTAGATCTGAAAACATTGGATAAATAATAAATATGTCACCTTGCATTCTGATTTGTCCAATTCTTTCAGACTAGTTTACATGAAGTGCCCAGGGCTTCTTTCAGACTAGCCTACATGGAGTACCTAGGACTTATTTCAGACTAGTCTACATGAAGTACCTAGGACTTCTTTCAGACTAGTCTACATGAAGTGCCCAGGGCTTCTTTCAGATCTAGTCTACATGTAGTGCCCAGGGCTTCTTTCAGATCTAGTCTACATGTAGTGCCCAGGGCTTCTTTCAGACTAGTCTACATGAAGTGCCCAGGGCTTCTTTCAGATCTAGTCTACATGAAGTGCCCAGGGCTTCTTTCAGATCTAGTCTACATGAAGTGCCCAGGGCTTCTTTCAGATCTAGTCTACATGTAGTGCCCAGGGCTTCTTTCAGACTAGTCTACATGAAGTGCCCAGGGCTTCTTTCAGACTAGTCTACATGAAGTGCCCAGGGCTTCTTTCAGATCTAGTCTACATGAAGTGCCCAGGGCTTCTTTCAGACTAGTCTACATGAAGTGCCCAGGGCTTCTTTCAGACTAGTCTACATGAAGTGCCCAGGGCTTCTTTCAGATCTAGTCTACATGAAGTGCCCAGGGCTTCTTTCAGATCTAGTCTACATGAAGTGCCCAGGGCTTCTTTCAGATCTAGTCTACATGAAGTGCCCAGGGCTTCTTTCAGATCTAGTCTACATGAAGTGCCCAGGGCTTCTTTCAGATCTAGTCTACATGAAGTGCCCAGGGCTTCTTTCAGATCTAGTCTACATGAAGTGCCCAGGGCTTCTTTCAGATCTAGTCTACATGAAGTGCCCAGGGCTTCTTTCAGATCTAGTCTACATGAAGTGCCCAGGGCTTCTTTCAGATCTAGTCTACATGAAGTGCCCAGGGCTTCTTTCAGATCTAGTCTACATGAAGTGCCCAGGGCTTCTTTCAGATCTAGTCTACATGAAGTGCCCAGGGCTTCTTTCAGATCTAGTCTACATGAAGTGCCCAGGGCTTCTTTCAGATCTAGTCTACATGAAGTGCCCAGGGCTTCTTTCAGATCTAGTCTACATGAAGTGCCCAGGGCTTCTTTCAGACTAGTCTACATGTAGTGCCCAGGGCTTCTTTCAGACTAGTCTACATGAAGTGCCCAGGGCTTCTTTCAGACTAGTCTACATGTAGTGCCCAGGGCTTCTTTCAGATCTAGTCTACATGTAGTGCCCAGGGCTTCTTTCAGACTAGTCTACATGTAGTGCCCAGGGCTTCTTTCAGACTAGTCTACATGAAGTGCCCAGGGCTTCTTTCAGACTAGTCTACATGAAGTGCCCAGGGCTTCTTTCAGACTAGTCTACATGAAGTGCCCAGGGCTTCTTTCAGACTAGTCTACATGAAGTGCCCAGGGCTTCTTTCAGACTAGTCTACATGTAGTGCCCAGGGCTTCTTTCAGACTAGTCTACATGTAGTGCCCAGGGCTTCTTTCAGATCTAGTCTACATGAAGTGCCCAGGGCTTCTTTCAGACTAGTCTACATTCTTTATGTATTTATTTATTTTACCTTTATTTAACCAGGCAAGTCAGTTAAGAACAAATTCTTATTTTCAATGACGGCCTAGGAACAGTGGGTTAACTGCCTGTTCAGGGGCAGAACGACAGATTTGTACCTTGTCAGCTCGGGGGTTTGAACTTGCAACCTTCCGGTTACTAGTCCAATGCTCTAACCACATGTAGTGCCCAGGCCTTCTTTCAGATCTAGTCTACATGAAGTGCCCAGGGCTTCTTTCAGATCTAGTCTACATGAAGTGCCCAGGGCTTCTTTCAGATCTAGTCTACATGTAGTGCCCAGGGCTTCTTTCAGATCTAGTCTACATGAAGTGCCCAGGGCTTCTTTCAGATCTAGTCTACATGTAGTGCCCAGGGCTTCTTTCAGATATAGTCTACATGAAGTGCCCAGGGCTTCTTTCAGATCTAGTCTACATGTTGTGCCCAGGGCTTCTTTCAGACTAGTCTACATGTAGTGCCCAGGGCTTCTTTCAGATCTAGTCTACATGTAGTGCCCAGGGCTTCTTTCAGATCTAGTCTACATGAAGTGCCCAGGGCTTCTTTCAGATCTAGTCTACATGAAGTGCCCAGGGCTTCTTTCAGATATAGTCTACATGTAGTGCCCAGGGCTTCTTTCAGATCTAGTCTACATGTTGTGCCCAGGGCTTCTTTCAGACTAGTCTACATGTAGTGCCCAGGGCTTCTTTCAGATCTAGTCTACATGTAGTGCCCAGGGCTTCTTTCAGATCTAGTCTACATGAAGTGCCCAGGGCTTCTTTCAGATCTAGTCTACATGAAGTGCCCAGGGCTTCTTTCAGATCTAGTCTACATGAAGTGCCCAGGGCTTCTTTCAGATCTAGTCTACATGAAGTGCCCAGGGCTTCTTTCAGATCTAGTCTACATGTAGTGCCCAGGGCTTCTTTCAGATCTAGTGTACATGAAGTGCCCAGGGCTTCTTTCAGACTAGTCTACATGAAGACAAGATCTTTGGTAAACTACTGGTAGCTTTGCAACCCTAGTTCTACCTGGAATCAAAAAGGGTTCTACTATGGGGACAGCCGAATAATCATTTTAGCTTCTAGACAGCTCCTTTTTTTCTAAGCTTGTACCATCTTCCTTTACCATACCCCCAAACTTAACCCTCAGCTGAACAGCCAAACTGATCCTGAGTCAGTTGTTAAGGGCATAGAGTAAGCATACATAGAGTACTTTATCATTGACATGAAGTTACCGAAGGGTACAAGGGCACAGTGCAGTAGCAGTAGCAGATTAGAAAGCATTATGCCTTGATTGGTGTGCTGTGCTTCACCAAGTGACTTAGCCAGGATGAGTGCCTCAGGCCATACCCATACATGTGCAGTGGAGTAAACATGGCCACTGGGCAAAAACTGGTTGAATCAACGTTGTTTCCACATCGTTTCAACAACAATAAAACAATATGTGATGATGCTCACATTATCTTTCAAGCGCAGCAGCAAGCCTGACTGACCAAGCTAGGTAGTAGATGCAAAATAAAAGCAAAAATAAGGCTTTATGGAGAGAGTTTTGGGGTTCAGCAGGCAAAGACTGTGTCAAATGAACTTGGGCTGTTTTAGCATGGAAAAATATCTGACTGTAATCCAGTTCCCATGGACTCAAATAGCCTAGAGGGAAATGAGGAAATTACATGCGACTAACCATCACATTCACATGAAATAGCACCTCTAGGGAACTAAACACTGGACAGACAGACATCCTCTCATGGGTGAACTGTCAGAGTAGATTTATGACAGATGTTTAAAGAAAAGCCCACACTGTACAATGTGAATGTCACACGAACCAGAGATACTTGAGATTTCCTATCCCTCCAGTGATGTAAACTTAAACAGGGAAGTGAACTCCGTAACACAAGTCATTAAGTCTCAGAGGATCTAGACTGAACCATGAGGAGTTATTCCAATAGCTAATAGTGTATCCTAAAGGGGATCTAACTTCTCAATGGCCAAAAGTGGCATTCATAAGTAAGTGCAATATCATATCATACTTAAGCAATAAGTATCGGTTAAAAATCGCATTCTAGCCAGTGTCTATTCTACAAGTTACCACGGGCTAAATCTATGAATGCCCTTTCAGGTGGTTGAGTAAGCCTACATTTTAAAATGCATCATGTCTCATATTAGTATCATACTTCCAGCTGTGACTTGTGTGAATGGTATTTATTGGACTATTGGATACTACTTGGGTGCAGCCCTTGGACAGCAACCAATTCAGAAGGACTATTGTACTACATCCTAAAAGTAATTGGAACAAGAGACTCAACACTTTTTGGACTAATCTCAAACATGTGTTTCCACACACTAACACAGCAACACCACTTACTCTGTACAGCCTGTACTCACTCCCACACCATATTGCTAAGCCAGCTAGGGTCTCACTGGACACTGCTGTTATGCTATCTACATTCTAAACCTGCAAGTCAACCGAAGCTTAGCTGAAGATCCTGTGGGATTTCAGCCAATTAGTGTGAGTCAGAGAGGGTGAGGGGGAGGCAGCTTCTCATCGGATGCACCTGTTATTGGTCCATCTGACAGGGCGCTATGGCAGTCACAGCTGTGGTCCGGTTAGCCCAACACTAACCAAACACTACCGTAGATACTAACCCAACACTACTGCAGCCACTAACCCAACACTACCGCAGACACTAACCCAACACTACCGCAGACACTAACCCAACACTACCGCAGATACTAACCCAACACTACCGCAGATACTAACCCAACACTACCGCAGATACTAACCCAGCACTACGACAGACACTAACCCAACACTACCGCAGACACTAACCCGACACTACCGCAGACACTAACCCGACACTACCGCAGACACTAACCCGACACTACCGCAGACACTAACCCAACACTACCGCAGACACTAACCCAACACTACCAGACACTACTGCAGACACTAACCCAACCCTACCCCAACACTACCGCAGACACTAACCCAACACTACCGCAGACACTAACCCAACACTACCGCAGACACTAACCCAACACTACCGCAGACACTAACCCAACACTACCGCAGACACTAACCCAACACTACCGCAGACACTAACCCAACACTACCGCAGACACTAACCCAACACTACCGCAGACACTAACCCAACACTACCGCAGACACTAAACCAACACTACCGCAGACACTAAACCAACACTACCGCAGACACTAACTCAACACTACCGCAGACACTAACTCAACACTACCGCAGACACTAAACCAACACTACCGCAGACACTAAACCAACACTACCGCAGACACTAAACCAACACTACCAGACACTACTGCAGACACTAACCCAACACTACTGCAGACACTAACCCAACCCTACCCCAACATTACCGCAGACACTAACCCAACACTACCACAGACACTACCGCAGACACTAACCCAACCCTACCCCAACACTACCGCAGACACTAACCCAACACTACCGCAGACACTAACCCAACACTACCGCAGACACTAACTCAACACTACCGCAGACACTAACTCAACACTACCGCAGACACTAACTCAACACTACCGCAGACACTAACTCAACACTACCACAGACACTACCGCAGACACTAACCCAACCCTACCGCAGACACTAACCCAACCCTACCGCAGACACTAACCCAACCCTACCGCAGACACTACCCCAACACTACCGCAGACACTACCCCAACACTACCGCAGACACTACCCCAACACTACCGCAGACACTAACCCAACACTACCGCAGACACTAACCCAACACTACCGCAGACACTAACCCAACACTACCACAGACACTACTGCAGACACTAACCCAACACTACCGCAGACACTAACCCAACCCTACCCCAACACTACTGCAGACACTACTGCAGACACTAACCCAACACTACCGTAGACACTAACCCAACACTACCGTAGACACTAACCCAACACTACCGTAGACACTAAACCAACACTACCGCAGACACTAAACCAACACTACCGCAGACACTAAACCAACACTACCGCAGACACTGACCCAACACTACCGCAGACACTGACCCAACACTACCGCAGACACTAACCCAACACTACCGCAGACACTAACCCAACACTACCGCAGACACTAAACCAACACTACCGCAGACACTAACCCAACACTACCACAGACACTAAACCAACATTACCGCAGACACTAACCCAACACTACCGCAGACACTAACCCAACACTACCGCAGACACTAACTCAACACTACCGCAGACACTAAACCAACACTACCGCAGACACTAAACCAACACTACCGTAGACACTAAGTCATTTAGCAGACGCTCTTATCCAGAGCGACTTACAAATTGGTGCATTCACCTTATGACATCCAGTGGAACAGTCACTTTACAATAGTGCATCTAAATCTTAAAGGGGGGGGTGAGAGGGATTACTTATCCTATCCTAGGTATTCCTTAAAGAGGTGGGGTTTCAGGTGTCTCCGGAAGGTGGTGATTGACTCCGCTGTCCTGGCGTCGTGAGGGAGTTTGTTCCACCATTGGGGGGCCAGAGCAGCGAACAGTTTTGACTGGGCTGAGCGGGAACTGTACTTCCTCAGTGGTAAGGAGGCGAGCAGACCAGAGGTGGATGAACGCAGTGCCCTTGTTTGGGTGTAGGGCCTGATCAGAGCCTGGAGGTACTGAGGTGCCGTTCCCCTCACAGCTCCGCAGGCAAGCACCATGGTCTTGTAGCGGATGCGAGCTTCAACTGGAAGCCAGTGGAGAGAACGGAGGAGCGGGGTGACGTGAGAGAACTTGGGAAGGTTGAACACCAGACGGGCTGCGGCGTTCTGGATGAGTTGAAGGGGTTTAATGGCACAGGCATGGAGCGCAGCCAACAGCGAGTTGCAGTAATCCAGACGGGAGATGACAAGTGCCTGGATTAGGACCTGCGCCGCTTCCTGTGTGAGGCAGGGTCGTACTCTGCGGATGTTGTAGAGCATGAACCTACAGGAACGGGCCACCGCCTTGATGTTGGTTGAGAACGACAGGGTGTTGTCCAGGATCACGCCAAGGTTCTTAGCGCTCTGGGAGGAGGACACAATGGAGTTGTCAACCGTGATGGCGAGATCATGGAACGGGCAGTCCTTCCCCGGGAGGAAGAGCAGCTCCGTCTTGCCGAGGTTCAGCTTGAGGTGGTGATCCGTCATCCACACTGATATGTCTGCCAGACATGCAGAGATGCGATTCGCCACCTGGTCATCAGAAGGGGGAAAGGAGAAGATTAATTGTGTGTCGTCTGCATAGCAATGATAGGAGAGACCATGTGAGGTTATGACAGAGCCAAGTGACTTGGTGTATAGCGAGAATAGGAGAGGGCCTAGAACAGAGCCCTGGGGGATACCAGTGGTGAGAGCGCGTGGTGAGGAGACAGATTCTCGCCACGCCACCTGGTAGGAGCGACCTGTCAGGTAGGATACAATCCAAGCGTGGGCCGCGCCGGAGATGCCCAACTCGGAGAGGTTGGAGAGGAGGATCTGATGGTTCACAGTATCGAAGGCAGTCGATAGATCTAGAAGGATGAGAGCAGAGGAGAGAGAGTTAGCTTTAGCAGTGCGGAGCGCCTCCGTGATACAGAGGAGAGCAGTCTCAGTTGAATGACTAGTCTTGAAACCTGACTGATTTGGATCAAGAAGGTCATTCAGAGAGAGATAGCGGGAGAGCTGGCCAAGGACGGCACGTTCAAGAGTTTTGGAGAGAAAAGAAAGAAGGGATACTGGTCTGTAATTGTTGACATCGGAGGGATCGAGTGTAGGTTTTTTCAGAAGGGGTGCAACTCTCGCTCTCTTGAAGACGGAAGGGACGTAGCCAGCGGTCAGGGATGAGTTGATGAGCGAGGTGAGGTAAGGGAGAAGGTCTCCGGAAATGGTCTGGAGAAGAGAGGAGGGGATAGGGTCAAGCGGGCAGGTTGTTGGGCGGCCGGCCGTCACAAGACGCCAGATTTCATCTGGAGAGAGAGGGGAGAAAGAGGTCAGAGCACAGGGTAGGGCAGTGTGAGCAGAACCAGAGGTGTCGTTTGACTTAGCAAACGAGGATCGGATGTCATCGACCTTTTCAAAATGGTTGACGAAGTCATCTGCAGAGAGGGAGGAGGGGAAGGTGGCAAAGAGCTTCCTAGGGTTAGAGGCAGATGCTTGGAATTTAGAGTGGTAGAAAGTGGCTTTAGCAGCAGAGACGGAGGAGGAAAATGTAGAGAGGAGGGAGTGAAAGGATGCCAGGTCCGCAGGGAGGCGAGTTTTCCTCCATTTCCGCTCGGCTGCCCGGAGCCCTGTTCTGTGAGCTCGCAATGAGTCATCGAGCCACGGAGCGGGAGGGGAGGGCCGAGCCGGCCTGGAGGATAGGGGACATAGAGAGTCAAAGGATGCAGAGAGGGAGGAGAGGAGGGTTGAGGAGGCAGAATCAGGAGATAGGTTGGAGAAGGTTTGAGCAGAGGGAAGAGATGATAGGATGGAAGAGGAGAGAGTAGCGGGGGAGAGAGAGCGAAGGTTGGGACGGAGCGATACCATCCGAGTAGGGGCAGTGTGGGAGGTGTTGGATGAGAGCGAGAGGGAAAAGGATGCAAGGTATTGGTCGGAGACTTGGAGCGGAGTTGCAATGAGGTTAGTGGAAGAACAGCATCTAGTAAAGATGAGGTCGAGCGTATTGCCTGCCTTGTGAGTAGGGGGGGAAGGTGAGAGGGTGAGGTCAAAAGAGGAGAGGAGTGGAAAGAAGGAGGCAGAGAGGAATGAGTCAAAGGTAGACGTGGGGAGGTTAAAGTCGCCCAGAACTGTGAGAGGTGAGTCGTCCTCAGGAAAGGAGCTTTTCAAGGCATCAAGCTCATTGATGAACTCTCCGAGGGAACCTGGAGGGCGATAAATGATAAGGATGTTAAGCTTGAAAGGGCTGGTAACTGTGACAGCATGGAATTCAAAGGAGGCGATAGACAGATGGGTAAGGGGAGAAAGAGAGAATGACCACTTGGGAGAGATGAGGATCCCGGTGCCACCACCCCGCTGACCAGAAGCTCTCGGGGTGTGCGAGAACACGTGGGCGGACGAAGAGAGAGCAGTAGGAGTAGCAGTGTTGTCTGTGGTGATCCATGTTTCCGTCAGTGCCAAGAAGTCGAGGGACTGGAGGGAGGCATAGGCTGAGATGAACTCTGCCTTGTTGGCCGCAGATCGGCAGTTCCAGAGGCTACCGGAGACCTGGAACTCCACGTGGGTCGTGCGCGCTGGGACCACCAGATTAGGGTGGCCGCGGCCATACGGTGTGGAGCGTTTGTATGGTCTGTGCAGAGAGGAGAGAACAGGGATAGACAGACACATAGTTGACAGGCTACAGAAGAGGCTACGCTAATGCAAAGGAGATTGGAATGACAAGTGGACTACACGTCTCGAATGTTCAGAAAGTTAAGATTACGTAGCAAGAATCTTATTGACTAAAATGATTAAAATGATACAGTACTGCTGAAGTAGGCTAGCTGGCAGTGGGTGCGTTGTTGACACTACACTAATCAAGTCGTTCCGTTGAGTGTAATAGTTTTGACAGTGCTGCTATTCAGGGGCTAGCTGGCTAGCTAGCAGTGTTGTTTACGTTACGTTGCGTTAAAAGAACGACAATAGCTGGCTAGCTAACCTAGAAAATCGCTCTAGACTACACAATTATCTTTGATACAAAGACGGCTATGTAGCTAGCTATGTAGCTAGCTACGATCAAACAAATCAAACCGTTGTACTGTAAAGAAATGAAATGAAAATGTGATACTACCTGTGAATGCGACCAACACTACCGCAGTCACTAAACCAACACTACCGTAGACACTAAACCAACACTACCGCAGACACTAAACCAACATTACCGCAGACACTAACCCAACACTACCGCAGACACTAACCAACACTACCGCAGACACTAACCAACACTACCATAGACACTAACCCAACACTACCGCAGACACTAACCCAACACTACCGCAGACACTAACCCAACACTACCGCAGACACTAACCCAACACTACCGCAGACACTAACCCAACACTACCGCAGACACTAACCAACACTACCGCAGACACTAACCCAACACTACCGCAGACACTAACCCAACACTACCGCAGACACTAACCCAACACTACCGCAGACACTAACCCAACACTACCGCAGACACTAACCCAACACTACCGCAGACACTAACCAACACTACCATAGACACTAAACCAACACTACCGCAGACACTAAACCAACACTACCGCAGACACTAAACCAACACTACCGCAGACACTAACCCAACACTACCGCAGACACTAACCCAACACTACCGCAGACACTAACCCAACACTACCGCAGACACTAACCCAACACTACCGCAGACACTAATCCAACACTACCGCAGACACTAATCCAACACTACCGCAGACACTAATCCAACACTACCGCAGACACTAATCCAACACTACCGCAGACACTAATCCAACACTACCGCAGACACTAAACCAACACTACCGCAGACACTAAACCAACACTACCGCAGACACTAAACCAACACTACCGCAGACACTAACCCAACACTACCGCAGACACTAACCCAACACTACCGCAGACACTAACCCAACACTACCGCAGACACTAACCCAACACTACCGCAGACACTAACCCAACACTACCGCAGACACTAAACCAACACTACCGCAGACACTAAACCAACACTACCGCAGACACTAACCCAACACTACCGTAGACACTAAACCAACACTACCGCAGACACTAACCCAACACTAACCCAAGTCACAAAAGAGCCTCAGGGAGTAACTGATTTCTGTCTACCAAACATAACAAAGAACGATAATGAAAAAGTTAGATAAGAGAGGCAGAACAAAAGAGGAATATGGAATGTATCCACTATAGCTGTCAGAAAGTATTGCCAGTTACATACCAGCCATGTTTACCAACATGGATGTCATAACAGAGAATCCATCGACTCACTCACTTGTACTGCACTATACAAAATCAACTGGGACTGAGTTGCACTGCATTGAATGGGGATTCCCATGCAGGCAGATGTCGTGTTGACAGGAGAACGTGGGAACACCACCACCACATCCCAGGATCACATTTCATTTCAGTCATTTAGCAGCTGAGTAACATGGGACCAGGGTGGCTGGCCAGGCAGGCAGCTTCCCTTCCCTGTTCCCAATCTGACATGATTCCATGATTCTCCACACTGGTCTGATCCTTCACGCTATCCTGGCAACGCTCAGAGACGTTCAACAGCACTGCAGTAGTAGGGAACCTTACAGCGTTCCAGGGATTCCCAGTCAGATATAGATTAAGGGAATATCCTGTCAATTACGTACTGCAGATGTCCCACCCAATAGGGAATATATTCCCACCTCCCCCAGATTGGGAAATCCATGGCCTACAGTGTACATTTTAAATTTGCAAAAAAATCTAAAAACCTATTTTTGCTTTGTCATTATGGGGTATTGTGTGTAGATTGATGAGGAAAATAAACAATTTAATCAATTTTAGAATAAGACTGCAAATTGGAAAAAGTGAAGGGGTCTGAATACTGAATGCACTTTATGTCTGTCAGATAGTCACCTGATCCCTGTATGTCACCTGCTATATCATGAACTTCCATATTTGGAATAACAATGTGTATAACAATGTGTGGTGGGTGGTTTCTGTGAGGCACAAAATGGCTGCCATGTTGTATCACCCAGGTAGGTGCTAGTGGATGAGGGTGAGTTACGGTATGAAGTACTTTAGGACATGATGGAAACGAATACAATCTAGAAAAAACATTAGAAATCTTGTAGCTACAAAAACCCTGCTTGCCAAAGAATACATACACCAACCTGCAGTCATTCATATCCATAACAATACAATACACTGAGAATGAATCAATCTTCCTTAGTGAATAAAGGAAACAGTTACATTTATATCAGTGTTGAAATTTGATATATTTAGCTGTATATACAGTGCATTCAGAAAGTATTCAGACTTTTTCAACATTTTGTTACATTACAGCCTTATTCTAAAATGGATTTAAAAAAATGTTTCCCTCATCAATCTACACACAATACCCCATAATGACTTAATGACAAAAAAAGGTTTAGATATTTTTGCAAATGTATTCAAAATAAACAAAATAGGACGTTTACATAAGTATTCATACCCTTTACTCAATTACAGCCTCAAGTCTTCTTGGGTATGACGTTACAAGTTTGGCACACCTGTATTTGGGGAGTTTCTCCCATTTTCCTCTTCAGATCCCCTCAAGCTCTGTCAGGTTGGATGGGGAGCATCGCTGCACCGCTATTTTCAGGTCTCTCCAGAGATGTTCGATCGGGTTCAAGTCCAGACTCTGGCTGGGCCACTCAAGGACATTCTGAGACTCTTCCCGAAAACACTTCTGCGTTGTCTTGGCTGTGTGCTTAGGATCGTTGTGCTTCTGGAAGGTGAACCTTTGTCCCAGTCTGAGGTCCTGAGAACTCTGTACTTTGCTCTGTTCATCTTTCCCTCAATCCTGACTAGTCTCCCAGTCCCTGGCACTGAAAAACATCCACACAGCATGATGCTGCTACCCCCATGCTTCACCGTAGGAATGGTGCCAGGTTTCCTCCAGACATGATGCTTGGCATTTAGGCCAAAGAGTTTAATATTGGTTTCATCAGACCAGAGAATCTTGTTTGGGTTTGGGTTCTTTGTCACCTCCCTGACCAACGCCCTTCTCCCCCGATTGCTCAGAATGATGGAGGCCACTGTGTTCTTGGGGACCTTCATTGTTGCAGAAATGTTTTGGTAACCTACCTCAGATCTGTGCCTCGACACAATCCTGTCTCGGACCTCTACGGACAACTCCTTTGAACTCATGGCTTGGTTTTGGCTCTGACATGCACTGTCAACTGTGGGACCTTATATAGGCAGGTGTGTGCCTTTCCAAATCATGTAAAATCAATTTAATTTACCACAGGTGTACTCCAATCAAGTTGCAGAAACATCTCAAGGATGATCAATGGAAACAGGATGCACCTGAACTCAATTACGAATCTCATAGCAAAGGGTCTAAATACTTATGTAAATGACGTGTTTTTGTTGAGTTTTTTGCACAAAAAAAACGTTTTTTGCATTGTGATTATGGGGTAATATGTATAGATTGATGAGGGGGAAAAATTATGTAATCCATTTCAGAATAAGTCTGTAATGTGACAAAATATGGAAAAAGTCAAGGGGCCTGTATACTTTCCGTATGTACAGTATAACGTTATTTTATCCCCTCGCCTCTCTATCCTATCTTCATCTTCTCCTCTTCACTTCTGTTATCCTAGCAAAGAGCTCCCTCTTATAACAAGCCAAGAGGGCATACATAAAATGTCCCGCAACCCAAACATGGACTAAACTACAGTCCATCTAGTTACCTCACGTCTGAGTTTCACTCTGTTTTAAATAAACTTAGGTATGTCACAGTGAACAATAAAAACGTTAACAGAATGCTACCTCCTTGTAAAAGGCTTCATTGCCTCTAGACCGCGCTAAAGAAATGCTGCTGTTCTCTTCGTCTGAAAACTGTAATAAGTAATTGCTTGGGAAAATGAGAAGGCCTAACTAACTGTGTGCAAAGAGCAACAGAAAACTATTTTCCTAATTCAATGATGCATCAGAGAGACCCAGGGGCCGTACACCAAACAACTGTTTGTTTAAACCTCCAGGTTCCAAGATGACAGTGCCAAAAACGACTGTACGGACATAAGAATGTACTTTAATTACAATAATGTAAGTAGCAGGTGGCCTCCTGAGAGGCGCAGTGGTCTAAGGCACTGCATCGCAGCTGTGTCACTAGAGATCCTGGTTAGAGTCCAGGCTCTGTCGCAGCCGGCCGAGACCAGGAGACCCATGGGCCGGTGCACAATTGGCCCAGTGTCATTCGGGTTAGGGAAGGGTTTGGCCGGCAGGTATGTCCTTGCCCCATCGCGCACTAGCGACTCCTGTGGCGGGTCGGGCACAGTGCACACTGACACGGTCGCCAGGTGCACGGTGTTTCCTCCGACACATTGGTGCGGCTGGCGTCCGGGTTGAGCAGGCATTGTGTCAAGAAGCAACCCTTGGTACGGTTGTGTTTCAGAGGACGCACGGCTCGTGACCGTCGCCTCTCGCAAATCCGTACGGGAGTTGCAGCGATGAGACAAGACTGTAACTACCAATTGGATACCACAAAATTGAGGAGAAAAGGGGGGCAAAAAATAAAAAAAATAAATGTACGTAGCCAAAAGTGAAACCATCATCATTGTTTATTGGTGCTAACTTGCAATGCTTGTTAGAGGTGGTGACGAGCCCATCAAAGACCACAGGCCAGAAAAAGACAGATGTCAGCTGGTGTTTGAGATATAGAGTATCTAACTCCACTTTCCATCCTCTCCAAGGACCCCCCTGTTAGAAAGTCTGAATGGTCCAACCTCTCCAGCTGTGACACATCCCAGAGGACCAGACCAACTGGACCTGGAGAGCTACAGAAAGGGGGAGCAGTGCCAGAACTGAAAGCCCATCAGTTAACACTTCAGAGTGAGGCAACACAGCTGTGACATCTGTGGCATTTCCACTGTTCCCAGGTCAGCCCAAACCCCGGCTATGGTCAGTTAAAAATGATTGATAATGGAACATGAAACAAGAAAGCAGAGCACTCCACAAAGATGACATCACTAAATCCAACCTTGTACATTGGCTCAATTTGCTGAAAATCAGCCCCATTCTGCTATTCAAGCTAATGGTTGGATTGGTCATACATAACATAACATAACATTTGGCGCCACAGCAGCTAGGTTCTCTGGCAAGGGCCCATCTTTCAGAGATTTTGCCCATACTTGGAATCCTCTGGGAATTCAACTGTCTGCAGTGATTTGAGTTGGTATACTGTAGAGCAAGGGTTTTGCTACCTACATACCTATAACATCCATTTAAATAACAGATATTACAAAAATCAAGACTTGTTTATTACGAAACATGATCCACTGCATGATAACATCAATGCGGGCAACACGCATGCTATACCACCCACTTGTTTCCCAGTGAACCAATGTGAACCTTCACATGTAATGAACTGGTAAATCCCGACACAAATGACTCACTCTTTCTCTGTTTTTTTCTTTACTCTTCTTCACACGGATGACTGGACGTTTCATTGACTCATTTCGACCCGTTACATCCAACTGTCACTGACACACTGTGTAAAAATGTGGGTGCGACCCATGACCCCTCGTGGAGATTCCGTGCCCCGGTCTGGTCCGAATCAGACAGTTCCTTGTTGGAAGGGGGCACGCAAGGACACCCTCACCATTTCTCCCAAACCAGAGGACAGAATCGCAACTCTCTTCCCCAGAGCAGATCATTGTCCATGAATCTACCACCCCCAGCCACGCACCCCATACTGTCCATAACAGCACCAGTGTGGATGAGATGAAACCATTGTTCAGACTGCAGTAGTCTGCTCTGCTGAGAAGGCATCATTCACTCCTCCTAGAAACATTCTACACTCCAAACCTCATGCTCACTGATTTCAGACATTGATTGAGTCCCAGAAATACTAGAATACAGTATGGAGGCTGTGTAATATAAAGATGTCAATGAAAGGAAGGTGGCGAATCTCGAATCTCGATAAGGGTCGGATTGATTGTCGCCCACCAAGCCAAATTCCATTGGTACAGATAGTGGCGTGAAAATGCTTTGTAGATTGACAGAGACAAGATGGTTGACCCTCTTCAGCCAGATAGTTGAGTCAAATCTTAAGATGGCTGTTTGTAATAGTTTGTTTCCATCCTTCTACCTATAGGTCCATCATCAGCCTACCCATCAACCCATGCATCCCTTCATCCATCTCCACCTCTCATGCTGATAGGACAAACTTAGTGAACTCAGTAAAACAGGATACTGGAATAGAAAAAGGCACAACAGTGGTAGAGAGGTCTAAGGGACAGTCCCCATAAAGCAGACTAACGTCAACTCCACAACAAAACAGGGACTTTCCATTTAAACTCCCATCTCAAATGACAAGTGAACTCAAGTAAACAAAGGAAAGGGTGCACTGTGTGTGTGTGTGTGTGTGTGTGTGTGTGTGTGTGTGTGTGTGTGTGTGTGTGTGTGTGTGTGTGTGTGTGTGTGTGTGTGTGTGTGTGTGTGTGTGTGTGTGTGTGTGTGTGTGTGTGTGTGTGTGTGTGTGTGTGTGTGTGTGTGATTCAGTGTGTATGTACAAGTCTAGGAATGCATCCCAGAAGAGAACGACATGCTGACAAGCACGTGCTGTTCCACTGCTTTGCTTGGCAAACAGAAGCACCAAATGAACATGTTCTGAAGTAATTTATCTTGTCGGGCAAAAACAAGACAATCTACGATGAAATGAATACAGCCAATATAAGGAAACAGTCTTTCTATCATGTCTCATATTGACCTATTCTGTCATGTATTACAACTAAAGGAAAACAGTGACATACAGTGGGGCAAAAAAGTATTTAGTCAGCCACCAATGGTGCAAGTTCTCCGACTTAAAAAGATGAGAGAGGCCTGTAATTTTCAACATAGGTACACTTCAATTATGACAGACAAAATGAGAAAATATTTTTAATGAATTTATTTGCAAATGATGGTGAAAAATAGTATATAACTTGCACAATTGGTGGCTGACTAAATACTTTTTTGCCCACTATATATATATATATATATATATATATATATATATATATATATATATATATATATATATATATATATATATATATATATATATATATACTAGTACACTGCTATGCATTTCTTTTAAATGAGCCTTCCAAAAATAGTGGCTTTACAGCCTAACCCCTATTTTATAGGACTATGGTTTACGATAACTTTTCAACTTTATCTAAACACCTACCCTACTTGGTAAAAGCAAAGTTAACACGGACAATGAAAAACATTTTCAATAACATACTAAGAAACCTGAGCACTTACAAATCCCCATGGGAAAACAGCTGTGTGATAAATATGGCTTGATGCGTTTTATGTCCTGTGACTCTGAACTCAGACAATCAATACTCCCATGCATACTCAGCAGGGAATGATTTATTGAGCTGCCATAGCCTGCCGAGCTAAAGCCCAGGTAGAGCTTAGAAGTCTTCCTGTCCCTTTGTGGGGCCGAACCCTGGAGAACAGATTCTAAACAGTGTGCATATTCCACTTCTCCATATGCTACTTTACTGCATCACATGAATCACAAGTCCAACCTACAGTACGAGCATATCTGAATACTCATAAATGCTGTAGGAAGAATGCAGGAAATGTATTTTCCACTGTCTGAAAACAACATGATTTTGTCTGATGCTTCGTGTATATTTCATGGATTGTCTCCACTCTACGCAGACAAAACATTATTATTAACGTTAACATTCATACACAACATGCAAATGCTCCCAGGTTGGTGGTCTATAGTGCCGGTCAGTCATGCTTGTGTTCATGTCATACTTCTGAGCACGTGCAGTGGAGTAAGATTGACCCCAAAACAAGGTACAATCATCAGCAGTCCCTGACTGAAAGTCCACACAAGCATTTTGAAGGATAACGCGTGTCTATGCTGCTTCACAAAGGTGTGTTAAACACACACGTGCACATGCCCGCCACACACACACACACACACACACACACACACACACACACACACACACACACACACACACACACACACACACACACACACACACACACACACACACACACACACACACACAGCTGACCAGACAACCGGATTCAAAATGTATCTCCAAACAGGATACATTCTAACCCGCGGTTTTACCTTTCCGATGACTAACTGACACGCATGGTGGACACCGCAACCCCGCCTCCTGATCCCTGTCGGGCAGCAAATTACACTCTACAGGAAGGCGCCCATCATCCAGGGCTGGCCAGCAGCTGTCTTGCAGGACTTGGCAGAAGCTGCAGCAGGGCAGAAGGGGAACCTTGTCGAGCACCTGGCCAGGCAGCGGGCACCTGGGCACGAGGAGGAGGCAGAGGAACCATTCGGCTCCATGGTGGCACCCCGCCTTGGCCAGCCACGCCCACTCTCTCAGGGCCACGCCAACCTCCTCCACAGAGGTGTGATTCAGGAAGTTGGGCAGCGAGAAATGCTTCGACCCCCTTGATATGCAGATCGGCCAATCAGAGGACACGAGGTGGCAGGTTCCATTGTGGTCATGAGAAGTGATGTCAGAGAGGTTGGTCTTTGGTTCGCCCTGTTTCACCCCCTCAACCCCTGTGAGGTCATCCTCCACCACCCCTGTTAGGTTAGTGGGGAGAACCAAGCTTTCCCTTTCTCCAAGCCCTGACCCCGAACCCGAGCCGGTCCCTGAGCCTACACCAGACTCAGCCCTCGATCCAAACCCAGACCCTACACCAGACGCTGAACCAGACCCTGATGCTGAACCCATCTCAGACCCAGACCCAGATCCTTCCTTAGACCCAGACCCAGATCTTTCCTTAGACCCAGACCCAGATCCTTCCTTAGACCCAGACCCATATCCTTCCCCAGACCCAGATCCTTCCTTAGACCCAGATCCTTCCTTAGACCCAGATCCTTCCTTAGACCCAGACCCATATCCTTCCCCAGACCCAGACCCATATCCTTCCCCAGACCCAGATCCTTCCCCAGACTCAGATCCTTCCTTAGACCCAGATCCTTCCTTAGACCCAGATCCTTCCTTAGACCCAGACCCATATCCTTCCCCAGACCCAGACCCATATCCTTCCCCAGACCCAGATCCTTCCCCAGACCCATATCCTTTCTTAGACCCAGACCCTTCCCCAGACCCAGATCCTTCCTTAGACCCAGACCCAGATCCTTCCCCAGACCCAGATCCTTCCCCAGACCCAGATCCTTCCTTAGACCCAGACCCAGATCCTTCTCCAGACCCAGATCCTTCCTTAGACCCAGACCCATATCCTTCCCCAGACCCAGATCCTTCCTTAGACCCAGATCCTTCCTTAGACCCAGATCCTTCCTTAGACCCAGACCCATATCCTTCCCCAGACCCAGACCCATATCCTTCCCCAGACCCAGATCCTTCCCCAGACCCATATCCTTTCTTAGACCCAGACCCTTCCCCAGACCCAGATCCTTCCTTAGACCCAGACCCAGATCCTTCCCCAGACCCAGATCCTTCCCCAGACCCAGATCCTTCCTTAGACCCAGACCCAGATCCTTCTCCAGACCCAGATCCTTCCTTAGACCCAGACCCAGATCCTTCCCCAGACCCAGATCCTTCCTTAGACCCAGACCCAGATCCTTCCCCAGACCCAGATCCTTCCTTAGACCCAGACCCAGATCCTTCCCCAGACCCAGACTCCTCCTTATTAACCATCTGTGTGGTAGGGCTCGCCACTCCTCTGTCAGTCCAAGTGGTTGGGGTCGCGTCCCACGTCTGCACAAACTTACGGATCCCATCAGCCACGTTGATGATTTCTGCCCCAACCCCTGCCAGGTTCTCCTCACCTCTCTTGGGCTGTTCTCCTGCCTTGCCCAGTGGCGGAGCCTTCGTTGGGGCTTGGGTAGTAGGATCAGGGTCCTTGTTCCAGAACCAAGCATCCAGACGACCTGCGCTGAGAGCCAGTAGGAGGCCCAACCACAACGTCATCTTAGACATCCCTCTCCTTCAACCCACCGTCACCCAGAACCTCCTAGTCTGAGAGTATAGATTCCACAACAAACACTGGATCACACAAGCACGGAGTTCTGTCTGTGTTCTTACTGTTCCTCCACCTACTAGCCGGCTAGTCAACAGTCACTCAAGCCCCCTCTGTCCATAAGGCACACTGTTAGCATGCACACACACACTGACCCTCCCTCTAGCACTGCTCACTGTTTAACGCCATGCGCCAGTCCACTGCAGAATCACACACACACACACACACACACACACACACACACACACACACACACACACACACACACACACACACACACACACACACACACACACACACACACACACACACACACACACACACACACGAGGAGGCGGGGTTACTGTGCTGGAGAGGGGCTTCATTGGTAAATATGAATTTCTCCCTCACATTCTGGCCCCTCCCTCCTGTTGCTAGGTTGATGAGTGTGTCCCCCTCATACACACAGTCCTCAATGAAGAGAACATGCACACACACACACACACACACACACACACACACACACACACACACACACACACACACACACACACACACACACACACACACACACACACACACACACACACACACACACACACACACACACACACACACACACACACACACACACACACAGAGAGAGAGACAGAGAGAGACCGAGAGAGAGGGAGGGAGACCCATTCACTGGGTTCATATAGCCACCACTACCATTACAAATGTGAATAGGTTGGTGAACTCCATCATCTACTCACAGCTCTTGTAAAAATATATGACATATATGGCCATACCTTTGAGGTCATTCATTATTTTACAGCTGTGTGAATGAGTGAGTGACCAAATGAGACAGAGCGAAGGATGAAGAAAATGAGGGAGAACAGCTGAGAGCGGAGAGGTTCAGGAGGAGCGTATCTGATACATGTTTTAAGCTCTCGGCCCCAGGGGCCTAACGGCCAGCCCATTGCCTCATCTGAGAAAAACTTCCAGTAATTTCCCCGCTCCATGGTTCCCACAGCCTGGCTCAGTCCTGGGTGCCCCTGATGCCCAGTTACCCCGTCACCCCTGTCCCTGTCCGCCTTCACTATCCAGCTGTTGCACATTCCTCCTGACACAGACAGACCTCCCACAACCCTGCTACCCCTCCTAAACCTCTAATGCACCCCTAATGCACCCCAACTAGACTAGAGAAGCACTGGTATCTAATTCTGCTGGAAAGGTCACACACACACACACACACACACACACACACACACACACACACACACACACACACACACACACACACACACACACACACACACACACACACACACACACACACACACACACACACACACACACACGGTTACTGTAGGTTGTTACTGTTACTGTAGGTACTGTAGGTTCAGTTGGACTGGTGTGAAATGGTAATAAAATGGATGTTCTTCTGGCTTGCCAGTGTGGCATGGGCCTCTCTCCACCAGTCTAGGGTTTTCACACTGTTTATTTCCAATGGAGTCAAAAATAAGTTGATTTATTGGCTTAAAAGCAAGACCAGAGAAGTTTCTCAATCTGATTGGCATAATACAATTGTTCTGTTCTATTCCACTTACCAGTAAACCACATTCAAATTGTAAAATAGCGTTTACAAAATCCAGCTTAATTCATAGCTAAGATGGACAACAAAGTTGTCTCTCTCTCTCCACCCTCCCTCCGCCTCCTCTCCATACCTCCCTCCCTCCTCTCCCTCCCTCCCTCCCTCCTCTCCCAACCTCCCTCCCTCCCTCCCTCCTCTCCATACCTTCGCTCTCTCCCTCCCTCTGTGAGTTGACATGGTGCCCAGGTAACCCTCTCCTCTCAGGGTAAATCACCCATGGAACGGAGGAGTGAATACCATCCTTATGAAGTCACAGCAGCTAAAATGACTGGATGCTACCCAACAACCTGCTCACAACAACCTACTTATTTTGCCAATTGGACTGGGCACCTTTACTACACGGAACCCTGCTAATCCATCACGGAACCCTACTAATCCATCACGGAACCCTACTAATCCATCACGGAACCCTACTAATCCATCACGGATCCTACTAATCCATCACGGAACCCTACTAATCCATCACGGCTGGTCTGCCGATGGAACCGCATGAGGAGGCTACAAAAGACTTCTTCCGTAGCGAAGCACCTCTTAGGCCCTTCTGTTAGCTTGCTGTCCCCGGCCCGCTAGCTGTCTGAATCTCCGTGTCTCCAGACAGCTTAACTATCTCACTGGACCCCTATGACCACTAGGCTATGCATGCCTTTCACCTCATTTTAATATGCCTTGTCCATTGCTGTTCTGGTTAGTGATTATTGTCTTATTTCACTGTAGAGCCTCTAGCTCTGCTCAATATTCCTTAGCTAACCCTTCAGTTCCACCTCCCACACATGCGGTGACATCACCTGGTTTAAAAGACAATGTTTCTAGAGACAATATCTCTCTCATCGTCACTCTATGCCTATGCTTACCTCCACTGTATTCACATCCTACCATACCTTTGTCTGTACATTATGCCTTGAATCTATTCTATCACGCCCAGAAACCTGCTCCTTTTACGCTCTATTCCGAACGTACTAGACAACTAGCCTTTAGCCATACCTTTATCCTACTCCTCCTCTGGTGATGAATAGGTTAATCCAGGCCCTGCAGCCCCTAGCTCCACTCCCATTACCCAGGTGCTCTCATTTGTTGACTTCTGTAACCGTTTATTTTAATTTTACTAGGCAAGTCAGTTAATAAAGAACAAATTATTATTTTCAATGACGGCCTAGGAACAGTGGGTTAACTGCCTGTTCAGGGGCAGAAAGACAGATTTGTACTTTGTCAGCTCAGGGATATGAACTTGCAACCTTTCGCCCCAAGTCTGTTGTATTCACTGCCTTAGCACACTCTGCCAACCCGGATGTCCTAGTCGTGTCTGAATCCTGGCTTGGGAAGACCACCAAAACCCCTGAAATTTCCATCCCTAACTATAACATTTTCGGACAAGATAGAACTGCCAAAGGGGCGGAGTGACAATCTACTGAAGAGATAGCCTGCAGAGTTCCGTCATACTATCCAGGTCTGTGCCCCAACAATTTGAGCTTCTACTTCTAAAAATCCACCTTTCCAGAAACAAGTCTCTCACTGTTGCCGCTTGCTATAGACCACCCTCTGTCCCCAGCTGTGCCCTGGACACCATATGTGAATTGATTGCCCCCCATCTATCTTCAGAGCTTGTGCTGCTTGTGACCTAAACTGGGACATGCTTAACACTCCTCATCCAACTAACCCATTCCCATATTGTATTTATTTATTTTGCTCCTTTGCACCCCAGTATCTCTACTTGCACATTCATCTTCTGCACATCTATCACTCCCGTGTTGAATTACTATATCATAATTACCTCGTCACTATGGCCTATTTTATTGCCTTACCTCCCTTATCTTACCTCATTTGCACACACTGTATATACATACACACTTTTTCCTACTGTATTATCGACTGTATGTTTGTTTATTCCATGTGTAACTCTGTGTTGTTCGATGTGTCGAACTGCTTTGCTTCCCCTTGGCCAGGTCGCAATTGTAAATGAGAACCTGTTCTCAACTAGCCTACCTGGTTAAATGAAGGTGAAATAAAAACAATTTAAAAAACAGTCCAAACATCTCCCATGACATTCAGCTTTATTATGTATCTAGAGCACAGATAGAAGGGTAAACTACATAAAAACATTGCTGCACTCTTAGAATTGTTTTTGCTCTCTAGAACTTAAAAGGGTTATTCAGCTGGAGCCCTTGGAATAACCCTTTTTAGTTCCAGGCAGAACCCTTTTGGGTTCCATGTAGGACCCTTTCCACAGAGGGTTCTACATGGAACACAAAAGGGTTCTAAGTGGAACTAAAAAGGTTTTTCCTTAGAACCAAAAAGGGTTTTCCTACGAGGACAGCCGAAGAACCCTTTTGAAACCTTTTTTATTCTAAGGGTGTAGCACTGGACAACAGAAACTATTCTTGTTTGGTTGTGCTTTGCTGCTTGTTCAATGGTACCTGCAAGTAGACTAAAACCCCACCCTTTACATAGAGAGCAGAGAGACACGTGCTCCTAATGAAGATCTATAGTATATGTATCAATATGACTTTATGAGCATTCCACAACCTCCCACAGACATTCTCCATACCCTCCCTTCAGTTCCCTCCCTGTCTGTGCTATTCTCTGACCTGATGGTTCAAACCCATTTCATCTACGTTAGTCAACCAAGCATGCTGACCTGGACTGGGGTATCAGAAGGGTAAATAAACAAACTGGAGGATCATGGTTCAGTGACTACGAGTAGTGAGAGGTGATGCTTAGAAGCAGCTGGTAGACCACTATACCGTTTGACGGGTTAGGCACACATGCATATGTAACACACACACACTCACACACACACACACACACACACACACACACACACACACACACACACACACACACACACACACACACACACACACACACACACACACACACACACACACACACACACACACACACACACACACACACACACACACACACACACACACACACACACACACACACACACACACACACACACAGTTACTGTAGGTTGTTATGGTTCAGTTGGACTGGTTTGAACTGGTGTGATGATGACTGTAGGTTGTTATGGTTCAGTTGGTTCAGTTGGACTGGTGTGAAATGGTAATAAAATGGATGTTCTTCTGGCTTGCCAGTGTGGCATGGGCCTCTCTCCACCAGTCTTGGGTTTTCACACTGTTTATTTCCAATGGAGTCAAAAATAAGTTGATTTATTGGCTCAAAAGCAAGACCAGAGAAGTTTCTCAATCTGATTGGCATAATACAATTGTTCTGTTCTATTCCACTTACCAGTAAACCACATTCAAATTGTAAAATAGCGTTTACAAAATCCAGCTTAATTCATAGCTGAGATGGACAACAAAGTTGTCTCTCTCTCTCCACCCTCCCTCCGCCTCCTCTCCATACCTCCCTCCCTCCCTCCTCTCCCTCCCTCCCTCCTCTCCCAACCTCCCTCCTCTCCCAACCTCCCTCCTCTCCCAACCTCCCTCCTCTCCCAACCTCCCTCCCTCCCTCCTCTCCATACCTTCGCTCTCTCCCTCCCTCTGTGAGTTGACATGGTGCCCAGGTAACCCTCTCCTCTCAGGGTAAATCACCCATGGAACGGAGGAGTGAATACCATCCTTATGAAGTCACAGCAGCTAAAATGACTGGATGCTACCCAACAACCTGCTCACAACAACCTACTTATTTTGCCAATTGGACTGGGCACCTTTACTACACGGAACCCTGCTAATCCATCACGGAACCCTACTAATCCATCACGGAACCCTACTAATCCATCACGGAACCCTACTAATCCATCACGGATCCTACTAATCCATCACGGAACCCTACTAATCCATCACGGCTGGTCTGCCGATGGAACCGCATGAGGAGGCTACAAAAGACTTCTTCCGTAGCGAAGCACCTCTTAGGCCCTTCTGTTAGCTTGCTGTCCCGGCCCGCTAGCTGTCTGAATCTCCGTGTCTCCAGACAGCTTAACTATCTCACTGGACCCCTATGACCACTAGGCTATGCATGCCTTTCACCTCATTTTAATATGCCTTGTCCATTGCTGTTCTGGTTAGTGATTATTGTCTTATTTCACTGTAGAGCCTCTAGCTCTGCTCAATATTCCTTAGCTAACCCTTCAGTTCCACCTCCCACACATGCGGTGACATCACCTGGTTTAAAAGACAATGTTTCTAGAGACAATATCTCTCTCATCGTCACTCTATGCCTATGCTTACCTCCACTGTATTCACATCCTACCATACCTTTGTCTGTACATTATGCCTTGAATCTATTCTATCACGCCCAGAAACCTGCTCCTTTTACGCTCTATTCCGAACGTACTAGACAACTAGCCTTTAGCCATACCTTTATCCTACTCCTCCTCTGGTGATGAATAGGTTAATCCAGGCCCTGCAGCCCCTAGCTCCACTCCCATTACCCAGGTGCTCTCATTTGTTGACTTCTGTAACCGTTTATTTTAATTTTACTAGGCAAGTCAGTTAATAAAGAACAAATTATTATTTTCAATGACGGCCTAGGAACAGTGGGTTAACTGCCTGTTCAGGGGCAGAAAGACAGATTTGTACTTTGTCAGCTCAGGGATATGAACTTGCAACCTTTCGCCCCAAGTCTGTTGTATTCACTGCCTTAGCACACTCTGCCAACCCGGATGTCCTAGTCGTGTCTGAATCCTGGCTTGGGAAGACCACCAAAACCCCTGAAATTTCCATCCCTAACTATAACATTTTCGGACAAGATAGAACTGCCAAAGGGGGCGGAGTGACAATCTACTGAAGAGATAGCCTGCAGAGTTCCGTCATACTATCCAGGTCTGTGCCCCAAAAATTTGAGCTTCTACTTCTAAAAATCCACCTTTCCAGAAACAAGTCTCTCACTGTTGCCGCTTGCTATAGACCACCCTCTGTCCCCAGCTGTGCCCTGGACACCATATGTGAATTGATTGCCCCCCATCTATCTTCAGAGCTTGTGCTGCTTGTGACCTAAACTGGGACATGCTTAACACTCCTCATCCAACTAACCCATTCCCATATTGTATTTATTTATTTTGCTCCTTTGCACCCCAGTATCTCTACTTGCACATTCATCTTCTGCACATCTATCACTCCCGTGTTGAATTACTATATCATAATTACCTCGTCACTATGGCCTATTTTATTGCCTTACCTCCCTTATCTTACCTCATTTGCACACACTGTATATACATACACACTTTTTTCCTACTGTATTATCGACTGTATGTTTGTTTATTCCATGTGTAACTCTGTGTTGTTCGATGTGTCGAACTGCTTTGCTTCCCCTTGGCCAGGTCGCAATTGTAAATGAGAACCTGTTCTCAACTAGCCTACCTGGTTAAATGAAGGTGAAATAAAAACAATTTAAAAAACAGTCCAAACATCTCCCATGACATTCAGCTTTATTATGTATCTAGAGCACAGATAGAAGGGTAAACTACATAAAAACATTGCTGCACTCTTAGAATTGTTTTTGCTCTCTAGAACTTAAAAGGGTTATTCAGCTGGAGCCCTTGGAATAACCCTTTTTAGTTCCAGGCAGAACCCTTTTGGGTTCCATGTAGGACCCTTTCCACAGAGGGTTCTACATGGAACACAAAAGGGTTCTAAGTGGAACTAAAAAGGTTTTTCCTTAGAACCAAAAAGGGTTTTCCTACGAGGACAGCCGAAGAACCCTTTTGGAACCTTTTTTATTCTAAGGGTGTAGCACTGGACAACAGAAACTATTCTTGTTTGGTTGTGCTTTGCTGCTTGTTCATTGGTACCTGCAAGTACTCTATACCCAGTCTACAGTAGACTAAAACCCCACCCTTTACATAGAGAGCAGAGAGACACGTGCTCCTAATGAAGATCTATAGTATATGTATCAATATGACTTTATGAGCATTCCACAACCTCCCACAGACATTCTCCATACCCTCCCTTCAGTTCCCTCCCTGTCTGTGCTATTCTCTGACCTGATGGTTCAAACCCATTTCATCTACGTTAGTCAACCAAGCATGCTGACCTGGACTGGGGTATCAGAAGGGTAAATAAACAAACTGGAGGATCATGGTTCAGTGACTACGAGTAGTGAGAGGTGATGCTTAGAAGCAGCTGGTAGACCACTACACCGTTTGACGGGTTAGGCACACATGCATATGTAACACACACACACACACACACACACACACACACACACACACACACACACACACACACACACACACACACACACACACACACACACACACACACACACACACACACACACACACACACACACACACACACACACACACACACACACACACACACAGTATTCTTATAGTGAAATGTGTGAATGGATAAGAGTATTCCTATAGTCACGTGTAAATGCATATGCGTAGATGGAGGGAAATGGTCCGGACTATGTGAGGACTATGTGAGTGTTTGTACTGTGTGAATAGTGAAACTGGCCAAAACACAACAAAGGGAGAGAAAAATGATCCATAACCACAGGGCCAACCAGGTGGTCCTGTCAAAGACACTGTGGGTTGGTAACAGGGACAGCTGGGACCACTGAGACCAGGATGGACAGACTGATGGTCATCCTCATCAGACAGGAAGACTGGCACTGCCTAGCTAGGGGGTCTACATGGTTAAAGAACTGGCACTGCCTAGCTAGGAGGTCTACATGGTTAAAGAACTGACACTGCCTAGCTAGGAGGTCTACATGGTTAAATAACTGGCACTGCCTAGCTAGGGGGTCTACATGGTGTGACGACCCTCCCACTCTGTCTGCCGTATTCTGTCTTTGTTCTTGTTTTCTTATTAGGATGCCGGTGGGCGGAGTTGAGAGGGTCGTCAGCTACATGGGAAACACCTGGGCCAGGTGTCTCCCAGGATAAATAGACCTCTTCAACATTCATGGAGGAGACTCTCTCCATGCAGACACCTGTTGTAGATTGTGGTGTGGTTCTTGGTGGCCTTTTGTTTGTTTGCTTTGGCACCTTTCAACACCCTGCATTATCACATTCATGCATGCAAAACACTCACTTACACTACGGACTACTGATTACACACACCATTGGATATTTTCCTTAGTTGCTTTAGTTAATAAATATATCTTTTGTTACTCCTTATCTCCACGTTGTCTCCCTTTGTTACGGGCTTTGAGCCGGTTCGTGACAAGTGGGGGCTCATCCGGGATCTTTGAACTATTGGTTTGGGAGACCGTGGAGGTACGTGTTTGGTTTGAATAGTGTTTGAGTGTGATCGGCCCAGTATTGGTTGCCTTTGTTGTTTGGTTTGTGTGCTGCGTTGGAGAGAGTATAATGGTTAGTTTCCAGGCCCTGCCTAGCCTGAACTCTTGTTCTACTTTCTGTTGGGACGTCAGTCTGAAGTGAGTAATCTGCTGTGTACCTCGGTGGGAGATTTGGGCAGGGTAGTGGAACTTGCTACCCGGAGCTATAGCCTTTTTCCCCTGATAGGTTTAGCGACGTGTTTCATTTTTGGAATATGTTGGGCATGGTTAATGTTTGTTATTTTTGTGTGGTGTCTGTGGACTGAGCAGTTGTCTCGGGGGCACATCCGTGGCTTGGTGGAATTTGCCAGCATGCTGGGGAGTTCTATTTCCTTGCCAGCGGGCTACAGTGCGTAAATTCCCACCGCAAATCTGCACGAAGACTAGGGTTGAGTTATTGTAGGTTTTGGGGAAGCTCCATATCTCATCTCTCTTCTGTGGTGCTCAGGGTGATTGTCAATTCTCGGGTTGTGTTCTGGTGTGCTCAGCAGAAGGGAAGAGCGAGAATTGTTTTTTGTGTGATTATGGCGTCTTATGTAGATAAGTTCATTCGCTCTCCATCAGAGGAATTGTTAGATTTAGGTACTAAAGAACAGCTGTTGAAGGTCGCGGAACACTACAAGGTTGAGATTAGTGATAAACGTCTAAAGAATTCTATTAGGTTGATATTGAAAGCCAATCTGATGGAGAGTGGTATTCTTGAAGTTACCACCGGGCCAGCCTCTGCTGAGGATTTGTTGTCTCCCATAACGTTACAATGGCCATTCCATCGGTTAGTCCTAGTAGCCTTCTTTTTGAACAGCAGAAAGAACTGCTTTTGTTACAGCTAGAGCATGATCGTGAGAAGCTAGAGCATGATCGTGAGAAGCTAGAGCATGATCGTGTGAAATATGAAAAGGAATTGGCATTTAAACAAGATATGGAGCGTGCTAAAATCAAGTTGCAACAAGAACGTATAGAGTTGGTTAGGGAAGGAAAGATCTCAGGGGAGAGTTTGTTTTGGGAAGGTGACCCAGATTTACCTAGGGGTAGTTCCGCTTTTGGTCGTGCCCCAGAGACATTTGATATTGTTGGGAACTTGCGGTTATTGCCTCGGTTTAATGAAAGGGACCCCGAGACATTCTTTTCGTTGTTTGAGCGGGTTGCTGACGCTAGGAGTTGGCCTGATTCTGACCGCACTTTAATGTTGCAGTGTGTGCTGACTGGTAAAGCGCAGGAAGCATATTCAGCTCTTAGTGTACACGACAGTGCCAGTTATGATAAAGTTAAAACAGCTGTGTTACAGATTTATGAATTGGTCCCTGAGGCTTACCGCCAACGATTTAGAACTTTAAAAAGGGACGATAACCAGACTCATGTTGAGTTTGCGCGACAGTTATCTTTACAGTTTAATCGCTGGTGTTCTGCCTCTGCAGTTGTGACTTTCCAAGGGCTGTGTGATCTGATTATGTTAGAGCAATTTAAGGACACAATTCCTGATCGTATTGCCACTTATATTAATGAACAGAAAGTAAAGAATGTTGCTGAAGCTGCGGTTTTGGCGGACGAGTATGTGTTGACTCACAAAAGTGTCTTTGCAAAACCCCGTATTCGGAAAGAGTGGGGGTGTTCGGATAGATTTGGGCTTCGCTCACCGAGATACTTTGATTCTCGGGCAGAGTTCTATTCAACTAGGGTTGAACCTGACTCCCATGGTAAGGCTGACTTTGGGCAGGAGTGTCACTACTGTCAAGGTTCAGGTCATTGGAAAAACGAATGTCCACTTCTCAGGTCAAAGGGTGCTTACGCTAAATCTAAGCCTGCTGCGTTAGCTGCACCTGTTCCACATCAGTTCATTCTTGACTCATTTCCTCAGGCCCAGGAGAATGTGAAAGTCCATATTGATCCAGACTATTTACCTTTCATTACAGAAGGTTTTGTGTCTATGTTAGGAAGTAAAGACCTAGTGCCAGTGAAGATCCTGAGAGACACAGGTGCCTCTGAATCATTTGTGTTGGAGTCTGTGTTACCCTTTTCTGCTGAGACTGATTCGGGGAATAGTGTTCTAATTAGGGAATAGGTTTGAACACTCTGTCAGTTCCATTGCATAAACTGATGTTGGATTGTGGGCTGGTGAAGGGTGAAGTTGTTGTGGGGGTGCGTCCTTCATTGCCTATTGAGGGTATCGACGTTATCCTTGGGAATAACTTAGCAGGTGAGCGGGTATGGCCAGTTGTGTTTCCATCTCTAGTGGTTTCCACTAAGCCGTCATTTGTTGGGATTCCTGATGAGAGTGTACAGAGTTTCCCAGAGGTGTTCTCTGCGTGTGCAGTGACACGTTCTATGAGCCGTGGCGAACTAGTCACTGCGCCGACTAATGATAATAATACAAAGTATGTCACTGTTTTCCCTGTTATCCCGTTATCTGTAACCCGCTCAGATCTAATCAATGCTCAACGGGATGACCCCACGTTGGAAGAGTTGCGTGATCAAATTGTGCCTATAGAACAGTTGGGAGATGTCGCCCATGGCTATTTTCTCCAAGAGGATGTCCTGATGAGAAAGTGGGTGTCTCATGATAGTGTTTTTCTGGGGAGGCAATTAGTCAGGTTGTTGTACCAGTTAAGCTTCGTGAGTTGGTGTTGGAAACTTCTCACAGTGACGTTGCTGGACATATGGGGGTGAGGAAAACCTACAATCGCATATTAAGACATTTCTTTTGGCCTAGATTAAAGAGGGATGTTTCTGATTTTATCAAAACTTGTCACACCTGTCAATTAACTGGTAAGCCTAATCAAGCTATTAAACCAGTACCATTGTTTCCTATTCCTGTACTCAGCCAACCTTTTGAGTATCTAATTATTGACTGTGTGGGTCCTCTGCCTCATTCTAAAAGGGTAGCAGTTACCTGTTCACTGTGATGTGTCAGACCACTAGGTTTCCTGCTGCCTATCCTCTCCGATCTATCACGACTAAATCGGTGTTAAAAGCTTTGACTCAGTTTCTCTCATTGTTTGGAATCCCTAAGGTCATTCAGAGTGATCAAGGATCTAATTTTACCTCTAATCTGTTTGGTCAGGTTCTTCAACAGCTTCATATTAAACACAATGTGTCTAGCGCCTATCACGCGCAAAGTCAAGGAGCACTGGAACGTTTCCATCAAACACTTAAGTCTTTGTTGAGAGCTTATTGTACTGAGATGGATAAGGATTGGGAGGAGGGGTTGCCTTGGTTACTGTTAGCCGCTAGGGAAGTTTCACAGGAGAGCACAGGTTTCAGTCCAAATGACCTTGTGTTTGGACATAGGGTGCGTGGACTTTTATCTGTTCTCCAGGATGACTGGAAGTCTCCCGAGCCTCCTCAGTCCCTGTGTTCGTATGTGTGTGATTTCCGGCGACGGCTGTATGCCGCTGGTGAAATGGCTAAAGAGAAGTTATCATCTTCACAGGATAGGATGAAGGGCATATTTGATCGCCGAACTGAGCCTCGTCACTTTAGTCCAGGTGACCAGGTTCTTGCTCTGCTGCCAATTGTTGGTTCTCCTTTTCAAGCCAAGTTTCAAGGTCCATATACAGTGGTGCGCCAGTACACTGAGCAAAATTATCTAGTTGCCACTCCAGAACGGAGGAAAGCACACCAGCTGTGCCATGTAAATCTGTTAAAACCCTATTATGCACGTTCCTCTGAGACTGAACAGTGGGATTCTACAGAGGACGGTAAACCTGTTCTTTTGGCTGATACCGTTGTTTCCTTGGGTTCTTGTCGTGCTAGATCTGTGCATGAGGAGGAAGATGTTCCTGGTCCTGACGATTGTATATTGCAGGGTAGATTGAAAAATTCAGAAACACTGGATATTTTAGACAGTCTTCTCACTCACCTACCTGTTGATGAGCGGAAAGAGATGGTTGGTCTGATTCAGAGATTTCCAGGTTTATTTTCTGATACACCTACACGTACAAACTTAATAGAACATGATATTGACATTGGAGGTGCTGACCCCATTCGTCAGCGGTTCTATAGAGTTTCTTCAGAGAAACTACGTTGTCTGGATGCTGAGGTCAAGTACATGCTGGAGAGTAAGATAGCAGAGCCTTCTTTCTCCAGTTGGGCTTCTCCCTGTATCTTGGTCAGTAAACCGGATGGAACAAACCGTTTTTGTACGGACTACCGTAAGGTAAACAGTGTCACAAAGCCAGATTCATTTCCTCTTCCTCGGATGGAGGACTGTGTTGATCAAGTCGGTGCAGCTAAGTTTGTGAGCAAATTTGACCTGTTAAAAGGCTATTGGCAGGTGCCACTGACGAGTAGGGCACGTGAAATCTCTGCCTTTATTACACCCTTTGGTCTGTACTCGTATTCAGTTATGAGTTTCGGTCTGCGCAATGCACCTGCCACTTTTCAGCGACTTATGAACAGGGTTGTCGCCGGTCTGACCGGGTGCGCTGTTTATTTGGACGATGTAGTGATCTATGCAGATACTTGGGAAGAACATCTGTCCCGTATTCAAGCCTTGTTTGAACGTCTGGCTGCAGGTCGCCTCACAATCAATCTGGCAAAATGTGAGTTTGCTCAGGCGACCGTTACATACCTTGGAAAAGTGGTTGGGCAGGGTGAAGTGCGTCCTGTTCGGGCTAAAGTGGTGGCTATTGATGCTTTTCCACCACCAACTACTAAAAAGGAACTGATGCGTTTCTTGGGCATGATTGGTTATTACCGTAGTTTTTGTAATAACTTCTCTACTGTGGTCGCTCCCTTGACAGATATGCTGAAAGCTAAGGCTGTTTACGTTTGGTCTACTCGTTGTCAACACGCTTTTGAAGATTCAAAGAGGTTGCTTACCTCAACTCCAGTGCTGGCTGCTCCTCGCATGGATTTGTCATTTACCTTGCAGGTGGATGCTAGTCATGTGGGGGCAGGTGCAGTTTTGCTGCAAGCAGATGTGTCTGGGATTGAGAAGCCTGTTAGTTTCTTTTCTAAAAAGTTTAACGATTATCAGTTGAACTATTCGGTTATTGAAAAGGAAGCGCTAGCACTCATTTGGGCGCTACAACACTTCGAAGTGTATGTCGGGTCGGGGTAGTACCTATTGTGGTCTACACCGACCATAACCCCTCACTTTTTTGAGGTCCATGATGTGTCCAAACCAGAGGATAATGCGATGGTGTTTATTTTTACAATCATTCCATCTCGATGTGAGGCACATCCGGGGACTGAAAACGTGATTGCTGATGCGCTCTCTCGTGCGCCCTGTTCCTAATGTTTACGTGACTAACCATTGTTTCGTATTGTCATGTTCTCTCTGTCCTGTCTGCTCCCTCCTGGTCTTGTTTTCTTTCCTCTTAAATGTTGCTTCCTGTGCGAAGGTTGCTGAGGTCTGGGGAGGAGGTTGGCTGGGGCAAATTGTAAGTGTGAACACGTAAACCCTCATCAATTTGGGGCACAGAGGCCTGTGTCAATTTGGGGCGCAGAGGCCTGTGTCAATTTGGGGCGCAGAGGCCTGTGTCAATTTGGGGCGCAGAGGCCTGTGTCAATTTGGGGCGCAGAGGCCTGTGTCAATTTGGGCGCAGAGGCCTGTGTCAATTTGGGACGCAGAGGCCTGTGTCAATTTGGGACGCAGAGGCCTGTGTCAATTTGGGACGCAGAGGCCTGTGTCAATTTGGGGACGCAGAGGCCTGTGTCAATTTGGGACGCGGGAGGCTGGTATGTTGTTCCGGGGTCCTTGTTGGTCCCCGGTTTTATGGGGGGAATGTGACGACCCTCCCACTCTGTCTGCCGTATTCTGTCTTTGTTCTTGTTTTCTTATTAGGATGCCGGTGGGCGGAGTTGAGAGGGTCGTCAGCTACATGGGAAACACCTGGGCCAGGTGTCTCCCAGGATAAATAGACCTCTTCAACATTCATGGAGGAGACTCTCTCCATGCAGACACCTGTTGTAGATTGTGGTGTGGTTCTTGGTGGCCTTTTGTTTGTTTGCTTTGGCACCTTTCAACACCCTGCATTATCACATTCATGCATGCAAAACACTCACTTACACTACGGACTACTGATTACACACACCATTGGATATTTTCCTTAGTTGCTTTAGTTAATAAATATATCTTTTGTTACTCCTTATCTCCACGTTGTCTCCCTTTGTTACGGGCTTTGAGCCGGTTAAAGAACTGACACTGCCTAGCTAGGAGGTCTACATGGTTAAAGAACTGACACTGCCTAGCTAGCAGGTCTACATGGTTAAAGAACTGACACTGCCTAGCTAGGGGGTCTACATGGGGAAAGAACTGGCACTGCCTAGCTAGGGGGTCTACATGGTTAAAGAACTGACACTGCCTAGCTAGGGGGTCTACATGGTTAAATAACTGACACTGCCTAGCTAGGGGGTCTACATGGTTAAAGAACTGGCACTGCCTAGCTAGGGGGTCTACATGGTTAAAGAACTGGCACTGCCTAGCTAGGAGGTCTACATGGTTAAAGAACTGACACTGCCTAGCTAGGGGGTCTACATGGTTAAAGAAGTGACACTGCCTAGCTAGGGGGTCTACATGGTTAAAGAAGTGTCACAGCCTAGCTAGGAGGTCTACATGGTTAAAGAACTGACAATGCCTAGCTAGGAGGTCTACATGGTTAAAGAACTGGCACTGCCTAGCTAGGAGGTCTACATGGTTAAATAACTGACACTGCCTAGCTATGTGTCTACATGGTTAAAGAAGTGTCACTGCCTAGCTAGGGGGTCTACATGGTTAAAGAACGGTTACTGCCTAGCTAGGGGGTCTACATGGTTAAAGAACGGTTACTGCCTAGCTAGGGGGTCTACATGGTTAAAGAACTGACACTGCCTAGCTAGGAGGTCTACATGGGGAAAGAACTGACACTGCCTAGCTTGGGGTCTACATGGTTAAAGAAGTGTCACTGCCTAGCTTGGAGGTCTACATGTTTAAAGAACTGACACTGCCTAGCTAGGAGGTCTACATGGTTAAAGAACTGACACTGAACTGTAATGAGTTCTTATCACTGTTTTTATCACACATTTTCTGCTGGTGACAGATCTGAACTATTTGTGTGTAATTGAGGCAAACTATCCAAGTGAAGTATTATGAAGAGTATCCAGCTTACCACAAAAATATCTAAGATTAATTTCCTAATCTAAGACCTTCCTTAACATGGGAAAACCATGGATTGCCAATGTACTTTTTTTCTGGATAAAAAAGGGACTTAGGTGGTGGGCGTGGCCAGGGGTGTGGCAATGGGCCTGGGAAAGAACATTTTAGAGGCCTCCCATCTTGGCAGGCGAGAGGACATTTTGCTGTTTTCAAAGTCATTTCCTGCAAATCTACACATTTTGTCATGGAGCTGAAATAAAAAAAATGCTGTTTAAAAGCTCCTTTCCTTCACGCACATGCGCAAGCACGCAGGCACACACACATCCTCTAGTCCTTGGCAAACAGTACTAGAGGACTGTAGAGATCTGCCAAATAATTAGTTAAGGGTTATGGAAGGGGATTTACAGTGAGAGCATGCCAGGACCCCACATTGTTAAATAGCCCCACCACAGCTGTATGGACCCAACCAGGGGCAGACTGAAACAATCATTCTGGCCGGGAATTTGACTCCATCCCAGGCCACCCTGTTCATGCAAACCACCAGACTGCTAATTTTGTAGGCTAACCCTATTTGTTGATGCAACAGGTACCAAACTAGTTATACATTTGGCCACTATGTTCATCTGGGAAGAAAGTTATCCACTTTACAAAATACAAACATTTGGGACTGACCAACAAGTAGTCTATCTGAACACTGAGTTTTCGAGGTATGCTATGGCTATGGGTGCACCCTCAAACGCACTAGGAATACACCAATCATAGCACATACAAATGTATAAGGTATGCTCCCGATTACAGTCCTACTGATAATCTCATAAATAAAGCACATATTCATCTAAAATCATAGCCTACATGTTTAGGTTTGTGCCTTTAAGTTGTACCTGAAGGTTCCTGCTCTGAGTCTCACTCTGAACTGACCACCATCTTCAGTTCTGGCCAGTCCGCCATTGGACCCAACACAACACTCTCTAACACCCCGGCCATCCACAGCCTCTCACAGACAGCTCAGCACTCCCAGGCCATCCAGAGCCTCACACAGACAGCTCAGCACTCCCAGGCCACCCAGAGCCTCACACAGACAGCTCAGCACTCCCAGGCCATCCAGAGCCTCTCACAGACAGCTCAGCACGCCCCAGCCATCCAGAGCCTCACGCAGACAGCTCAGCACTCCCAGGCCATCCAGAGCCTCTCACAGACAGCTCAGCACGCCCCAGCCATCCAGAGCCTCACACAGACAGCTCAGCACTCCCAGGCCATCCAGAGCCTCTCACAGACAGCTCAGCACTCTCAGGCCATGTAGAGCCTCACACAGACAGCTCAGCACTCTCAGGCCATGTAGAGCCTCACACAAACAGCTCAGCACTCCCAGGCCATCCAGAGCCTCACACAGACAGCTCAGCACGCCCCAGCCATCCAGAGCCTCACACAGACAGCTCAGCACGCCCCAGCCATCCAGAGCCTCACACAGACAGCTCAGCACTCCTAGGCCATCCAGAGCCTCACACAGACAGCTCAGCACGCCCCAGCCATCCAGAGCCTCATACAGACAGCTCAGCACTCCCAGGCCATGTAGAGCCTCTCACAGACAGCTCAGCACTCTCAGGCCATGTAGAGCCTCACACAGACAGCTCAGCACTCTCAGGCCATGTAGAGCCTCACACAAACAGCTCAGCACTCCCAGGCCATCCAGAGCCTCACACAGACAGCTCAGCACGCCCCAGCCATCCAGAGCCTCACACAGACAGCTCAGCACGCCCCAGCCATCCAGAGCCTCACACAGACAGCTCAGCACTCCCAGGCCATCCAGAGCCTCACACAGACAGCTCAGCACGCCCCAGCCATCCAGAGCCTCACACAGACAGCTCAGCACTCCCAGGCCATCCAGAGCCTCACACAGACAGTTCAGCATGCCCCAGCCATCCAGATCCTCACACAGACAGCTCAGCACTCCCAGGCCATCCAGAGCCTCACACAGACAGCTCAACACTCCCAGGCCATCCAGAGCCTCACACAGACAGTTCAGCACGCCCCAGCCATCCAGAGCCTCACACAGACAGCTCAGCATGCTACATTGTTCTGTATTTATATTTCACCCTTACTCTAACAGAGAACACAGTATCATTTACAACAGCACCTCACAAGATGAGATTGGCAAAGGGACAATAAATAGTAGATTAATTGATTGATTTGTAGCCCATGAATTGTCCATGTACATCAGTGGAGGCTGCTGAGGGGAGGACGGCTCATAATAATGGCTGGAGTGAAGTGAATGGAATGTTATCCAAAATGTGTTTGATAACATTCCATTCACTCCATTTCAGCCATTACTATGAGCTGTCCTCCCCTCAGCAGCCTCCACTGATGTACTTGTGGGTTATAGCTATGAGAAGTTGATTTACTGTAAAGAGCTTACAATAAACACAGCCACCAGTAGAGGGGAGCATTGAATAGGGGACCATTGCATTGAGGCACCATCATTATGGAGAGGGGTATTGGAATCTGAGTGCAAGTAAATTAACAAAAATGCATGAAATGCTGCCATCTACTGTCGAATGGACTACACACACTACACTGAGATGAGCAAAAAGGCTAATTAAGAAGGTTCACATTTTGCATTAGCTGTGACTAGTGTGTGTGTTATTTCACTCATGAGTTCAACAAATACTCACTTACAGTTGAAGTCGAAGTTTACATACAATTAGGTTGGAGTCATCAAAACTTGTTTTTTAACCACTCCACAAATTTCTTGTTAACAAACTATAGTTTTGGCAAGTCGGTTAGGACATCTACTTTGTGCATGACACAAGTAATTTTTCCAACAGTTGTTCACAGACAGATTATTTCACTTATAATTCACTGTATCACAATTCCAGTGGGTCAGAAGTTTACATATACTAAGTTGACTGTGCCTTTAAACAGCTTGGAAAATTCCAGAAAATTATATCATGGCTTTAGAAGCCTCTGATAGGCTAATTGACATCAATTGAGTCAATTGGAGGTGTACCTGTGGATGTATTCAAGGCCTACCTTCAAACTAAGTGCCTCTTTGCCATCATGGTAAAATCAAAAGAAATCAGCCAAGACCTAAGAAAAAAATTGTAGTCTGGTTCATCCTTGGGAGCAATTTCCAAAGGCCTGAAGGTACCACGTTCATCTATACAAACAATAGTAGGCAAGTATAAACACCATGGGACCACTCAGCCGTCATACCGCTCAGGAAGGAGACGCATTCTGTCTCCTAGAGATGAGCGTACTTTGGTGCGAAAAGTGCAAATCTATCCCAGAATAACAGTAAAGGACCTTGTGAAGATGCTGGAGGCAACAGGTACAAAACTATCTATATCCACAGTAAAACAAGTCCTATATCGACATAACCTGAAAGGCCACTCAGCAAGGAAGAAGCCACTGCTCCAAAATAGTTTCCAACTTCACATGGGGACAAAGATCATACTTTTTGGAGAAATTTCCTCTGGTCTGATGAAACAAAAATAGATCTGTTTGGCCATAATGACCATCATTATGTTTGGAGGAAAAAGGGGGAGGCTTGCAAGCCGAAGAACACCCTCCCAACCGTGAAGCACGGGGGTGGCAGCATCATGTTGTGGGGGTGCTTTACTGCAGGAGAGACTGGTGCACATCACAAAATAGATGGCATCATGAGGAAGAAAATGATGTGGATATATTGAAGCAACATCTCAAGACATCAGTCAGGAAGTTAAAGCTTGGTCGCAAATGGGTCTTCCAAATGGACAATGACCCCATGCATACTTCCAAAGTTGTGGCAAAATGGCTTAAGGACAACAAAGTCAAGGTATTGGAGTGGCCATCACAAAGCCCTGACCTCAATCCTAGAGAAAATTTGTGAGCAGAACTGAAAAAGCGTGTGCAAGCAAGGAGGCCTACAAACCTGACTCAGTTATACCAGCTCTGAGAAATGGGCCAAAATTTACGTAACTTATTGTGGGAAGCTTGTGGAACCCGAGAAATTTGACCCAAGTTAAACAATTTAAAGGCAATGCTACCAAATACTAATTGAGTGCATGTAAATTTCTGACCCACTGGGAATATGATGAAAGGCATAAAAGCTGAAATAAATAATTCTCTCTACTATTATTCTGACGTTTCACATCCTTAAAATAAAGTGGTGATCCTAACTGACCTAAGACAGGGAATTTGTACTAGGATTAAATGTCAGGAATTGTGAAATGTGAAATGTTAAATTGTTTAATGTGTTTGGCTAAGGTGTACAGTTCAACGGTATATCTGTCCAGTCCTTTCAGATATGTGAAGACTGAAGGGATGGGGTCTAGACAGTAGGGACTGAAATGGAACTGGGCCATGGTCTACTTGCAGAGTGCCCTGATGGACATGCTAAAGTGATGAAGAGAAAAATAGAGGACCTTCTTCAGGCATTATATTGGCAGTAATGTGACAGAAACCGTCTGTGTGACACTGCCCCCCTCGAACACAATGCCCTCCCCTCTGAACACAACCGTCTGTGTGACACTGCCCCCCTCGAACACAATGCCCTCCCCCCGAACACAACCGTCTGTGGTTGTGTTTGGAAGGAGGGGGAGCTAGGTTGAACCCACTGTGGGATATCGAAATGGGATTTTTTCAGAGAGCGAAGCAGGGTATATTCAGAGGAGAGGGTGTAAAACTGAAAAACACGGTCTTTTTTCTCAAGTATCAATGCCGGATTCATTAGAGAAGACAGGAGATGGGAGGAGAGGAAAGCAATACAATACGATGCTTGTTGTGAAGTATCTTTTAACTGGAGTACTTGGGGACCTTGGTTTCAGGCAACAGCAGAAAGGAATCTGTCGAGATCTGTAAACATATTGTATGATAAAAAACAACCGTCTATAGATATTCCATATTTAGCTTGTCTACTGTCATCGACCACAAATATACTGACTTTCCCCAACTCAGTAGAAGAGACACAAGAAAAAAAGTTGAGTAGTCCCATTATTTTGATATTCTGCTCAGGATAATGGGGGACTACTGTGCCTATAGATTTTGGCACAAACGACCTGGCTCAAAAACATGGTAGTGGAATCATGACTTCAATAACTGTTAGAACAGTGGTCAGAAGAACACAACAAAAAGCACAGGCCCAAGCACTATCCCTTGTCAGCTTAAGATGTTGAAAAACATGTACGGATCTGATTATGTAAAGTGATCTATAACAGAGCTTTGGTCCGCGATACTTTATGCTAGAGACAAGTTGTAAAATACCCGGGAAAGACGTGACTCCAATGCATATGGGGATATCATTGTTTCCAATGCATATGGGGATATCATTGTTTCCCATGCATATGGGGATATCATTGTTTCCAATGCATATGGGGATATCATTGTTTCCAATGCATATGGGGATATCATTGTTTCCAATGCATATAGTGGTATCATTGTTTCCAATGCATATGGAGATATCATTGTTTCCAATGCATATGGGGATATCATTGTTTCCAATGCATATGGGGATATCATTGTTTCCAATGCATATGGGGATATCATTGTTTCCAATGCATATGGGGATATCAATTGTTTCCAATGCATATGGGGATATCATTGTTTCCAATGCATATGGGGATATCATTGTTTCCAATGCATATGGGGATATCATTGTTTCCAATGCATATGGGGATATCATTGTTTCCAATGCATATGGGGATATCAATTGTTTCCAATGCATATGGGGATATCATTGTTTCCAATGCATATGGGGATATCATTGTTTCCAATGCATATGGGGATATCATTGTTTCCAATGCATATGGGGATATCAATTGTTTCCAATGCATATGGGGATATCATTGTTTCCAATGCATATGGGGATATCATTGTTTCCAATGCATATGGGGATATCAATTGTTTCCAATGCATATGGGGATATCATTGTTTCCAATGCATATGGGGATATCATTGTTTCGTATCTTTGACATTCACAACCTTCTATAGCCAGGGAGACAAAAAATGTACTTTGCTTGAGAAGTAATCTAATTCTGTCACTTTCAATTGACTAAGCTGTTCACTTTCTGTACAATAGAAGATGTTTAAACCCAGACAGCTATGGAAGAAGAGTAGCCAGCAGGTAAAGCTTACATTTTTCTCTGTCAGAGGTGGAAAGGTAGGCCTAACTTTTTAAAGTACCATGCTCAGATTCCTAATGATGTCTCAGATTTAATTACAGGGACAGTTTCGTTGATTTGGTATTGGAGAAATGTGATAAGATGAACACAAAAGTCTATCTCTCTGTCCATTCCGAATCTGTAATTTCAGTAATGTGTGTGGTATTTTTTTAAAAAATTCTGCTAATATGTAAAATGACATAGAATTGCATGAAATGTTTATAAAAGGCATTTTTTTTCTCAGACCTGCAAATACTATGATAGATTCATGCAATGCTTTTACAATAAAGAAGATCTTTACACCTCTACTCTAACTCTTGTCCATGGTGGTCTGTGAACCCATAACCTTCTGGCCCTGTGCCCTATAAAAAAAAATCCTGCTTTGCCTTATAGGACTAATGCTTATCTAATGCATATCTAAGGCTCTGGTATGTCCAAGAAGTGACAGTAAACGGTAGGCACGTTCTCTGCTATCCACTTGATGTTTTCATTATTATTTGGGGTATAGGGGAGGGGTCACTTGTTTTTGTTTTTAGGTCAAATATATTTTTCTGAAGAGAAGGCATTTCTATTCATTTCTATTTCAGAGAAGTCAGATTGAAATAACGTTCACTGCCTAAGCAGGGAAGAAGGATATTGTGTGTTGGTTGCATCATTACAAGCTTTCAGGTCTCCTTTCTGCTGTCTGTAATTTCCCACTCTTTTAATTAGTCTACAATCAGGTTGTTTCAAGGAAACACTGGGAAAATGGTGTTAGTTTAAGACTAAAACACTGTTTCGTGTCTACAATTAGGAGTGCATTTTGTAAACACACACAGCCAAAGAGCAAGTGGCGCTTTAGAAATGACTATGTACAGTATCTAGGACGAGAGTATGTTGAATGGTGTAACTTTATAATACCAGGGCCACACCTGTAGCTGACAACAACAGGAAGTACAGCAGGCCACGTGAATAGGAGATAAAACTATTATTCTCTCTGAGGGTCGCTGCGATTCTTATATTTCCGTTCACCTACTGAAATATGAAATATGAGACCAAAACAAAGCATCTAAGGCCTCTTTTATTCCCACTTTTATACATACGTATTGAGTTCAACTTCATAATACCTCTCTCCTCCATTGCCTATAGGCCAGTGTTTCCCAACTCCAGTCCTCCAGTACCCCCAACAACATACATTTTTGTTGTAGCCCCCAGACAAGCAGACCTGATTCATCTCATTGAGGGCCTGATGATTAGTTGACTAGTTGAATCAGGGGTGCTTGTCTGGGGCTACAACACAAATGTGTGCTGTTGGTGGTACTGAAGGGCTGTAGATGGGAAACCCTGCTATAGGCTACTGTTCATCTGGCAGACACTGCTGTCTTTAGTGTGAGACTCTAGGGGGATGTGAAATCAAAGTCAAGTGGAAAGACCAAGACCCACGGGCCATAGAGCTGCAGCTCAATACTGCGATCACATTCCTCCGGAGATGGGCCTTTTCCCTTGCAGCATGTGTCACAACACATCAATTCACACTAAGTTCCCAGTAACAGGCTCAGACTTCTAGCCTGGTTCTGTCTTGCAAACAACGACCATTGGTGTTGGCAAATGGCAAGACAGCACAAACAGATCTGAGACCAGGTTAAAGAAACGACAGTAGGATTTGGCAAGACAGCACAAACAGATCTTGGACCAGGGTAAAGACTTCAGGATCAGGGAGAGAAACGATGAGATGACAGAGACAGACAGAGAGGTGACAGGCGGGCCAGGCATACTGTGATGCTGGTCACCAGGGGTCAGACACATTTTGGAATAACTGTACTCTGACACAGCTAACATGACACAGTTAATCAGTGATGGTTTGAGGTGGATTGGACTGGATGACGAGAAGCTTACAAGCAAACAAGGGGCCAATGGTTCCAAACCAACCCTGTAGTTTCGATCTAAGAAAAGATCTTGGTTCAATACATCGTATATACCATCCAGGGGAGAATGACTGCCCCCTCTCATTGAAGCCATGGAAGTTCAAGGCCGACCGCGGTACTGCAGACATTGTAAGCAGAAAACAGGATAACCAATTATAGTGAATGGAAAAATGGCGATCTTTGTGGTCAATCTTTGTGTAAATAAAAACTTGTTTTGAAGACAACCATACCACATACCAATTTTTCTCTCCAAACGTTGCGTTTTGTGTTAGCAATTACACATTATTCTTAGGGTGTGGGGGGGGCTAGTTACACCCTAGTACCCTAATAATAATTGCTTCTAATGCACCAGGTGTATGTCATAAAAACAATTATTTTAAAATCGCACACAGAAGAAGTTATACGGATAGTTTAGTTGCTAATGGCAGCCTGCAGTACCCCGGGCAGCCTTCACATTGAGTTACTCAATGAGAGGGGCAGCACTGAGCTAGCCTGCAACGTCACTTCCTGGAGTAGCTCAAACTGCACGTTATGCCTCTATGAGAAGCCATTTTAACTGACTTAATTTGGCTTTAATGCGCTATTGAGTCTTCACATAGGAATTAATGGTGTCACATGTTCAATGTCTTTGTCCATTCATACATAGTCATTGATACCATCTGTTTTTAAACTGCATAGAAATAATATTACATTGTTTTAAACTCATTTGCAGTTTCTCACCCCCAAAAAACACAACTCAAATGATTAATCCCTAGGGAGTAAATCTCAGCCCCACCCTCTACCCTTTAGGCTCATGGCGACAAATAGCCGTGTGAATCTAGCACTTGTATCTTAAATGGACAATGACCCCACAGTCGGCTAGGATCCAGTTAGTTGTTCAGGTTGGAGTTGAATTGGGCTCCATGCCATCTGGCCACTATGTGGGAAGTGAATGAGAGCGTCCTCTTCCATTCCCCATTCCACCAGGCCTGATGAGACGTAGAATACCCACAACATAATAGATCCTCCAGTGGAAAAGTTAGACACTCGGCTGTCTTATCTGAGTTCCTTTCCCACTATGCTGAATACAGACATCTCAGACAATTGTCTTGTTCTGTGTTGATCAAACGCTTTAGAAACCGGCTTTCCATGACCAGTGAGTCACTCACTCAACACATGGAGGTTTCTCTGATACAGTGACTGACTAGCAAAGAAGATAATTCAGGGTAAATGCCTTCTATGTTTTGAGAGGCTGCTTGGCACAGCGAGATATGTGCAGTGTTGTGTGAACTACCTATTAACCATGAAATAGTCTGTTGACCATTCAAGGAAGTATACATACAAGTGAATCCTGATGTTTATTATTAAGCCCCCTACTGCCTTCAGAACAGACCCAATTCGACGGAGCATGAACAATACAAGGTGTCGACGGAGCATGGACTATACAAGGTGTCGATGGAGCATGAACTATACAAGGTGTCGACGGAGCATGAACAATACAAGGTGTCGACGGAGCATGAACAATAGAAGGTGTAGACGGAGCATGAACAATACAAGGTGTCGACGGAGCATGGACTATACAAGGTGTCGACGGAGCATGAACAATACAAGGTGTCGACGGAGCATGAACAATACAAGGTGTCGAAGGAGCATGAACTATACAAGGTGTCGACGGAGCATGGACTATACAAGGTGTCGACATAGCATGAATTATACAAGGTGTCGAAGGAGCATGAATTATACAAGGTGTCGACGGAGCATGGACTATACAAGGTGTCGACGGAGCATGAACAATACAAGGTGTCGACGGAGCATGGACTATACAAGGTGTCGACGGAGCATGGACTATACAAGGTGTCGACGGAGCATGAACAATACAAGGTGTCGACGGAGCATGAACAATACAAGGTGTCGACGGAGCATGAACAATACAAGGTGTAGACGGAGCATGAACAATACAAGGTGTCGACGGAGCATGGACTATACAAGGTGTCGATGGAGCATGGTGTTATGCTGGTGAATGAGGACCCAAAAGCGACTTAACGAAAACAGAGTCTTTATTCCAGTATATGACAAAAGTAATAATCCTGGAAAAATCAAGAAGAAAACAAAACAGGAAAAAAATTAAATCCACTCGTAGTAACGAGGACAGACTGGAGACTCGACCATTGACTGCAGGTTGCTTCGGGAAGGCACCGACCGTAGCAGACTAAGACACCTGCTCACACGCAGCATCTGAAGGAGACAAAACACGACAGGGCGAGACAAGGACACAGCACAGCGAACATCATACAAGGATCCGACAAGGACAGAAGCGGTAAACAAGGGGAGAAATAGGGCTCTAATCAGAGGGCAAAATAGGGGACAGGTGTGAAAAGAGTAAATGAGTGAGTTAGGAGAATGAGGAACAGCTGGGAGCAGGAACGGAACGATAGAGAGAAGAGAGAGAGGGAGGGGGAGAGAGAGGGATAGAAAAAGGGAACGAACCTAATAAGACCAGGGGGAAACGAACAGAAGGGAAAGCACAAGGACAAGACAATATATGACAAAACATGACAGTACCCCCCCCACTCACCGAGCGCCGGCGCACTCGAGGAGGAATCCTGGCGGCAACGGAGGAAATCATCAATCAGCGAACGGTCCAGCACGTCCCGAGATGGAACCCAACTCCTCTCCTCAGGACCGTAACCCTCCCAATCCACTAAGTACTGGTGACCACGTCCCCGAGAACGCATGTCCATGATCCTACGTACCTTGTAAATAGGTGCGCCCTCGACAAGGACGGGGGGGGGGGGGAAGACGAACGGGGGCGCGAAGAAAGGGCTTGACACAGGAGACATGGAAGGCAGGATGGACGCGACGAAGATGTCGCGGAAGAAGCAGTCGCACAGCGACAGGATTGACGACCTGGGAGACACGGAACGGACCAATGAACCGCGTAGTCAACTTATGAGAAGCTGTCGTAAGGGGAAGGTTACGAGTGGAAAGCCACACTCTCTGGCCGCGACAATACCTAGGACTCTTAATCCTACGTTTATTGGCGGCTCTCACAGTCTGCGCCCTGTAACGGCAAAGTGCAGACCTCACCCTCCTCCAGGTGCGCTCACAACGTTGGACAAACGCCTGAGCGGAGGGAACGCTGGACTCGGCGAGCTGGGACGAGAACAGAGGAGGCTGGTAACCCAGACTACTCTGAAACGGAGATAGCCCGGTAGCAGACGAAGGAAGCGAGTTGTGAGCGTATTCTGCCCAGGGGAGCTGTTCTGCCCAAGACGCAGGGTTTCTAAAAGAAAGGCTGCGTAATATGCGACCAATCGTATGATTGGCCCTTTCTGCTTGACCGTTAGACTGGGGATGAAAACCGGAAGAGAGACTGACGGAAGCACCAATAAAACGACAGAACTCCCTCCAAAACTGTGACGTGAATTGCGGACCTCTGTCTGAAACGGCGTCTAACGGGAGGCCATGAATTCTGAACACATTCTCAATGATGACTTGTGCCGTCTCCTTAGCGGAAGGAAGCTTAGCGAGGGGAATGAAATGTGCCGCCTTAGAGAACCTATCGACAACCGTAAGAATCACAGTCTTCCCCGCAGACAAAGGCAGACCGGTAATGAAGTCTAAGGCGATGTGAGACCATGGTCGAGAAGGAATGGGAAGCGGTCTGAGACGACCGGCAGGAGGAGAGTTACCTGACTTAGTCTGCGCGCAGTCCGAACAAGCAGCCACGAAACGGCGCGTGTCACGCTCCTGAGTAGGCCACCAAAACCGCTGGCGAATAGAAGCAAGTGTACCTCGAACGCCGGGATGGCCAGCTAACTTGGCAGAGTGAGCCCACTGAAGAACAGCCAGACGAGTAGAAACAGGAACGAAAAGAAGGTTACTAGGACAAGCGCGGCGACGCAGTGTGAGTGAGTGCTTGCTTAACCTGTCTCTCAATTCCCCAGACAGTCAACCCGACAACACGCCCATAAGGAAAAATCCCTCGGGATCGGTAGAAGCCACAGAAGAACTAAAGAGACGGGATAAGGCATCAGGCTTGGTGTTCTTATTACCCGGGCGATAAGAAATCACAAACTCGAAACGAGCGAAAAACAACGCCCAACGAGCTTGACGTGCATTAAGTCGTTTGGCAGAACGGATGTACTCAAGGTTCTTATGGTCAGTCCAAACGACAAAAGGAACGGTCGCCCCCTCCAACCACTGTCGCCATTCGCCTAGGGCTAAGCGGATGGCGAGCAGTTCGCGGTTACCCACATCATAGTTGCGTTCCGATGGCGACAGGCGATGAGAAAAATAAGCGCAAGGATGGACCTTATCGTCAGACTGGAAGCGCTGGGATAGAATGGCTCCCACGCCCACCTCTGAAGCGTCAACCTCGACAATGAATTGTTTAGTGACGTCAGGAGTAACGAGGATAGGAGTGGACGTAAAACGCTTCTTGAGGAGATCAAAAGCTCCCTGGGCGGAACCAGACCACTTAAAGCACGTCTTGACAGAAGTAAGAGCTGTGAGAGGGGCAGCAACTTGACCGAAATTACGAATGAAACGCCGATAGAAATTAGCGAAACCTAGAAAGCGCTGCAACTCGACACGTGACCTTGGAACGGGCCAATCACTGACAGCCTGTACCTTAGCGGGATCCATCTGAATGCCTTCAGCGGAAATAACAGAACTGAGAAATGTGACAGAGGAGACATGAAAGGCGCACTTCTCAGCCTTCACGTAGAGACAATTCTCTAAAAGGCGTTGGAGTACACGTCGAACATGCTGAACATGAATCTCGAGTGACGGTGAAAAAATCAGGATATCGTCAAGGTAGACAAAAACAAAGATGTTCAGCATGTCTCTCAGTACATCATTAACTAATGCCTGAAAAACAGCTGGAGCATTAGCGAGACCAAACGGCAGAACCCGGTACTCAAAATGCCCTAACGGAGTGTTAAACGCCGTTTTCCACTCGTCCCCCTCTCTGATGCGCACGAGATGGTAAGCGTTACGAAGGTCCAACTTAGTAAAGAACCTGGCTCCCTGCAGAATCTCGAAGGCTGACGACATAAGGGGAAGCGGATAACGATTCTTAACCGTTATGTCATTCAGCCCTCGATAATCCACGCAGGGGCGCAGAGTACCATCCTTCTTCTTAACAAAAAAAACCCCCGCTCCGGCAGGAGAGGAAGAAGGCACTACGGTGCCGGCGTCAAGAGAAACAGACAAATAATCCTCGAGAGCCTTACGTTCGGGAGCCGACAGAGAGTATAGTCTACCCCGAGGGGGAGTGGTCCCCGGAAGGAGATCAATACTACAATCATACGACCGGTGAGGAGGAAGGGAGTTGGCTCTGGACCGACTGAAGACCGTGCGCAGATCATGATATTCCTCCGGCACTCCTGTCAAATCACCAGGTTCCTCCTGAGAAGAGGGGACAGAAGAAACAGGAGGGATAGCAGACATTAAACACTTCACATGACAAGAAACGTTCCAGGATAGGATAGAATTACTAGACCAATTAATAGAAGGATTATGACATACTAGCCAGGGATGACCCAAAACAACAGGTGTAAAAGGTGAACGAAAAATCAAAAAGGAAATGGTCTCACTGTGGTTACCAGATACTGTGAGGGTTAAAGGTAGTGTCTCACATCTGATACTGGGGAGAAGACTACCATCTAAGGCGAACATGGGCGTGGGCTTCCCTAACTGTCTGCGAGGAATGTCATGTTTCCGAGCCCATGCTTCGTCCATAAAACAACCCTCAGCCCCAGAGTCTATCAAGGCACTGCATGAAGCAGCCGAACCGGTCCAGCGTAGACCTGAGTAGTAGCGCTCACCAGTAGCCCTCCGCTTACTGATGAGCTCTGGCTTTTACTGGACATGAATTGACAAAATGTCCAGCAGAACCGCAATAGAGGCAAAGGCGGTTGGTGATCCTCCGTTCCCTCTCCTTAGTCGAGATGCGAATACCTCCCAGCTGCATGGGCTCAGTCTCTGAGCCGGAGGGAGGAGATGGTTGCAATGCGGAGAGGGGGAACACCGTTAACGCAAGCTCTCTTCCACGAGCTCGGTGACGAAGATCTACCCGTCGTTCTATGCGGATGGCGAGTGCAATCAAAGAGTCCACACTGGAAGGAACCTCCCGGGAGAGAATCTCATCCTTAACCTCAGCGTGGAGTCCCTCCAGAAAACGAGCGAGCAGGGCCGGCTCGTTCCAGTCACTAGAGGCAGCAAGAATGCGAAACTCTATAGAGTAATCCGTTATGGATCGATCACCTTGACATAGGGAAGCCAAGGCCCTAGAAGCCTCCCTACCAAAAACTGAACGATCAAAAACCCATATCATCTCCTCTTTAAAGTTCAGATAATTGTTAGAACACTCAGCCCTTGCCTCCCAGATAGCTGTGCCCCACTCTCGAGCCCGACCAGTAAGGAGTGAAATGACGTAAGCAATCCGAGCTCTCTCTCTTGAGTATGTGTTGGGTTGGAGAGAGAACACAATATCACACTGGGTGAGAAAGGAACGGCACTCAGTGGGCTGCCCAGAATAACATGGTGGGTTATTAACCCTAGGTTCCGGAGACTCGGAAGACCAGGAAGTAGCTGGTGGCACGAGACGAAGACTCTGAAACTGTCCTGAGAGGTCGGAAACCTGAGCGGCCAGGGTCTCAACGGCATGACGAGCAGCAGACAATTCCTGCTCGTGTCTGCCGAGCATAGCTCCCTGGATCTCGACGGCAGTGTTACGAGAATCCGTAGTCGCTGGGTCCATTCTTGGTCGGATCCTTCTGTTATGCTGGTGAATGAGGACCCAAAAGCGACTTAACGAAAACAGAGTCTTTATTCCAGTATATGACAAAAGTAATAATCTTGGAAAAATCAAGAAGAAAACAAAACAGGAAAAAACTTAAATCCACTCGTAGTAACGAGGACAGACTGGAGACTCGACCATTGACTGCAGGTTGCTTCGGGAAGGCACCGACCGTAGCAGACTAAGACACCTGCTCACACGCAGCATCTGAAGGAGACAAAACACGACAGGGCGAGACAAGGACACAGCACAGCGAACATCATACAAGGATCCGACAAGGACAGAAGCGGAAAACAAGGGGAGAAATAGGGCTCTAATCAGAGGGCAAAATAGGGGACAGGTGTGAAAAGAGTAAACGAGTGAGTTAGGAGAATGAGGAACAGCTGGGAGCAGGAACGGAATGATAGAGAGAAGAGAGAGAGGGAGGGGGAGAGAGAGGGATAGAAAAAGGGAACGAACCTAATAAGACCAGCAGGGGGAAACGAACAGAAGGGAAAGCACAAGGACAAGACAATATATGACAAAACATGACACATGGACTATACAAGGTGTCGACGGAGCATGAACAATACAAGGTGTCGATGGAGCATGAACAATACAAGGTGTCGACGGAGCATGAACAATACAAGGTGTCGACGGAGCATGAACAATACAAGGTGTAGACGGAGCATGAACAATACAAGGTGTCGACGGAGCATGGACTATACAAGGTGTCGATGGAGCATGGACTATACAAGGTGTCGACGGAGCATGAACAATACAAGGTGTCGACGGAGCATGAACAATACAAGGTGTCGACGGAGCATGAACAATACAAGGTGTCGAAGGAGCATGAACTATACAAGGTGTCGACGGAGCATGAATTATACAAGGTGTCGACGGAGCATGGACTATACAAGGTGTCGAAGGAGCATGAACTATACAAGGTGTCGACGGAGCATGAATTATACAAGGTGTCGACGGAGCATGGACTATACAAGGTGTCGAAGGAGCATGAACTATACAAGGTGTCGACGGAGCATGGACTATACAAGGTGTCGAAGGAGCATGAACTATACAAGGTGTCCACGGAGCATGGACTATACAAGGTGTCGAAGGAGCATGAACTATACAAGGTGTCGATGGGGCATTGGACTACACAAGGTGTCGACGGAGCATGAACTATACAAGGTGTCGAAGGAGCATGAACTATACAAGGTGTCGATGGAGCATGAACTATACAAGGTGTCGAAAGCGTTCCACTGGGGTGCTGGCCCATGTTGACTCCAACACTTCCCACAGTTGTGTTAAGTTGGCTGGATGCCCTTTGGGTGGTGTACCGTTCTTGATACACACAGAAAACCTTTGAGCATAAAAAAACAGAAGCGCTGCAGTTCTTGACTCACTCAAACCGGTGCGCCTGGCACCTACTACCATACCCCGTTCAGAGGCACTTCAATCTGTTTTCTTGCCCATAAACCCTTTAAACGGCACACATGCACAATCCATGTCTCAATTGTCTCAAGGCTTAAAAATCCTTCTTTAACCTGTCTCCTCCCCTTCATCTACACTGATTGAAGTGGACTTAACAAGTGACAACAATAAGGGATCATAGCTTTCACCTGGATTCACCTGGTCAGGTGATGGAAAGACCAAGTGTTCCTAATGTTTCGTACACTCAGTGTACCGTTACATGTTTTCTTAATGGTTTCCATGACAATAAAGCTATGTTAATAGGGCCATGTCGTGAGGAGCAGGGGAGGTGATGCAAGCCCCAGCCTGTGGTCACCCCTGTCCCCACCATCACCCCTAGCACCACCACAACACAGCCTACCCAGTCTGACTGTGCAGATGGCTAAACATTGCATTCCGTACCATCAAACAGGACCTATTCTGTTCAAAGACCAATTTAGATGGGCGAGCTGATATAAACACAAAGGAAGGTGGAAGAGGGTATGAAAACATCCTCTTCTCCCTTTTAGATCATCCATGTATGTCACTATTACACTATTATTACACTTCCTGTGGTTTTCCAAAACATCCTGGGATTGTCGTTGACGTTTTCCCTAACTGCTGGTCTGGGGTCAGATATTTGTTATTAACCAAATGTCTTCATGTTAAGACTCGTGGTAGGGTAATCAGATCCCATATCTGTGGTTAGGGGCAGCCTCTACTACCTCACTTAGAGTGACTTAAAAGTCTAGATGCTTTTGGTCAATTACACAGAGGTGTTACTACTTCCCTGGACAAAGTTACTACTTCCTAGTAATTACTTCCTAGTTACAGAGTTACTACTTCCCTGGGACAAAACAGGACAGGTATTAACATGCTACTAGAGCTGTCTGGACAGGAAACACGTAGGAACTGGACAGGAAGAGGTTACTACTTCCTGGACAGGACAGAGGTGTTACTACTTCCCTGGACAGGGCAGAGGTGTTACTACTTCCCTGGACAGAGGGTTACTACTTCCTGGACAGGACAGAGGTGTTACTACTTCCCTGGACACTTCCCTGGACAGAGGTGTTACTACTTCCCTGGACACTTCCCTGGGGACAGAGGTGTTACTACTTCCCTGGACAGGACAGAGGTGTTACTACTTCCCTGGACAGGACAGAGGTGTTACTACTTCCCTGGACAGGACAGAGGTGTTACTACTTCCCTGGACAGGACAGAGGTGTTACTACTTCCCTGGACAGGACAGAGGTGTTACTACTTCCCTGGACAGGGTTACTACTTCCCTGGACAGGACAGAGGTGTTACTACTTCCAGGGTAGAGGTGTTACTACTTCCCAGAGGTGGACAGGACAGACAGAGGTGTTACTACTTCCCTGGACAGGACAGAGGTGTTACTACTTCCCTGGACAGGACAGAGGTGTTACTACTTCCCTGGACAGGACAGAGGTGTTTACTACTTACTACTTCCCTGGACAGGACAGAGGTGTTACTACTTCCCTGGACAGGACAGAGGTGTTACTACTTCCCTGGACAGGACAGAGGTGTTTACTTCCTACAGAGGTGTTACTCTTCCCTGGACAGGACAGACAGAGGTGTTACTACTTCCCTGGACAGGACAGAGGTGTTACTACTTCCCTGGACAGGACAGAGGTGTTACTACTTCCTGGACCTGGACACTTCCTGGACAGAGGTGTTACTACTTCCTGGACAGGACAGAGGTGTTACTACTTCCCTGGACAGGACAGAGGTGTTACTACTTCCCTGGACAGGACAGAGGTGTTACTACTTCCCTGGACAGGACAGAGGTGTTACTACTTCCCTGGACAGGACAGAGGTGTTACTACTTCCCTGGACAGGACAGAGGTGTTACTACTTCCCTGGACAGGACAGAGGTGTTACTACTTCCCTGTTCCTGGACAGGACTACTTCCCTGGACAGGACAGAGGACAGTGTTACTACTTCCCTGGACAGGACAGAGGTGTTACTACTTCCCTGGACAGGACAGAGGTGTTACTACTTCCCTGGACAGGACAGAGGTGTTACTACTTCCCTGGACAGGACAGAGGTGTTACTACTTCCCTGGACAGGACAGAGGTGTTACTACTTCCCTGGACAGGACAGAGGTGTTACTTCCCTGGACAGGACAGGACAGAGGTGTTACTACTTCCCTGGACAGGACAGAGGTGTTACTACTTCGATGGACCTGGACAGGTGTTACTACTTCCCTAACAGAGGTGTTACTACTTCCCTGGACAGGACAGAGGTGTTACTACTTCCCTGGACAGGAGCATCTCTGCATGTCTGGCAGACATATCAGTGTGGATGACGGATCACCTGGACAGGACGGAGCTGCTCTTCCTCCGGGGAAGGACTGTTACTACTTCCCTGGACAGGGTAGAACCTTGGCGTGATCCTAGACAACACCCTGGATTTTAACACCTGTTTGTTCCCACAACATGGCCTCACACAAAGTCTCTTGTCATCTCCCGTTTCTGTTTTCATCACTTAACACTAAGAACCTTCCCAACATGTCCACCATGACTCTTCCACCAATGTTGTCCTAACAACATACACCCAAACAAGGGTCGTTCATCCACCTCTGGCCTGCTGACCACTTCCACCAATGTTGTGCCCTGGCCCCCTGGTGGAACAAACAACATCAATCACCACCTTCCGGAGACACTGAAACCCCACCTCTTTAAGGAACTAGGATAGGTTAAGTAATCTTCCACCAATAAGTTTTGTGCACTATTGTTAAGTGACTGTCCCAACAACATGTCCACCTTAAATGTAAATGTAATGTTAAATGTGACTCTTCCACCAATGTTGATTTTACCTAACAACAGTCTCCTTTCTGGTCCATTAACACTAAGATCAACATGTCCACCATGACTCTTCCACCAATGTTGTCCTAACAACATGTCCACCATGACTCTTCCACCAATGTTGTCCTAACAACATGTCCACCATGACTCTTCCACCAATGTTGTCCTAACAACATGTCCACCATGACTCTTCCACCAATGTTGTCCTAACAACATGTCCACCATGACTCTTCCACCAATGTTGTCCTAACAACATGTCCACCATGACTCTTGAACCTGAGCCCTGCCCAACACAAATGTCCTGTCCTCCTGTCCCTCTTATTGAACCTGAGCCCTGCCCAACACCAGAGTCCTTTGATGAGTCAGACAGTGACAGGTAAAGCTATTTGATTTGTCAGCTCCCTTTCATTTGCCCCTAGTCACACCCAACTCAAGACACAACTCACCAAAGTGTCACAGAGATCATGATAGAACTATATGGCAGTACAGTAGCTGTCTACAGACTAGAACTACCTTCCTGTCTCTAGTTCAGAAATATATGGCAGTACAGTAGCTACCTACAGACTATAACTACCTTCCTGTCTCTAGTTAGAACTATATGGCAGTACAGTAGCTGTCTACAGACTATAACTACCTTCCTGTCTCTAGTTAGAACTATATGGCAGTACAGTAGCTACCTACAGACTAGAACTACCTTCCTGTCTCTAGTTAGAACTATATGGCAGTACAGTAGCTACCTACTGACTAGAACTACCTTCATGTCTCTAGTTAGAACTATATGGCAGTACAGTAGCTACCTACAGACTAGAACTACCTTCCTGTCTCTAGTTAGAACTATATAGCAGTACAGTAGCTGTCTACAGAATAGAACTATCTTCCTGTCTCTAGTTAGAACTATATGGCAGTACAGTAGCTGTCTACAGACTAGAACTACCTTCCTGTCTCTAGTTAGAACTATATGGCAGTACAGTAGCTACCTACAGACTAGAACTACCTTCCTGTCTCTAGTTAGAACTATATGGCAGTACAGTAGCTACCTACAGACTAGAACTACCTTCCTGTCTCTAGTTAGAACTATATGGCAGTACAGTAGCTACCTACAGACTAGAACTACCTTCCTGTCTCTAGTTAGAACTATATAGCAGTACAGTAGCTGTCTACAGAATAGAACTACCTTCCTGTCTCTAGTTAGAACTATATGGCAGTACAGTAGCTGTCTACAGACTAGAACTACCTTCCTGTCTCTAGTTAGAACTATATGGCAGTACAGTAGCTGTCTACAGACTAGAACTACCTTCCTGTCTCTAGTTAGAAATATATGGCAGTACAGTAGCTGTCTACAGACTAGAACTACCTTCCTGTCTCTAGTTAGAACTATATGGCAGTACAGTAGCTGTCTACAGACTAGAACTACCTTCCTGTCTCTAGTTAGAACTATATGGCAGTACAGTAGCTGTCTACAGACTAGAACTACCTTCCTGTCTCTAGTTAGAACTATATGGCAGTACAGTAGCTGTCTACAGACTAGAACTACCTCCCTGTCTCTAGTTCAGATCTGAATCAGACATGTTTTCCAGCCAAACCCCAGAGGGGTAGATTATTTATCATAGTTTATAGGTCTGCACAGTATAATGAGCAGGGCAATTTTCAGGTTGAAGGGACGTCTTTCAAAAATCCAACGTCACATTCCAAGCCACTGTCTGGGCCAAGAGCCCAGCCGAACTAGCCTGCAGAAAGACCTCAGAAGTATGATCATACAGTTATTGATAGTTTGGGTAACAGTCATGTGAAATCTATTTTACTACATTAGCAGAAATAAAATGTGTATGTTACTTAGACATTCATCATATATGTGTTATTAATATAGTTCCACAAGACCCAACCATCCATCAGTCAACGTACACCAAACATTATGCTGCTTCGGTGTTACACTGGTATGATTATGACTGAGTTTGGGACCTCATGTTCATACAGGTTGTTGGAACAGCTGTGGATCCAGGAAAGGATCCAGATATTCTGGAGCCCTATGAAACAACAGAGTTTATCATTTAATTACAGCATGAGACAGAAGCTACCCTACAATACATCAGCGTTCCCCTGCCTTTCCACTCAGAAACATCCTGTAAGGAAGGAGACCACAGCTCCAATACAACCAATCATTTCCAAGACACCTACTGTAACATGGACAGAGATGCCACATCTATTCTATGTGGGAATATTGCTAAAAAGAATGATAATGGAATTTCTGAAACCCCTGATGATATGGATTGTCCGTAAGCCCATACAAAAAACACAGCGTTCCAACAGAGTTGACCTCTATGTGAGTGAGAGGGGTTGAAGGACACTGTGTTCCCTGCCACCCTGGCATGGTCAACAAGAGAAGGAAACAAAGACAGATGAAGTCAGGAGCCACAAGATGAACTGGCATCTGTTTCCCTGGAAAGACTGGCCTGGCCAACCCTCCACCCTCCCTGGAGAAGGGAAAGTCTGAGCACACCATCAATCACTAGCCTCGAGGGACACACACAAACAATGCTGCACACGCACACACCACATACACACACAGAGAAAGAGAGAAGACAGACAGACAGACAGACAGACAGACAGACAGACAGACAGACAGACAGACAGACAGACAGACAGACAGACAGACAGACAGACAGACAGACAGACAGACAGACAGACAGACAGACAGACAGACAGACAGACAGACAGACAGACAGACAGACAGACAGACAGACAGACAGACAGACAGACAGACAGACAGACAGACAGAGAAACATACAAACAGAGAGACATACAGTGGGGCAAAAAAGTATTTAGTCAGCCACCAATTGTGCAAGTTCTCCCGCTTAAAAAGATGAGAGAGGCCTGTAATTTTCATCATAGGTACACTTCAACTATGACAGACAAAATGGGGAAAAGAAATCCAGAAAATCACATTGTAGGATTTTTAATGAATTTATTTGCAAATTATGGTGGAAAATAAGTATTTGTTCAATAACAAAAGTTTATCTCAATACTTTGTTATATACCCTTTGTTGGCAATGACAGAGGTCAAATGTTTTCTGTAAGTCTTCACAAGGTTTTCACACACTGTTGCTGGTATTTTGGCCCATTCCTCCATGCAGATCTCCTCTAGAGCAGTGATGTTTTGGAGCTCTTGCTAGTCAACACGGACTTTCCATTCCCTCCAAAGATTTTCTATGGGATTGAGATCTGGAGACTGGCTAGGCCACTCCAGGACCTTGAAATGCTTCTTAAGAAGCCACTCCTTCGTTGCCTGGGCGGTGTGTTTGGGATCATTGTCATGCTGAAAGACCCAGCCACGTTTCATCTTCAATGCCCTTGCTGATGGAAGGAGGTTTTCACTCAAAATCTCACGATACATGGCCCCATTCATTCTTTCCTTTACACGGATCAGTCGTCCTGGTCCCTTTGCGGAAAAACAGCCCCAAATCATGAGGTTTCCACCCCCATGCTTCACAGTAGGTATGGTGTTCTTTGGATGCAAATCAGCATTCTTTGTCCTCCAAACATGACGAGTTGAGTTTTTACCAAAAATTATATTTTGGTTTCATCTGACCATATGACATTCTCCCAATCTTCTTCTGGATCATCCAAATGCTCTCTAGCAAACTTCAGACGGGCCTGGACATGTACTGGCTTAAGCAGGGGGACACGTCTGGCACTGCAGGATTTGAGTCCCTGGTGGGGTAGAGTATTACTGATGGTAGGCTTTGTTACTTTGGTCCCAGCTCTCTGCAGATCATTCACTAGGTCCCACTGTGTGGTTCTGGGATTTTTGCTCACCGTTCTTGTGATCATTTTGACCCCACGGGGTGAGACGTGGAGCCCCAGATCGAAGGGAGATTATCAGTGGTCTTGTATGTCTTCCATTTCCTAATAATTGCAAACCAAGCTGCTTACCTATTGCAGATTCAGTCTTCCCAGCCTGGTGCAGGTCTACAATTTTGTTTCTGGTGTCCTTAGACAGCTCTTTGGTCTTGGCCATAGTGGAGTTTGGAGTGTGACTGTTTGAGGCTGTGAACAGGTGTCTTTTATACTGATAACAAGTTCAAACAGGTGCCATTAATACAGGTAACGAGTGGAGGACAGAGGAGCCTCTTAAAGAAGAAGTTACAGATCTGTGAGAGCCAGAAATCTTGCTTGTTTGTAGGTGACCAAATACTTATTTTCCAACATAATTTTCAAATAAATTCATTTTAAAAATCCTACAATGTGATTTTCTGGATTTTTTTTCTCTCATTTTGTCTGTCATAGTTTAAGTGTACCTATGATGAAAATTACAGGTCTCTCTCATCTTTTTAAGTGGGAGAACTTGCACAATTGGTGGCAGACTAAATACTTTTTTTGCCCCACTGTACATACAGAGAGAGAGAGAACTATAGACAAAATGCAAACCCTCCAATCCAAAAAGGCCTGTGGACCACAAATTCCAATTGGCTTTACTTAAACTCTTTAACATCATCCTCAGCTCTGGCATTTTACCCAATATTTGGAACCAAGGACTGATGACCCCAATCCACAAAAGTGAAGAAAAATGTAACCCCAATAACTACCGTGGGATATGTGTTCACAGCAACCTTGGGAAAATCCTCTGCATTATCATTAACACCAGACTTGTACATTTCCTCAGTGAAAGGAAATGTACATTTCTTCTACTGAGCAAATGTCAAATTGGCTTTTTACCAAATGACCATATGACATACCACGTATTCACCCTGCACATCCTAATTGACATAAACAAACCAAAACATAGGCAAAGTCTTCTTATGCTTTGTTGACTTACAAAAAAAGCTGCTATACATATTGATGGAAAGTTGTGTTGGGGGAAAAACATTTGACATTATGTACATCAAAGTACACAAAATTGGCACAAAACACACACATTTCTTTCCACATTCTTCCCGGGGGGTGAGACAGGGATGCAGCTTAAGCCCCACCCTCTTCACCATATATATCAATGAATTGGCGAGGGCGCAATAACAGTGCCCAGCCTCACCCTACTGGAATCTGAAATCAAATTCTTTGGTTTGCTGATGATCTGGTGCTTCTGTCCCCAACCAAGGAGGGCCTACAGCAGCACCTTAATCTTCTGTACAGATTCTGCCAGATCTGGGCCCTGACAGTAAATCTCAGTAAGACAAAAATTCAGGTATAACAAAAAAGGTCCAGTTGCCAGAACCACGAATACAAATTCCATCTAGACACCGTTGCCATAGAGCACAGAAAAAAACGATACATATCTTGGCCTAAACATCAGCGCCACAGGTAACTTCCACAAAGCTGTGAACGGTCTGAGAGACAAGGCAAGAAGGGCCTTCTATACCATCAAAAGGAACATAATATTTGACATACCAATTAGGATCTGGCAAAAAATACTTGATTGAGTTATAGAACCCATTGCCCTTTATGGTTATGAGATCTGGGGTCCGCTAACCAACCAATCATTCGTAAAATGGGACAAACACCGAATTGAGACTCTGCATGCAGAATTCTGCAAAAAAATATGCTGTGTACAACATAAAACACAAAATAATGAATGCAGAGCAGAATTAGGCCGATACCCACTAATGATTCAAATCCAGAAAATAGCTTTTAAATTCTACAACCATCTAAAAGGAAGCGATTCCCAAACCTTCCATACCAAAGCCATCCCCTCAGAGAGATGATAATGATGATATGATAATCGAAAATTTCAATAAGCATTTCTTTATGGCTTGTCATGCTTTCCTCCTGGCTACTCCAACCCTGGCCAACAGCTCCGCACCCCCCCGCAGCTACTTGCCCGAGACTCCCCAGCTTCTTCTTCACCCAAATCCAGATAGCAGATGTTCTGAAAGAGCTGCAAAACCTGAACCCGTACAAATCAGCTGGGCTAGACAATCTGGACCCTCTCTTTCTAAAACTATCCGCCGCCATTGTTGCAACCCCTATTACCAGTCTGTTCAACCTCTCTTTCGTATCATCCGATATCCCTAAATATTGGAAAGCTGCCACGGTCAACCCCCTCTTCAAAGGGGGTGACACTCTAGACCCAAACTGTTATAGACATATATCCATCCTACCCTGCCTTTCTAAAGTCTTCAAAAGCCAAGTTAATAAACAGATCACCGACCATTTCGAATCCCACCGTACCTTCTCCGCTGTGCAATCTGGTTTTCGAGCTGGTCATGGGTGCACCTCAGCCATGCTCAAGGTACTAAACAATATCATAACTGCCATCGATAAAAGGCAGTACTGTGCAGCCGTCTTCATCGACCTGGCCTCCAACTGCACTTAAACGCTAGTGAAGTCAAATGCATGCTTTTCAACCGTTCCCTGCCCGCACCCGCCCGGACAACTACAAATACCTAGGTGTCTGGCTAGACTGCAAACTCTCCTTCCAGACTCATATCAAATATCTCCAATCCAAAATCAACTCTAGAATCGGCTTTCTATTTCGCAAAAAAAGCCTCCTTCACTCACGCCGCCAAACTTATCCTAGTAAAACTGACTATCCTAACTAGAGGTTGACCGATTATGATTTTTCAACGCTGATACCGATTATTGGGGGACCAAAAAAAAAAACGATACTGATTAATCGGCCGATTCTTAAAATGTATTTGTAATAATGACAATTACATCAATACTGAATGAACACTTATTTTAACGTAATATAATACATCAATAAAATCAATTTAGCCTCAAATAAATAATGAAACATCAATTTGGTTTAAATAATGCAAAAAGAGAAGAAAGTAAAGGTGCATTATGTGCCATGTAAGAAAGCTAACGTTTAAGTTCCTTGCTCAGAACATGAGAACATATGAAAGCTGGTGGTTCCTTTTAACATGAGTCTTCAATATTCCCAGGTAAGAAGTTTTGGGTTGTGGTTATTATAGGAATTATAGGACTATTTCTCTCTATACCATTTGTATTTCATATACCTTTGACTATTGGATGTTCTTACAGGCACGTTAGTATTAGTATAGCTTCCGTACCTCTCCTCGCTCCTACCTGGGCTTGAACCAGGAACACAATGACAACAGCCACCCTCGAAGCAGCATTACCCAAGCAGAGCAAGGTGAACAACTACTCCAAGTCTCAGAGCGAGTGACATTTGAAACGCTATTAGCGCACAACCCGCTAACTAGCTAGCCATTTCACATCTCATCGTTACACCAGCCTAATCTCGGGAGTTGATAGGCTTGAAGTCATAAACAGCAGAGCTGCTGGCAAAACGCACGAAAGTGCTGTTTGAATGAATGCTTATAAGCCAGCTGGTGCCTACCATCGGTCAATCAGACTGCTCTATCAAATCATAGACTTAATTATAACATAATAACACACAGAAATGCGAGCCTTAGGTCCTTAATATGGTCGAATCTGGAAACTATCATCTCGAAAACAAGACATTAATTCTTTCAGTGAAATACGGAACCGTTCCGTATTTTATCTAACGGGTGGCATCCATCAGTCTAAATTTTCCTGTTACATTGCACAACCTTCAATGTTATGTCATAATTACGTAAAATTCTGGCAAATTAGTTTGCAATGAGCCAGGCGGCCCAAACTGTTGCATATACCCTGACTCTGTGTGCAATGAACGCAAGAGAAATGACACAATTTCACCTGGTTAATATTGCCTGCTAACCTGGATTTCTTTTAGCTAAATACTTCTGTGCATTGATTTTAAGAAAGGCATTGGTGTTTATGATTAGGTACACGTTGGAGCAACGACAGTCCTTTTTTGCAAATGTGCACTGCATCGATTATATGCAACACAGGACACGCTAGATAAACTAGTAATATCATCAACCATGTGTAGTTATAACTAGTGATTATGATTGATTGATTGTTTTTTATAAGATAAGTTTAATGCTAGCTAGCAACTTACCTTGGCTTCTTACTGCATTCGCGTAACAGGCGGGCTCCTCGTGAGGCAGGTGGTTAGAGCGTTGGACTAGTTAACCGTAAGGTTGCAAGATGGCATCCCTGAGCTGACAAGGTAAAAATCTGTCGTTCTGCTCCTGAACAAGGCAGTTAACCCACCGTTCCTAGGCCGTCATTGAAAATAAGAATGTGTTCGTAACTGACTGACCTAGTTAAATAAAGATTAAATAAAGGTGTAAAAACAAACAACAACAAAAATCGTCAAAATCGGCGTTCAAAATGACCGATTTCCGATTGTTATGAAATCTTGAAATCGGCCCTAATTAATCGACCATTCCGATTAATCGGTCGAACTCTAATCCTAACGATCCTAAACTTCGGTGATGTCATCTACAAAATAGCTTCCAATACTCAACTCAGCAAACTGGATGCAGTCTATCATAGTGCCATCCACCACTGCGACCTGTATGCTCTAGTAGGCTGGCCCTCGCTACGTATTCGTCGCCAGAACCACTGGCTCTAGGTCATCTATAAGTCTATGCTAGGGAGAGCTCCGCCTTACCTCAGCTCACTGGTCACGATAACAACACCCACCCGTAGCACCCGGAGCCACCTTTCCTTACAGTTCTCTGCTGCCAGTGACTGGAACGAAAGACTGAAACTGGAGACTTACATCTCCCTCACTAACTTTAAACATCTGCTATCTGAGCAGCTAACCGATCGCTGCAGCTGTACATAGTCCATCTGTAAATAGCCCACCCAATCTACCTACCTCATCCCCATATTGTTTTTATTTACTTTTCTGCTCTTATTCACACCAGTACTTCTACTTGCACATCATCATCTGCTCATCTATCACTCCAGTGTTAATCTGCTAAATTGTAATTACTTCGCTACTATGGCCTATTTATTGCCTTACCTCCTCACGCCATTTGCACAAACTGTATATAGACTTTCCTTTTTTCTAATGTGTTAAGTTGGTGGTTGAAGATTTCCCTCTAGTGGTGTGGGGGCTGTGCTTTGGCAAAGTGGGTGGGGTTATATCCTTCCTGTTTGGCCCTGTCCGGGGGTGTCCTCGGATGGGGCCACAGTGTCTCCTGACCCCTCCTGTCTCAGCCTCCAGTATTTATGCTGCAGTAGTTTATGTGTCAGGGGGCTAGGGTCAGTTTGTTTATCTGGAGTACTTCTCCTGTCCTATTCGGTGTCCTGTGTAAATCTAAGTGTGCGTTCTCTAATTCTCTCCTTCTCTCTTTCTTTCTCTCTCTCGGAGGACCTGAGCCCTAGAACCATGCCCCAGGACTACCTGACATGATGACTCCTTGCTGTCCCCAGTCCACCTGGCCATGCTGCTGCTCCAGTTTCAACTGGCCTGGGCCCTAGGACCATGTCCCAGGACTACCTGACATGAGGACTCCTTGCTGTCCCCAGTCCACCTGGCCATGCTCCTGCTCCAGTTTCAACTGTTCTGCCTTACTATTATTCAACCATGCTGGTCATTTATGAACATTTGAACATCTTGGCCACGTTCTGTTATAATCTCCACCCGGCACAGCCAGAAGAGGACTGGCCACCCCACATATGTTCTCTCTAATTCTCTCTTTCTTTCTCTCTCTCGGAGGACCTGAGCCCTAGGACCGTGCCCCAGGACTACCTGACATGATGGCTCCTTGCTGTCCCCAGTCCACCTGACTGTGCTGCTGCTCCAGTTTCAACTGTTCTGCCTTATTATTATTTGACCATGCTGGTCATTTATGAACATTTGAACATCTTGTTCATGTTCTGTTATAATCTCTACCCGGCACAGCCAGAAGAGGACTGGCCACCCCACATAGCCCGGTTCCTCTCTAGGTTTCTTCCTAGGTTTTGGCCTTTCTAGGGAGTTTTTCCTAGCCACCGTGCTTTTACACCTGCATTGTTTGCTGTTTGGGGTTTTAGGCTGGGTTTCTGTACAGCACTTTGAGATATCAGCTGATGGACGAAGGGCTATATAAATAAATTTGATTTGATTTGATTTGATTTATTGCCTGTATGTTTGTTTATTCCATGTGTAACTCTATGTTGTTGTTTGTGTCGCACTGCTTTGCTTTATCTTGGCCAGGACGCAGTTGTAAATGAGAACTTGTTCTCAACTAGCCTACCTGGTTAAATAAAGGTGAAATAAAAAATACAAAGAAAAATGAACCTGGAGAAGAGTCCCCTAAGCAAGCTGGTCCTGGGGCTCTGTTCACAAACACCGACAACACAAGTAGACCCAACCAAATCATGAGAAAACAAAAAGAAAGAAAGAATTAACAAAATAACAGAGAAAACTAGAATGCTATTTGGCCCTAAACAGAGAATACCTGATCACTGTGACTGACCCAAAATGAAGGAAAGCTTTGACTATGTACAGATTCAGTATGCATAGCCTTGCTATTGAGAAAGGTCGCCATAGGCAGACCTGGCTCTCAAGAGAAGACAGGCTATGGACACACAGGCCACAAAATGAGGTGGAAACTGAGCTGCACTTCCTAACCTCCTGCCAAATGTATGACCATATTTCCCTCAGATTACACAGACCCAAAAATAATTATATTTTTATCTATTGGGTGAAATACCACATTGTGCCATCACAGCAGCAAGATGTTTTACCTGTTGCCACAAGAAAAGGGCAACCAGTGAAGAACAAACACCATTGTAAATACAACCCATATCTATGTTTATTTATTTAGCCTTTTGTACTTTAATTAACAATTTGCACATCATTACAACACGTTTGTTTATCCATTTCCATGTAAACATATGTTTCCCATGCCAATAAAGCCCCTTGAATTGAATTGAATTGAGAGATATAGAGAGAGACAGAGAGAGAGAGACAGAGAGAGAGAGACAGAGAGAGAGAGAGAGAGAGAGAGAGAGAGAGAGAGAGAGAGAGAGAGAGAGAGAGAGAGAGAGAGAGAGAGAGAGAGAGAGAGAGAGAGAGAGAGAGAGAGAGAGAGAGAGAGAGAGAGAGAGAGAGAGAGAGAGAGAGAGATTTGAAATGTCTTTATTCTTTTGGAACTTTTGTGAGTGTAATGTTTACTGTACATTTTTTATTGTTTATTTCACTTTTGTTTATTATCTATTTCACTTTCTTTGGCACTGTCAACATATGTTTCCCATGCTAATAAAGCCCCTTAAATTATAATAGGTGATTGAGGATTTCAGTGAAAACATTACAAAGATGAAAAGACTAATAAACGACAAGTCAATATTATGTCTAGCAGGTTAAAAGACCACCACAAGCTCTGGCTTGTATAGTAGACAAACCTAATATTGTACTTTCTATTCCAATGCAACTATTGAATGTGCTATTGGCGTTGGTGTTGGAAGATTGTCTTTGCGATTTTAGCTGTTCATAGTTCCGGACAAGCCTAGACATACATTACCATTAGCACAACCACCACATTTCATTCCTCCCTTGAGTGATGGATCAAATATCACTATACCTGATTATGCCCAGAACAGTCCACAGCATAGGTGTCATAGAAACCGAAATATTTTCCTTATGTGGTCTACAATGGGTATGCCATCAAGAGTAGCTGTAATAAACTAATGTTCAGTAGGGGTTCAAATAAAATCTATAATCTCCTATAACGCAGATGTCAAATGTTTTTATTCACAAAATGTAACATAGTAGGCTGTTATCTTATGTTGTAATTACCAACTAGAGATGCAATAGTATTAAATATATTTAAGTCACATGCATTTAAAGACTCAAAAGGCTTCAATTTTGCCTGTACATTTCTAAGAAATTGCAACAATGTATCCGACATATTTACCTGTCCTTTGAGTTTCTGTCCATGTGACAGCCAGCAGAAGTACGCAGGTATGCAGACCCAACGACCACCTGTCAACACAAGGCATGGTTTTCCGCTTATTTGTGCAAAATATTTCCACAAGTCCTTTTGTTTGGTAAGCAAAAAGCTAAAAGGTTCACGCACATTTGGGCATCTCCGTCTCAGTCCTAGAACAGTGTCGTTGGAATTAATGGCAGGTACGCTACGCAGCCTTTGCACAGTTCCAAGGTGAGTTCTCTGCCTGCGCACGGATCCTTGAGTACCGAAACAGAATTGACAGTATAATCTACAGTAAAACATTAGTTCGCGGGCGCTATGGACAAACCCTCAATTTATCCACGGGATTTTCCCCTGGGTCCTAAGTATCCTAACGTTTTGGTAGTTTCATCCAAAGCTCTGTGACTGACAGGTCCAATCTAAAATACATACTGTACACACTGACATTTGGCGCCTTTTATGACTTCATGATATCCACTTACTTTTCAAAATCAGGTAAGCTAACATAGGGCACAGTCAAACAATGATTTACACAATATGCAAGTTCTTCAATAAGCTTTCTGTACACCAAGACTCATTTGACTAAACCTAATCAAAGGCTGCAGGAAAATGGAATTATCAGCATTTAGTTGGCTTATACATGTCCCCATGTTGAGACATGATGGCATATAACACATGCCCCTAAACCCTGCATTCCACCCAGTGAGAAAGGACAAGCTCCTGAGCTGACAGACAGTGAGTGTGCAGTGTGCAGTGTGTAGTGAGTCTGTCCATCTAGCACTAAATCAACCCACCCACACTGTTAAAGCCTACATGTGGAAACCAATATTCTCTAATGAAGACATACTGTGCTTTCAGGAAGTATTCAGACCCTTTTATTTTGTCAACATTTTGCTATGTTACATCCTTAACCTAAAATTGATTAAATAAAGCAAATTCATCAGGCCTCCATTGTAAAATAAGAATTTGTTCTTAACTGACATGCCTAGTTTAATAAGGTTAAATTTAAAAAAGAAACCCATAATAACCAAGTGACTGCAGGTTTTGAGAAATTTTAACAAATTAAATTCAAAACAGAAATACCTTATTTACATAAGTATTTAGACCCTTTGCTATGAGACTCAGGTGCATCCTGTTTCCATTGATCATCATTGAGATGTTTCTACAACTTGATTGGAGTCCTGTGGTAAATTCAATTGATTGGACATGATTTGGAAGGGCACACACCTGCCTATATAAGGTCCCACAGTTGACAGTGCATGTCAGAGAAAAAAAACAAGCCATGAGGTCGAAGGAATTGACCGTAGAGCTCAGAGACAGGATTGTGTCAGACCTGAGGAAGGGTACCAAAACATTTCTGGAGCATTGAAGAACACAGTGGAACACAGTGGCCTCCATCATTCTTAAATGGAAGAAGCTTGGAACCACCAAGACTCTGCCTAGAGCAGAACTGAACAATCGGGGGAGAAGGGCCCTTGGTCAGGGAGGTGACCAAGAACCCGATGGTCACTCTGACAGAGTTCTAGAGTTTCTATGTGGAGATGGGAGAACCTTCCAGAAGGACAACCATCTCTGCAGCACTCCACCAATCAGGCCTTTATGATAAAGTGGCAGCCCACTTATGACAGCCCACTTGGAGTTTGCCAAAAAGCATCTAAAGGACTCTCAGACATGAGAAACTACATTCTCTGGTCTGATGAAACCAAGATTAAACACTTAGGTTAAAAGCCAAGTGCCACGTCTGGAGGAAACCTGGCACATTCCTTACAGTGAAGCATGGTGGTGGCAGCATCATGCTGTGGGGATGTTTTTCAGCGGCATGGACTGGAAGACTAGTCAGGATCGAGGGAAAGATGAACGGAGCAAAGTACAAAGCGATCCTTGATGAAAACCTGCTCCAGAGTGCTCAGGACCTCAGACTGGGGGCAAAGGTTCACCTTACAATGAGGCTACAACCCTAAGCACACAGCCAAGACAATGCAGGAGTGGCTTAAGGACAAGTCTCAGAATGTCCTTGAGTGGCCCAGCAAAAGCCTGAACCCGATTGAACATCTCTGGAGAGACCTGAAAATAGCTTTGCAGCTGTATGAGAAACTCCCCAAATACAGGTGTGTCAAGCTTGTAGCGTCATACCCAAGAAGACTCGAGGCTGTAATCACTGCCAAAGGTGCTTCAACAAAGTACTGAGTAAAGGATACTTATGTAAATGTAATATTTCCGTTTATTTAAAAAAATATATAAATTAGCAAACATTTCTTAAAACCTGTCTTACTTTGCCATTATGGGGTATTGTGTGTAGATTGATGAGGGGGAAAACAATTGAATACATTTTAGAATAAGGCTGTAACGTAACATTTACATTACATTTAAGTCATTTAGCAGACGCTCTTATCCAGAGCGACTTACAAATTGGTGCATTCACCTTATGACATCCAGTGGAACAACCACTTTACAATAGTGCATCTAAATATTTAAGGGGGGTGAGAAGGATTACTTTATCCTATCCTAGGTATTCCTTAAAGAGGTGGGGTTTCAGGTGTCTCCGGAAGGTGGTGATTGACTCCGCTGTCCTGGCGTCGTGAGGGAGTTTGTTCCACCATTGGGGAGCCAGAGCAGCGAACAGTTTTGACTGAGCTGAGCGGGAACTGTACTTCCTCAGTGGTAGGGAGGCGAGCAGGCCAGAGGTGGATGAACGCAGTGCCCTTATTTGGGTGTAGGGCCTGATCAGAGCCTGGAGGTACTGAGGTGCCGTTCCCCTCACAGCTCCGTAGGCAAGCACCATGGTCTTGTAGCAAAATGTGGAAAAAGTCAAGAGGTCTGAATACTTTCCGAATGCACTGTATGGCCAGTTGAATTGCTTTTCAAGAGTGGCATTTATTGATACGTTCAAGCAAATTCAAATATGGTTCATGTTATGTCAGCGGACATCATATGCCCATGTTATCAATTGTATATTATGTACTTTGTATGCAGGTTGCGTAGTTCAGCCTTGCACTGCTAGCTACAGTACTCTATGTGTGGTGTACTCAGTACTCTATGTGTGGTGTACTCAGTACTCTATGTGTGGTGTACTCAGTACTCTATGTGTGGTGTACTCAGTACTCTATGTGTGGTGTACTCAGCACTCTATGTGTGGTGTACTCAGTACTCTATGTGTGGTGTACTCAGTACTCTGTGTGGTGTACTCATTACTCTATGTGTGGTGTACTCAGTACTCTATGTGTGGTGTACTCAGTACTCTATGTGTGGTGTACTCAGTACTCTATGTGTGGTGTACTCAGTACTCTATGTGTGGTGTACTCAGTACTCTATGTGTGGTGTACTCAGTACTCTATGTGTGGTGTACTCAGTACTCTATGTGTGGTGTACTCAGTACTCTATGTGTGGTGTGCTCAGATCTGCTGACCAATAGTGATGGCGTTTCTTTGTCAGTAGAGGGCAATCCCACCCTTGGCTTGGCTTGAGCTGCTACAATAGAATAGAATAGAATGGAGTAGAATATAATGGAAAATAATATAACGGACTAGAATGGAATGGAATAGAATAGAATGGATTGGAATGGAATAGAATAAAATTGGATAGAATTTAATAGGATATAATAGGATTGAAGACAATAGAATAGAATTAGATAGAATAGGATAGAATGGAATTGAATACAATGGAATAGAATACAATAGAATGGAATAGTTGTCTTATCCCAAAGGGAAGTGCAGGAAACAAGACACCTAACTGACAGCCATAATGACTCTCACTCTCCTCTCAGGAGGGTCAACACAGTCACGGTTGTTAACAAGTCAGGAATTGCAAAACGCAGCCAATTTTCCTTGCCTGTCATTTAGTTCAGTAAGCCAAAGAAACTCACACAAAATGTCAAGGTCATCATGTAATCTTAGAGTGCTGCCAGAACATGCCTGACGTTTCTGAGAGGTGAACCATGTACAATGAGTTTTTAAATGACTAGTCTACTCCTGTGTTAGGTTAGATAGCTTGCACGTCTGAAACTCTGAATCTCCGGGTACCTCATTTCGACCTCGATCTTGTCCCCACACGTAGACAGGCAGGTCCACTCGTCTTTCAGAGAGATTTCACCACGCTGCTCAGCTATGTAGCCTGGAGGTTTGTATCTAGGCGTTGTGTTTCTAGGGCCTTCATTTCAGAGCCAGACTTTATCCATCTTCCTCCACAACTTGGGCAGTCAAAGCACAGGAAGTGACATTTTCAAGGTGCCACTTAAACTGTGACTGCATATGAACGTTATTAGTATGACGTTTAATATATATATATTTTTTAATCCAGTAGGATAAACATTCCAAACAGCCTACCAGACCGCTCGGAGGCATCCACATGGTCCTAAAGCACATCGTTGCCTCGTTTTGTATCACATTCCAATGATAAAACTGGGGGGGGGGGCAAAAATGCAACTTCAGAATGTGTCCCCAGTGAATGGCATTTTATTTTACAATCACATAAGGGATCTATATCCTTTGACTATGCTTTGACTAACTCAATCAAGAACTACCAAAGGAATGTTTAACAAGAGGCCAACAGAAAGGAAAACCTGAACAGGACATGTCTTTTATTTCAAACACTGCACAGATAAGGACAGCAGTTCTATAACTCTCTCACTGCAGGGAAGTGAGGAGACCAGACTCTGTGCTTCTGCCAGAAGTATAGCCATAGTATCTCTTTCTGACAAGTGTAGTTAGAATGAGTGTCACGTTCTGTCCATCGTTCGTATGTGTTTACCTTGTTTTAGTGTTGGTCAGGACGTGAGCTGGGTGGGCATTCTATGTTGTGTGTCTGGTTTGTCTATTTCTATGTTTGGCCTGATATGGTTCTCAATCAGAGGCAGGTGTTAGTCATTGTCTCTGATTGGAAACCATATTTAGGTAGCCAGTTTTGTGTTGGGTTTTGTGGGTGATTGTTCCTGTCTCTGTGTTTTGCACCATATAGGGCTGTTTTTGGTTTTCCATGTTTATTGTTTTGTAGTGTTCATGTTTATCTGTTTTTATTAAACATGAGTCAATATAACCACACTGCGTTTTGGTCCTCTACTTCACCACAGGAAAACCCTGACAATGAGGCTGCCAGTGGTGGGATAGTGTTTAGCACACATCTGTCCAACTCTGACTAGAAAAATAGTCATGATAAAACATTGAATTATAAAAACATATTTTGTTGCCATTTGCTAGCAAGAAAAGTTTAATAGTATCATATAGTTGTTTCGTGTCCGGTACGATTATCATTATTTAAGCGGCGCACATTGTGTGCAAAGGTGATACGGTGTGTAATTTCATCTCACCTATGAGAGTGAAGAGAAAATTCAGCAACTCTCGGAGAACACTGGAAGTTAATAAAATAGTTTCTTTGTTGTCAACCATAAAACCTATGGGTTTCAGCCCTAACCTTCATCAAGGTTTACTCTCTTTGGTTTTTACAGAAGAAAATGAAGGTGAGGTTTATATATATTTCAAAATTGCCTCCGGTGAGTTCAGGGACCAGTCACAATTGGGATTGGTAATCACATCACGGGAGGCCATTTTGAAATATCTACAGGCCTCCTTCATGTATATCAATCAATCAATCAATCAATCAATCAATCAATCAATCAATCAAATGTATTCATGAAGCCCCCTTTTACATCAGCAGATGTCACAAAGTGCTATACAGAAACCCACCCTAAAACCCCAAACAGCAAGCAATGCAGATGTAGAAGCAGGTGGCTAGGAAAAACTCCCTAGAAAAGCAGGAACCTAGGAAGAAACCTAGAGAGGAATCAGGCTCTGAGGGGTGACCAGTCCTCTTCTGGCTGTGCCAGGTGGAGATTATAAGAGTACATGGCCAAGATGTTCAAATGTACATACAGTGGGGAAAACAAGTATTTGATACACTATCGATTTTGCAGGTTTTCCGACTTACAAAGCATGTAGAGGTCTAATTTTTATCATAGGTACACTTCAACTGTGAGAGACGGAATCTAAAACAAAAATCCAGAAAATCACATTGTATGATTTTTAAGTAATTAATTAGCATTTTATTGCATGACATAAGTATTTGATCACCTACCAACCGGTAAGAATTCCGGCTCTCACAGACCTGTTACTTTTTCTTTAAGATGCCCTCCTGTTCTCCACTCATTTCCTGTATTAACTGCACCTGTTTGAACTCGTTACCTGTATAAAAGACACCTGTCCATACACTCAATCAAACAGACTCCAACCTCTCCACAATGGCCAAGACCAGAGAGCTGTGTAAGAACATCAGGGATAAAATTGTAGACCTGCACAAGGCTGGGGTGGGCTACAGGACAATAGGCAAGCAGCTTGGTGAGAAGGCAACAACTGTTGGCGCAATTATTTGAAAATGGAAGAAGTTCAAGATGATGGTCAATCACCCTCAGTCTGGGGCTCCATGCAAGATCTCACCTCGTGGGGCATCCATGACCATGAGGAAGGTGAGGGATCAGCCCAGAACTACACGGCAGGACCTGGTCAATGACCTGAAGAGAGCTGGGACCACAGTTTTAAGGAAAACCATTAGTAACACACTACGCCGTCATGGATTAAAATCCTGCAGCGCACGTAAGGTCCCCCTGCTCAAGCCAGCGCATGTCCAGGCCCATATGAAGTTTGCCAATGACCATCTGGATGATCCAGAGGAGGAATGGGAGAAGGTCATGTGGTCTGATGAGTCAAAAACAGAGCTTTTTGGTGTAAACTCCAATCGGCGTGTTTTGAGGAAGAAGAAGGATGAGTACAACCCCAAGAACACCATCCCAACCGTGAAGCATGGAGGTGGAAACATCATTCTTTGGGGATGCTTTTCTGCAAAGGGGACAGGACGACTGCACCGTATTGAGGGGAGGATGGATGTGGCCATGTATCGCGAGATCTTGGCCAACAACCTCCTTCCCTCAGTAAGAGCATTGAAGATTTGTCTTGGCTGGGTCTTCCAGCATGACAACGACCTGAAACACACAGCCAGGGAAACTAAGGAGTGGCTCCGTAAAAAGCATCTCAAGGTCCTGGAGTGGCCTAGCCAGTCTCCAGACCTGAACCCAATAGAACATCTTCGGAGGGAGCTGAAAGTCCGTATTGCCCAGCGACAGCCCCGAAACCTGTCAGTTGGCTTTTCATAGCCGAGCATTCAGAGTTAGCAGGTGCGGTAGAGAGAGAAAGTAGAAAACAGCAGGATAAGGTAGCACGTCCGGTGAACAGGTCAGGGTTCCATAGTCGCAGGCAGAACAGTTGAAACTGGAGCAGCACCACGACCAGGTGGACTGGGGACAGCAAAAGAGTCACCAGGCCAGGCAGTCCTGAGGCACAGTCCCAGGGCTCAGGTCCTCTGGGAGGGGAGGGAGAGTGAGAGAGTTACGTTAGCATACCTAAATTCACACATTATCTCTAAACAAAGAGAGAAGGGCCAAAACAAGTTTTTACATTAGCAATAAGAATAAGCACTTTTCTCAACATCCATTGTCCTCCGAAAGTTGCTGAATTTCCTCTTCACTTATGTTTGACCCTCATTTCATGCACCCTGGTTGGAGAGCGAGGTAGCTGCATCAGTGGTCTCTTTGCATCTATGACAACCATGAGCACTGGCATGGCTGATTAGGCATCGTTAGGCCTACCGCAGTCTCTAATGCTGCAATCATAACCAAGTGGGGAGGTGGTAATTACCAGTTGTGAAGTCGTAAATATTAGTTGGATGCATTCACCTGCTTTGAACTCTCTGAGAAATGGCGATTTGCCAATGGCCAACAAGCTGCGTCAATCATAAACTAAAAGTACAACTATCATGCTTGTAAACAAATTGTAGTGTTCAAAAACCACGTTAATAGATTGCTATTTATAAATAATTTTTTGTTGTTCCATTTAACTGCCGAAAATGCTGTTATTGAGGTAATATCGTTAGTAGGTGACGTCAGAGCATGTGGGAGAAGTCAGAGCTCAGAGATGCTTGATCAGTTTACCACTAGTATTTAAAGATGCACTTTGCAGAAATCGCTCTGCCATTTCCTGGTTGCTAAAATTCTAATAATTAGCTTAATTTTTGTTTATGTGACAAACAAGCAAGTATAGTGTAGAGAATCATTGTACCATCTAAACGTCTGTGAAATATATTTTCCATAACCCTAAATATTGTATTTTCAGCTGTTTGAAGCTTGTGTACAAAACAAAAAGTAAAAGACAACGACAAAAATGAAGAATGGGAGCATAGAAATAGGGTACATAGAACATAGTCAATGAAAATGACAGATCTATAACACACTTTTCAATGTGAATTTGGTCTGGTTGCCCAAAAAGTTACATATTGCAGCTTTAACTACCAGTTGCATTTTTTCCAGTCATATGTGGTAAATACCACTTTCCCACTTGGTTATGAATGCAGCATGAGTACCACATACTGGAGAACAACATCTTTGGACAGTTATGGTTGCACCTGTAAATGCAGAAAACCACTTGTCTCTAGCGGTAGCCTTGCCCCAGAACTGTTTGTGCTCTTGCCTACTCCATTGCTGTCAACCCAAACAAACTCAGATAATTCATGGCCAAATGGTAGATCTTAATTATTTTAAATCAATCTCTTTTTATCTTTTTTTGCTCCTAACTTTTTCAAAGTTGGGAGCACTATTCAATGCTCCCGATTAAGAAAGAAAATGTACATCCCTGACTGCTGTTGATTTTGGATGGAGGGGATCAGGACTGACCTGTGAAGAGATTAACCTTCATACTGCTGTCTGATATTGAAATACAATCTCAGAACAGAATCTAACACTATGCTTTTCATCCTTATGACAGTCCTCTTACCCAGCAGCTGGTTAGAGATGACTGCATGAGGGTGAATGTCAGTGGGACCAGCCCCCTTACATGGACAGGTGGGTCATTGTTTTAACAAACAAGCAAAATCATATAAACTATGGTTTCTACTTTTGTCAGATAGATATTTCCTACATGCAACAATGATAGGTAAAAATACACATTATTTATCCCATATCTCCATAACCATATCCCACATTATATCACATCCCACATTATATCACATCCCACATTATATCACATCCCACATTACATCACATCCCACATTACATCACATCCCACATTACATTATATCACATCCCACATTATATCACATCCCACATTATATCACATCCCACATTATATCACATCCCACATTACATCCATATCCCACATTACATCCATATCCCACATTATATCCATATCCCACATTATATCCATATCCCACATTATATCCATATCCCACATTATATCCATATCCCACATTATATCCATATCCCACATTATATCATATCCCACATTGTAGATATCGCTAAGATATAGAACCAAGATCTAGGCCAACCTTTAAAGACCCCTAAAGACAGACATCAGGGAATAGCTGGATGATGATGATGGTGGATCCATTTAGATCGAATAGGGTCAACGTGGAGAGGGTTGTCAACAATCGTCATCCTAACGAAATGAGTGGATCCTGAAGCTACAGCATGTGACCTTCCGGAGGTCATCCTCCTCTGATGCCAAGTGTTTGTGATTGGCTGTCGTGGACATTCTGCTATCGTCTGAGAATGTGGGGTTGAATGTCAACGCTGTAGTCAAACTTTTGTTATGGGCCCAGTCTCTCACCATACAAGCTGTAGTCAAACTGTTGTAATGGGCCCAGTCTCTCACCATACAAGCTGTAGTCAAACTGTTGTAATGGGCCCAGTCTCTCACCATACAAGCTGTAGTCAAACTGTTGTAATGGGCCCAGTCTCTCACCATACAAGCTGTAGTCAAACTGTTGTATTGGGCCCAGTCTCTCACCATACAAGCTGTAGTCAGAACCCGGTGACGAATCCGGGACTCCGGAGTGAGAAACAGTCACTAAACCAACTGAGCCACGAATAGTCGGCAGAACCCAGAAGATGAGGCAGACACAGCAGTACTTGAGACGGTGTATTTAATGAAGTAAAAATTGAAGTTCTTCAGGAAAACATCCACAACCTCAAAAGGAATTCCACAAGAACAAAGGTAATCCTCCAAGACAAAAAGGTAAATCCCACAAGGTGGAAGGTAAACTACATCGACTACAGCTCGGCATTCAACACCATAGTACCCTCCAAGCTCGTCATCAAGCTCGAGACCCTGGGTCTCGACCCCGCCCTGTGCAACTGGGTACTGGACTTCCTGACGGGCCGCCCCCAGGTGGTGAGGGTAGGCAACAACATCTCCTCCCCGCTGATCCTCAACACGGGGGCCCCACAAGGGTGCGTTCTGAGCCCTCTCCTGTACTCCCTGTTCACCCACAACTGCGTGGCCACGCACGCCTCCAACTCAATCATCAAGTTTGCGGACGACACAACAGTGGTAGGCTTGATTACCAACAACGACGAGACGGCCTACAGGGAGGAGGTGAGGGCCCTCGGAGTGTGGTGTCAGGAAAATAACCTCACACTCAACGTCAACAAAACTAAGGAGATGATTGTGGACTTCAGGAAACAGCAGAGGGAACACCCCCCTATCCACATCGATGGAACAGTAGTGGAGAGGGTAGCTAGTTTTAAGTTCCTCGGCATACACATCACAGACAAACTGAATTGGTCCACTCACACTGACAGCGTCGTGAAGAAGGCGCAGCAGCCTCAGGAGGCTGAAGAAATTCGGCTTGTCACCAAAAGCACTCACAAACTTCTACAGATGCACAATCGAGAGCATCCTGGCGGGCTGTATCACCGCCTGGTACGGCAACTGCTCCGCCCTCAACCGTAAGGCTCTCCAGAGGGTAGTGAGGACTGCACAACGCATCACCGGGGGCAAACTACCTGCCCTCCAGGACACCTACACCACCCGTTGTTACAGGAAGGCCATAAAGATCATCAAGGACATCAACCACCCGAACCACTGCCTGTTCACCCCGCTATCATCCAGAAGGCGAGGTCAGTACAGGTGCATCAAAGCTGGGACCGAGAGACTGAAAAACAGCTTCTATCTCAAGGCCATCAGACTGTTAAACAGCCACCACTAACACTGAGTGGCTGCTGCCAACACACTGTCATTGACACTGACCCAACTCCAGCCATTTTAATAATGGGAATTGATGGGAAATGATGTAAATATATCACTAGCCACTTTAAACAATGCTACCTTATATAATGTTACTTACCCTACATTATTCATCTCATATGCATATGTATATACTGTACTCTACATCATCGACTGCATCCTTATGTAACACATGTATCACTAGCCACTTTAACTATGCCACTTTGTTTACTTTGTCTACACACTCATCTCATATGTATATACTGTACTCGATACCATCTACTGTATGCTGCTCTGTACCATCACTCATTCATATATCCTTATGTACATGTTCCTCATCCCCTTACACTGTGTATAAGACAGTAGTTTTGGAATTGTTAGTTAGATTACTTGTTGGTTATCACTGCATTGTCGGAACTAGAAGCACAAGCATTTCGCTACACTCGCATTAACATCTGCTAACCATGTGTATGTGACAAATAAAATTTGATTTGATTTGATTTGTAAAGCACAAAAAGCCTCAACAGATACTCAAAAACAAACAAGAACAAAAAAACAGAATTCCACAAGAGAGTCCACCGGGATCAACAAGAGTTCACAGAGTACTAGGGCTGGGTGCTAACATACAAACACAGAGCAAAGAACTGAGGAAAACAAAGGGTTTAAATACAATCAGGGGAAACGAGGCACAGGTGCAAATAATGATGGGGATCAAGGGAAAACAAAAGGTCAAAAGGCACAATGGGGGCATCTAGTGACCAAAAACCGGAACAACCCTGGCCAAATCCTGACACTGTTGTAATGGGCCCAGTCTCTCACCATACAAGCTGTAGTCAAACTGTTGTATTGGGCCCAGTCACTCACCATACAAGCTGTAGTCAAACTGTTGTAATGGGCCCAGACTCTCACCATACAAGCTGTAGTCAAACTGTTGTAATGGGCCCAGTCTCTCACCATACAAGCATAGAGAGTTTGTAGTTGACCTCTTTTGGCATGAACGGGACAGAAGAAAGGAAAGTCCCATTGTTGCTCCTATATAAATTGAACGTGTAAAACAAACAGGATTCTCCATGCCATGTAGACTTTCATGGACCCATCCGTAGTGCAATAGAACCTATTTTACATGTCTGTGGTGGTACCATAGTACGTGTTGTGGTAGTTAAGCTGTAGCTACTTCAACAATTCAAAGTGCTTCAGTGACCTCAGTTTTATTTATTGTGTTTCCATGAAACAACACCAGCTGTATGTATTGTGTTTCTGTGAAACAGATGCCATGGCAGTCTTGAGTGGTGACTCGGGTGGTCACTCTGGTGGTGGTGAAGTTCTGATGTGCCGGATGGTAATGGGTTCTGACGAATAACACTATCCTACAAGCACCGTCTAATAAACTATGTCTGCTAACCCAGAGAGAGGCTCTGGGGCTGGGGGGGGGGATGCGGCATGGGGCTGGGGAAGGGGGCTGGTGATGGGGGGCTGGGGGCTGGGACTGACAGACACTGATAGGGGAGGCCATTACCATAGCATATGCGGTGTTAGTAATGATTGACTCTCTATATGTTTAGTTATTTATGTGGCCTCCTGGCTGGAATGGTTTTCATATTATTCATAATTTCATAATTAATAAACTTGTGTTTCTATGTTAAACAGTTTTGTTATATTTCAGTCTTCTGTGATGTGTATAAAGTGTAATAATGGGATGCAAACGCAAAATGTAATACATTTCAACTCTAAATCTGACATGGTGCAGGTGTCTGTCTTTTAAGCCCATAACCATGTGTGTGAAGGTGTATACTTTTGTTTCAAATTTGTTTATGACTACCAAGAATCACTCTGTGTGACCCTGATTTTCACTGCAGTGAAAGGTTAAATGCTTCACAAATTGTTTATAAGCAGAGTTTGAGCTCAGCAATTATCAACTGCCCTTCCAGAATGTACATTTAAACATCTATGTCAATGACACATCATACATCGTCTGTGTTTACGGATGATGAGCTAGTGTGCTTGATGCCGGGAGTCACTGTCTTGGCAGGTGGGGTGTCCTCTGTGGAGATTAAACAGAGGATCTCTAGGAAGCTGATTGATCAGTCACAGAGCTGTGCTGCTCGGTGCTTCTGTCTATCTTTAGCTCCTGTAGGGTCTGTGAATGGAGGGCCAAGACTTATCTGACTGGCTGTCATCAAAACCTGTGGTATTTTTAGGGGCGGCTAGCAGCGGCAGGGCAACAGTTGTTCGTCTCCCTCCCCCTCTCTCTCTTTTCTATCTCTCTCTCTCCCTCTCTCCCTCTCCCTCCCTCTCTCTCTCTCTTTCTCGCTCTATCTCTCTCTCCCTCTCTCCTCTCTCTCCCTCTCTCCCTCTCTCCATGACATTGACTCACCGGGCACCGTAGGACCGGGTGACGGAAACCAGCAGGCAGTCAGAGTGGATTGTGTGGCCCCTGTACTGGAGATCCAGACCCCCACCAGTTCCAGAAGCCACAGCCACCTCACTGGATGGACAGATACAGCAACAGGACGAGCCTTGAGAGTTGTGGATCTGTTTGATGATGTTTGGAACAGAGGTTTGATATTGATCAAGACACTCATTTAGCTTTTATTTAGTCAGGACATCTTGAGAGACATTCTTGTCTTAGTGAGAGAGCAGGACTGCAGCAGACCACTGAGAGCGGGAAACATATCCCTACCGGACAGAGCAGACGGCGGCCATTTCAAGGGACGCGGAACCAGACTTACAAAAGTCATTCCAATCAATGGGGTCCAAGTCTTCTTGAACCCTGTGAGGAGATTCTGAAGAGTGGCTTTAATTTGTGGGCTATATTGTCAATGTGGAACAGAGGAAGTGTCACTCTGGAATCACTGGTAAGTTTCTGATTATCATAGTTTGTACGATTGTATCATTATTTAAGCGACGCGGATTGTGTATCATTTCACCTCACCTTTGAGACAGAAGAGGAAATGCAGCAACTCTTGGAGAACACTGGGAGTCGATAAAAGAGCTTCTTTATCAACAGGATCTTTGCCCCCATGGTAACCAAATAGATAACTGGGTCAATGGCATGATCCAGTAGAATGTACTGTGTGACAGCCTTTTGGAGGGAATATACTGCAGCTCCTAGACACATTGGCTGCAGTATCAAATGCCATGTGTTCACGTGTAAGAGAGAGAGAGAATTATCTCTGTATTGGGAAATAGCCCCTGCATGCCAGAGATGAAACCTACAGCTGCTACAGACAAACTATAGGAACATCAACTGCACCACAATGCATTTGGAAGGCTATCGCTGACCCTGATATGGGGTTACTGGTATAGCAACAATGACAGCATGTATTAGGCATTTCTAGAGTTCCCTTTTCCTGATCCCAATCCCCGTGGGCATTCAGATTGTGACTGTCTCTCAGGTAAGGTAGCACATCAACAGTAATCCCAAAATCCCAGGAGGTATCATATTTTCCCTTTAGTGTAAAGTAACTCTTATGTTGGAGAGTAAAGGCGTACATACTGTATGTTACTGTGTGGATTTTCTGTTATCTGACACAAGGCCTCCAGGCAGGGTCTTTATTTGGACAGACGACTTGAAATACTCCTCTGGCTGAGCTACAGCACCAGCTGGGAGGGCTGTGGTCTGTTCGGTTCTGACTGAGACGCTACTTTACTTTTACTAGGTCAACACCACTAGACTGAGGAGAAAGCACTGTCCTTCAGCTTGGGGCTGTATTCAATGTCCTTCTGTTATCACAAAGCAGTGAATACATTGTCCACTAGATGCAAAACATTCAGAGTGAAAGGCTGTAGTACTTCTTCCAAGACAAATCTGATGGGCTGTATGTAAGGCATTATAAACTGGGTGGTTCAAGCCCTGAATGCTGATTGGCTGACAGCCGTGGTATATCAGACCTTATACCACAGGTATGACAAAAAAAATGTTTTTACTGCTCTAATTACGTTGGTAACCAGTTTATAATAGCAATAAGGCATGTCGGGGGTTTGTGATATATGGCCAATATACCACGGCTAAGGGCTGTGTCCAGGCACTTGTGCATAAGAACAGCCCTTAGTCGTGTTATATTAGCCATATACCACACCCCCTCGGGCCTTATTGCTAAATGATGTATGAAAGACATCACTAGATACTGTGTGAGGGTTATGTGGTAACTGTATTATTAATGTACTACGACTCATATCTGCTCTGCAGATTGATATGCGGTAGAGACGACCGTGTGACACAATCTACAAGAGACTTCTACTACGGACCCCATTTGTTTTGCCCATCAGAGTGAGAAGAAGGGACTGAGACAGACGCAGGAAGCCAACATGGACATATTCGGTGGTGCCCCCCGTGTACTGGGCTACTCACGCCCCGTGGCGGCACAGTGTGGCACGGACGCCGTCCTGCAATGCAAGATCGGCGGCGACCCTCGTCCCGAGGTGGTCTGGGAGAAGAAGAATGTACAGATCCTGTCAGAGGGACGCTACAGGCTGTCGGAGGAGGGCCAGGCCTACTTCCTACACATCACTGGGGTCGGGCTGGAGGACGCTGGCCAGTATATCTGCAAGGCCAGTAACAGCGTGGGTGAGACGTGCGCCCCTGCCACACTGAAGGTGGAGAGGAACAGTCAGGAGCGGCAAGGAGCGCAGAAACAGACAGAGGTCAATGGGGTGCAGCAAACCAGGCTGGAGAATGGAGAGTTAGGGGGGCAACGGAATGGGGAGTTGAGAAGGCAACAGAGCAGCGAGTTGGAGGGGCAACAGAACCAGAATGGGGAATATAGACAGCAAGAGAACAGGGAATATGGAGGGCAACAGAATGGAGAGATAGAGCAGAGGAATGGAGAGGTAGACCAACAGAGCAGAAAGGTAGACCAACAGAGGGGAGCGGTAGACCAACAGAGCGGAGCGGTAGACCAACAGTGTGGAGCGGTAGACCAACAGAGCGGAGCGGTAGACCAACAGAGCGGAGCGGTAGACCAACAGAGCGGAGCGGTAGACCAACAGCGGTAGAGAAGGAAAATGGAGAGGAGAGTGAGCGGGACAAAAAGAAGCAGCGCTATGAAGGGGAGCCCCTGCTGTCAGACGACAGACCTCACTTCCTCATCAAGCCCCTCTCCCTGAGGGTGGACCGGGGCGAGGACGCAGCCTTCTCCTGTAAGCTGTCGGGCAACCCTCTGCCCCAGGTGGTGTGGGAGAAGGACGGGAAGAATCTGAGCGACATCTTCGAGAGCGCCCACTTCAACGTCAGCAGCCAGGACGGAGGCTGGTTCCAGCTGAAGATCTTCCGGACGAGGATGCCCGACGGGGGTGTCTACACCTGCAGAGCCCATAATAATCAAGGAGGGGCGCTGGCGGGCGCAGTGCTGCTTGTGGAGCTCGTCCCGGAACGGCAGGAGAGCGGGGCGTCCACGTCAAATGGGCACAGCAACGGGCAGACATCACCTCGTGGTATGAGGCACAGGATGGGAAGACACGGTTTGTCGAGACAGCCGGATGAGCCCAATCTGAACTCTGCCAATGTGAAGAAATTTGCGGTGTCGGAGGGGAAACATGCTAAGTTCCGCTGCTTCGTGACAGGGAAACCTAAGCCTGAGATCATCTGGAAGAAGGACGGAGCGCCCCTAGAGGCTGGGAGGCGTCACCTTCTGTTTGAGGACAGAGAGGGTTACTACACGCTCAAAGTGATGTACTGTAAACATCAGGACACAGGGCTGTACGTGTGTGCTGCGTCCAACGCTCTGGGACACACTCTCAGCTCTGTTTACCTGACTGTCAAAGGTAGGGCTTTAGCAGTGTGTCAGGACTTTTCTTCTCTTTTCTTTTCTTTCTTACAGATGTAGGATCTTAATTTGAGCTAGTTTGCTACAGCAGGAAAATAATCCTGCAGCAACAGGATTTGTGAATTATTATGTGGATTATAATTAATGGACATTTTTCATAAGGAAAAATCAAGTCTTGAATTTCAAAGTGGAAATTACAAATTTCAGAAGCCTTTTAAACCTCAAATACACTACACGTTTTTAATTTCCTGCATTGCTGGAAAGTTCTCCTGCAACAGCGTGGTCAAATGGGGCGGCAGGTAGCCTAGTGGTTAGAGCATTGGGCCAGTAACCAAAAGGTTGCTAGAGCGATTCCCTGAGCTGACAAGGTAAAAATCAGTCAAGGCAGTTAACCTACTGTTCCTAGGCCGTCATTGTAAATACGAATTTGTTCTTAACTGACTTGTCCAGTTAAATGAAGGTTAAAGAAATTAAGATCCCACATCTGTACCATCGTTCTTTCCTTAATTAATTCCTTTGCCATGATGATCAACAATCAGGTTTGATTGAGACGATGAAAGCATGCTCTCACCTGCCTAATTTGATCATGATTTTGAAGGAATAACATTGTGGCAAACCCTCATGCTAGTCAGGAGCATACGTACTTACTGTATGTTCCTGACTAGCATGAGTACGTACCGTATGTTCCTGACTAGCATGAGTACGTACTGTATGTTCCTGACTAGCATGAGTACGTACTGTATGTTCCTGACTAGCATGAGTACATACTGTATGTTCCTGACTAGCATGAGTACGTACTGTATGTTCCTGACTAGCATGAGTATGTACTGTATGTTCCTGACTAGCATGAGTACGTACTGTATGTTCCTGACTAGCATGAGTACATAATGTATGTTCCTGACTAGCATGAGTATGTACTGTATGTTCCTGACTAGCATGAGTACGTACCGTATGTTCCTGACTAGCATGAGTACGTACTGTATGTTCCTGACTAGCATGAGTACATACTGTATGTTCCTGACTAGCATGAGTACATACTGTATGTTCCTGACTAGCATGAGTACATACTGTATGTTCCTGACTAGCATGAGTACGTAGTGTATGTTCCTGACTAGCATGAGTACGTACTGTATGTTCCTGACTAGCATGAGTACGTACTGTATGTTCCTGACTAGCATGAGTACGTACTGTATGTTCCTGACTAGCATGAGTACGTACTGTATGTTCCTGACTAGCATGAGTACGTACTGTATGTTGCTGACTAGCATGAGTACGTACTGTATGTTCTTGACTAGCATGAGTACGTACTGTATGTTCCTGACTAGCATGAGGGTTTGCCACAATGTTTCTTACGTCATAGAAATGCCATAGGGAGAGAGTTAGATTTTCAGCTGTCACAACTAATTGCTCTATAGAGAGTTCAGTAGATTGTGGAAATGCATTGCTAAAAAATCCCAGTTGAGTCACCCTAATAATTGGTAATTGTTTAGTCATCATTATAGGATAATCCCAGGGTGATCCAGCCATCACACAGCACACTGAGTCAGCTGGCTACGTAAATGAAATGGTATCTGTCTCATCTAGGCATCCACATCCCTAATCTACCAGGGAGTTATTTCCATAGAGTCTTGATAGGTGGAGATAAACACAGGTCTTCCTAACCCTACCTCCCCCTTAGTATCTTCCCCCCTCCGCTAGCTTCCCTTCTCCCCCTACCTCCTGCATGTCTCCCCTGCCCACCCCAATGCCTCTTTGTCCCTACCTCCCCCCAGTCTCTTTCCACTAGCTTCCCTTCTTCCCCTCTCCCCCTAGCTTCCCTTCTCCCCCTCCCCCTAGCTTCCCTTCTTCCCCTCTCCCCTAGCTTCCCTTCTCCCCCTACCTCCTGCATGTCTCCCCTGCCCACCCCAATGCCTCTGTGTCCCTACCTCTCCCCAGTCTCTTTCCCCTAGATTCCCTTCTTCCCCTCTCCCCCTAGCTTCCCTTCGTCCCCTCTCCCCCTAGCTTCCCTTCTTCCCCCTCCCCTAGATTCCCTTCTTCCCCTCTCCCCCTAGCTTCCCTTCGCCCCCTCTCCGCCTAGCTTCCCTTCTTCCCCTCTCCCCTAGCTTCCCTTCTTCCCCCTCCCCCTAGCTTCCCTTCTTCCCCTCTCCCCCTAGCTTCCATTCTTCCCCTCTCCCCCTAGCTTCCCTTCGCCCCCTACCTCCTGCATGTCTCCTCTGCCCACCCCACTGCCTCCGTATCCCTACCTCCCCCAGTCTCTTTCCCCTAGCTTCCCTTCTTCCCCTCTCCCCTAGCTTCCCTTCTTCCCCTCTCCCCTAGCTTCCATTCTTCCACTCTCCCACTAGCTTCCCTTCTCTCCCTACCTCCTGCATGTGACCATGTGTCCCTATGTTTAGAGACTGAATCAGCTGTGACCATGTGTCCAAAGTTCACAGCAATGTCAATAGATTGGTAGAAATAACCCTAAAAGTTTACTTGAAATGTAGTTGAAATTACTGTTTGTTCAAATCCTGCAGTCAATCATAGCATAAGTCATGAAATGTGCTCATGAAATGTGTTATACCTTGATCAAAACTCAACCAATGACTGGAATAACCTAAAATGTGTGTAAAACACTGTAAAAACAACCTAAAATGTATCTGAAGCATTGTAAAAACAACCTAAAATGTGCCTAAAGCATTGTAAAAACAACCTAAAATGTATCTGAAGCATTGTAAAAACAACCTAAAATGTATCTGAAGCATTGTAGAAACAACCTAAAATGTATCTAAAGCATTGTAAAAACAACCTAAAATGTGCCTAAAGCATTGTAGAAACAACCTAAAATGTATCTGAAGCATTGTAAAAACAACCTAAAATGTATCTGAAGCATTGTAAAAACAACCTAAAATGTATCTGAAGCATTGTAAAAACAACCTAAAATGTATCTGAAGCATTGTAAAAACAACCTAAAATGTGCCTAAAGCATTGTAGAAACAACCTAAAATGTATCTGAAGCATTGTAAAAACAACCTAAAATGTATCTGAAGCATTGTAAAAACAACCTAAAATGTATCTGAAGCATTGTAAAAACAACCTAAAATGTATCTGAAGCATTGTAAAAACAACCTAAAATGTGCCTAAAGCATTGTAAAAACAACCTAAAATGTATCTGAAGCATTGTAAAAACAACCTAAAATGTATCTGAAGCATTGTAGAAACAACCTAAAATGTATCTAAAGCATTGTAAAAACAACCTAAAATGTGCCTAAAGCATTGTAGAAACAACCTAAAATGTATCTGAAGCATTGTAAAAACAACCTAAAATGTATCTGAAGCATTGTAAAAACAACCTAAAATGTATCTGAAGCATTGTAAAAACAACCTAAAATGTATCTGAAGCATTGTAAAAACAACCTAAAATGTGCCTAAAGCATTGTAGAAACAACCTAAAATGTATCTGAAGCATTGTAAAAACAACCTAAAATGTATCTGAAGCATTGTAAAAACAACCTAAAATGTATCTGAAGCATTGTAAAAACAACCTAAAATGTATCTTAAGCATTGTAAAAACAACCTAAAATGTATCTGAAGCATTGTAAAAACAACCTAAAATGTATCTGAAGCATTGTAAAAACAACCTAAAATGTATCTGAAGCATTGTAAAAACAACCTAAAATGTATCTGAAGCATTGTAAAAACAACCTAAAATGTATCTGAAGCATTGTAAAAACAACCTAAAATATATCTGAAGCATTGTAAAAACAACCTAAAATGTATCTGAAGCATTGTAAAAACAACCTAAAATGTATCTGAAGCATTGTAAAAACAACCTAAAATGTGCCTAAAGCATTGTAGAAACAACCTAAAATGTATCTGAAGCATTGTAAAAACAACCTAAAATGTATCTGAAGCATTGTAAAAACAACCTAAAATGTATCTGAAGCATTGTAAAAACAACCTAAAATATATCTGAAGCATTGTAAAAACAACCTAAAATGTATCTGAAGCATTGTAAAAACAACCTAAAATGTACCTAAAGCATTGTAAAAACAACCTAAAATGTACCTAAAGCATTGTAAAAACAACCTAAAATGTATCTAAAGCATTGTAAAAACAACCTAAAATGTACCTAAAGCATTGTAAAAACAACCTAAAAATGTATCTAAAGCACTGTAAAAACAACCTCAAATGTAGGTTAAGCACTGTAAAAACAACCTAAAATGTGCCTAAAGCATTGTAAAAACAACCTAAAATGTATCTGAAGCATTGTAAAAACAACCTAAAATGTATCTGAAGCATTGTAAAAACAACCTAAAATGTAGGTTAAGCACTGTAAAAACAACCTAAAATGTATCTAAAGCATTGTAAAAACAACCTAAAATGTACCTAAAGCACTTTAAAAACAACCTAAAATGTATCTGAAGCATTGTAAAAACAGCCTAAAATGTATCTGAAGCATTGTAAAAACAACCGAAAATGTATCTGAAGCATTGTAAAAACAACCTAAAATGTATCTGAAGCATTGTAAAAACAACCTAAAATGTATCTGAAGCATTGTAAAAACAACCTAAAATGTATCTGAAGCATTGTAAAAACAACCTAAAATATATCTGAAGCATTGTAAAAACAACCTAAAATGTATCTGAAGCATTGTAAAAACAACCTAAAATGTACCTAAAGCATTGTAAAAACAACCTAAAATGTACCTAAAGCATTGTAAAAACAACCTAAAATGTATCTAAAGCATTGTAAAAACAACCTAAAATGTACCTAAAGCATTGTAAAAACAACCTAAAAATGTATCTAAAGCACTGTAAAAACAACCTCAAATGTAGGTTAAGCACTGTAAAAACAACCTAAAATGTGCCTAAAGCATTGTAAAAACAACCTAAAATGTATCTGAAGCATTGTAAAAACAACCTAAAATGTATCTGAAGCATTGTAAAAACAACCTAAAATGTATCTGAAGCATTGTAAAAACAACCTAAAATGTATCTGAAGCATTGTAAAAACAACCTAAAATGTATCTGAAGCATTGTAAAAACAACCTAAAATGTATCTGAAGCATTGTAAAAACAACCTAAAATGTAGGTTAAGCACTGTAAAAACAACCTAAAATGTATCTAAAGCATTGTAAAAACAACCTAAAATGTACCTAAAGCACTGTAAAAACAACCTAAAATGTATCTGAAGCATTGTAAAAACAGCCTAAAATGTATCTGAAGCATTGTAAAAACAACCGAAAATGTATCTGAAGCATTGTAAAAACAACCGAAAATGTATCTGAAGCATTGTAAAAACAACCTAAAATGTATCTGAAGCATTGTAAAAACAACCTAAAATGTAGGTTAAGCACTGTAAAAACAACCTAAAATGTATCTAAAGCATTGTAAAAACAACCTAAAATGTACCTAAAGCACTGTAAAAACAACCTAAAATGTATCTGAAGCATTGTAAAAACAGCCTAAAATGTATCTGAAGCATTGTAAAAACAACCGAAAATGTATCTGAAGCATTGTAAAAACAACCTAAAATGTATCTGAAGCATTGTAAAAACAACCTAAAATGTATCTGAAGCATTGTAAAAACAACCTAAAATGTGCCTAAAGCATTGTAAAAACAACCTCAAATGTATCTAAAGCATTGTAAAAAAACCTCAAATGTATCTGAAGCATTGTAACAACAACCTAAAATGTGGGTTAAACACTGTAAGAACAACCTAAAATGTGCCTAAAGCATTGTAGAAACAACCTAAAATGTATCTGAAGCATTGTAAAAACAACCTAAAATGTATCTGAAGCATTGTAAAAACAACCTAAAATGTATCTGAAGCATTGTAAAAACAACCTAAAATGTAGGTTAAGCACTGTAAAAACAACCTAAAATGTATCTAAAGCATTGTAAAAACAACCTAAAATGTACCTAAAGCACTGTAAAAACAACCTAAAATGTATCTGAAGCATTGTAAAAACAGCCTAAAATGTATCTGAAGCATTGTAAAAACAACCGAAAATGTATCTGAAGCATTGTAAAAACAACCTAAAATGTATCTGAAGCATTGTAAAAACAACCTAAAATGTATCTGAAGCATTGTAAAAACAACCTAAAATGTATCTGAAGCATTGTAAAAACAACCTAAAATGTATCTGAAGCATTGTAAAAACAACCTAAAATGTATCTAAAGCATTGTAAAAACAACCTCAAATGTATCTAAAGCATTGTAAAAACAACCTCAAATGTATCTAAAGCATTGTAAAAACAACCTCAAATGTGCCTAAAGCATTGTAAAAACAACCTCAAATGTATCTAAAGCATTGTAAAAAAAACTCAAATGTATCTGAAGAATTGTAACAACCTAAAATGTGGGTTAAACACTGTAAGAACAACCTAAAATGTGCCTAAAGCATTGTAGAAACAACCTAAAATGTATCTGAAGCATTGTAAAAACAACCTAAAATGTATCTGAAGCATTGTAAAAACAACCTAAAATGTATCTAAAGCACTGTAAAAACAACCTAAAATGTATCTGAAGCATTGTAAAAACAACCTAAAATGTACCTAAAGCATTGTAAAAACAACCTAAAAATGTATCTAAAGCACTGTAAAAACAACCTCAAATGTAGGTTAAGCACTGTAAAAACAACCTAAAATGTGCCTAAAGCATTGTAAAAACAACCTAAAATGTATCTGAAGCATTGTAAAAACAACCTAAAATGTATCTGAAGCATTGTAAAAACAACCTAAAATGTAGGTTAAGCACTGTAAAAACAACCTAAAATGTATCTAAAGCATTGTAAAAACAACCTAAAATGTACCTAAAGCACTGTAAAAACAACCTAAAATGTATCTGAAGCATTGTAAAAACAGCCTAAAATGTATCTGAAGCATTGTAAAAACAACCGAAAATGTATCTGAAGCATTGTAAAAACAACCTAAAATGTATCTGAAGCATTGTAAAAACAACCTAAAATGTATCTGAAGCATTGTAAAAACAACCTAAAATGTATCTGAAGCATTGTAAAACAACCTAAAATATATCTGAAGCATTGTAAAAACAACCTAAAATGTATCTGAAGCATTGTAAAAACAACCTAAAATGTACCTAAAGCATTGTAAAAACAACCTAAAATGTACCTAAAGCATTGTAAAAACAACCTAAAATGTATCTAAAGCATTGTAAAAACAACCTAAAATGTACCTAAAGCATTGTAAAAACAACCTAAAAATGTATCTAAAGCACTGTAAAAACAACCTCAAATGTAGGTTAAGCACTGTAAAAACAACCTAAAATGTGCCTAAAGCATTGTAAAAACAACCTAAAATGTATCTGAAGCATTGTAAAAACAACCTAAAATGTATCTGAAGCATTGTAAAAACAACCTAAAATGTATCTGAAGCATTGTAAAAACAACCTAAAATGTATCTGAAGCATTGTAAAAACAACCTAAAATGTATCTGAAGCATTGTAAAAACAACCTAAAATGTATCTGAAGCATTGTAAAAACAACCTAAAATGTAGGTTAAGCACTGTAAAAACAACCTAAAATGTATCTAAAGCATTGTAAAAACAACCTAAAATGTACCTAAAGCACTGTAAAAACAACCTAAAATGTATCTGAAGCATTGTAAAAACAGCCTAAAATGTATCTGAAGCATTGTAAAAACAACCGAAAATGTATCTGAAGCATTGTAAAAACAACCGAAAATGTATCTGAAGCATTGTAAAAACAACCTAAAATGTATCTGAAGCATTGTAAAAACAACCTAAAATGTAGGTTAAGCACTGTAAAAACAACCTAAAATGTATCTAAAGCATTGTAAAAACAACCTAAAATGTACCTAAAGCACTGTAAAAACAACCTAAAATGTATCTGAAGCATTGTAAAAACAGCCTAAAATGTATCTGAAGCATTGTAAAAACAACCGAAAATGTATCTGAAGCATTGTAAAAACAACCTAAAATGTATCTGAAGCATTGTAAAAACAACCTAAAATGTATCTGAAGCATTGTAAAAACAACCTAAAATGTGCCTAAAGCATTGTAAAAACAACCTCAAATGTATCTAAAGCATTGTAAAAAAAACTCAAATGTATCTGAAGCATTGTAACAACAACCTAAAATGTGGGTTAAACACTGTAAGAACAACCTAAAATGTGCCTAAAGCATTGTAGAAACAACCTAAAATGTATCTGAAGCATTGTAAAAACAACCTAAAATGTATCTGAAGCATTGTAAAAACAACCTAAAATGTATCTGAAGCATTGTAAAAACAACCTAAAATGTGGGTTAAACACTGTAAGAACAACCTAAAATGTGCCTAAAGCATTGTAGAAACAACCTAAAATGTATCTGAAGCATTGTAAAAACAACCTAAAATGTATCTGAAGCATTGTAAAAACAACCTAAAATGTATCTGAAGCATTGTAAAAACAACCTAAAATGTAGGTTAAGCACTGTAAAAACAACCTAAAATGTATCTAAAGCATTGTAAAAACAACCTAAAATGTACCTAAAGCACTGTAAAAACAACCTAAAATGTATCTGAAGCATTGTAAAAACAGCCTAAAATGTATCTGAAGCACTGTAAAAACAACCTAAAATGTATCTGAAGCATTGTAAAAACAACCTAAAATGTATCTAAAGCACTGTAAAAACAACCTAAAATGTATCTGAAGCATTGTAAAAACAACCTAAAATGTATCTGAAGCATTGTAAAAACAACCTAAAATGTATCTGAAGCATTGTAAAAACAACCTAAAATGTGCCTAAAGCATTGTAAAAACAACCTCAAATGTATCTAAAGCATTGTAAAAAAACCTCAAATGTATCTGAAGCATTGTAACAACAACCTAAAATGTGGGTTAAACACTGTAAGAACAACCTAAAATGTGCCTAAAGCATTGTAGAAACAACCTAAAATGTATCTGAAGCATTGTAAAAACAACCGAAAATGTATCTGAAGCATTGTAAAAACAACCTAAAATGTAGGTTAAGCACTGTAAAAACAACCTAAAATGTATCTAAAGCACTGTAAAAACAACCTAAAATGTACCTAAAGCACTGTAAAAACAACCTAAAATGTATCTGAAGCATTGTAAAAACAGCCTAAAATGTATCTGAAGCATTGTAAAAACAACCGAAAATGTATCTGAAGCATTGTAAAAACAACCTAAAATGTATCTGAAGCATTGTAAAAACAACCTAAAATGTATCTGAAGCATTGTAAAAACAACCTAAAATGTATCTGAAGCATTGTAAAAACAACCTAAAATGTATCTGAAGCATTGTAAAAACAACCTAAAATGTATCTAAAGCATTGTAAAAACAACCTAAAATGTATCTAAAGCATTGTAAAAACAACCTCAAATGTATCTAAAGCATTGTAAAAACAACCTCAAATGTGCCTAAAGCATTGTAAAAACAACCTCAAATGTATCTAAAGCATTGTAAAAAAAACTCAAATGTATCTGAAGAATTGTAACAACAACCTAAAATGTGGGTTAAACACTGTAAGAACAACCTAAAATGTGCCTAAAGCATTGTAGAAACAACCTAAAATGTATCTGAAGCATTGTAAAAACAACCTAAAATGTATCTGAAGCATTGTAAAAACAACCTAAAATGTATCTAAAGCACTGTAAAAACAACCTAAAATGTATCTGAAGCATTGTAAAAACAACCTAAAATGTACCTAAAGCATTGTAAAAACAACCTAAAAATGTATCTAAAGCACTGTAAAAACAACCTCAAATGTAGGTTAAGCACTGTAAAAACAACCTAAAATGTGCCTAAAGCATTGTAAAAACAACCTAAAATGTATCTGAAGCATTGTAAAAACAACCTAAAATGTATCTGAAGCATTGTAAAAACAACCTAAAATGTAGGTTAAGCACTGTAAAAACAACCTAAAATGTATCTAAAGCATTGTAAAAACAACCTAAAATGTACCTAAAGCACTGTAAAAACAACCTAAAATGTATCTGAAGCATTGTAAAAACAGCCTAAAATGTATCTGAAGCATTGTAAAAACAACCGAAAATGTATCTGAAGCATTGTAAAAACAACCTAAAATGTATCTGAAGCATTGTAAAAACAACCTAAAATGTATCTGAAGCATTGTAAAAACAACCTAAAATGTATCTGAAGCATTGTAAAAACAACCTAAAATATATCTGAAGCATTGTAAAAACAACCTAAAATGTATCTGAAGCATTGTAAAAACAACCTAAAATGTACCTAAAGCATTGTAAAAACAACCTAAAATGTACCTAAAGCATTGTAAAAACAACCTAAAATGTATCTAAAGCATTGTAAAAACAACCTAAAATGTACCTAAAGCATTGTAAAAACAACCTAAAAATGTATCTAAAGCACTGTAAAAACAACCTCAAATGTAGGTTAAGCACTGTAAAAACAACCTAAAATGTGCCTAAAGCATTGTAAAAACAACCTAAATGCATTGTAAAAACAACCTAAAATGTATCTGAAGCATTGTAAAAACAACCTAAAATGTATCTGAAGCATTGTAAAAACAACCTAAAATGTATCTGAAGCATTGTAAAAACAACCTAAAATGTATCTGAAGCATTGTAAAAACAACCTAAAATGTGCCTAAAGCATTGTAAAAACAACCTAAAATGTATCTGAAGCATTGTAAAACAACCTAAAATGTATCTGAAGCATTGTAAAAACAACCTAAAATGTATCTGAAGCATTGTAAAAACAACCTAAAATGTATCTGAAGCATTGTAAAAACAACCTAAAATGTATCTGAAGCATTGTAAAAACAACCTAAAATGTATCTGAAGCATTGTAAAAACAACCTAAAATGTACCTAAAGCACTGTAAAAACAACCTAAAATGTATCTGAAGCATTGTAAAAACAGCCTAAAATGTATCTGAAGCATTGTAAAAACAACCGAAAATGTATCTGAAGCATTGTAAAAACAACCGAAAATGTATCTGAAGCATTGTAAAAACAACCTAAAATGTATCTGAAGCATTGTAAAAACAACCTAAAATGTAGGTTAAGCACTGTAAAAACAACCTAAAATGTATCTAAAGCATTGTAAAAACAACCTAAAATGTACCTAAAGCACTGTAAAAACAACCTAAAATGTATCTGAAGCATTGTAAAAACAGCCTAAAATGTATCTGAAGCATTGTAAAAACAACCGAAAATGTATCTGAAGCATTGTAAAAACAACCTAAAATGTATCTGAAGCATTGTAAAAACAACCTAAAATGTATCTGAAGCATTGTAAAAACAACCTAAAATGTGCCTAAAGCATTGTAAAAACAACCTCAAATGTATCTAAAGCATTGTAAAAAAACCTCAAATGTATCTGAAGCATTGTAACAACAACCTAAAATGTGGGTTAAACACTGTAAGAACAACCTAAAATGTGCCTAAAGCATTGTAGAAACAACCTAAAATGTATCTGAAGCATTGTAAAAACAACCTAAAATGTATCTGAAGCATTGTAAAAACAACCTAAAATGTATCTGAAGCATTGTAAAAACAACCTAAAATGTAGGTTAAGCATTGTAAAAACAACCTAAAATGTATCTAAAGCATTGTAAAAACAACCTAAAATGTATCTAAAGCACTGTAAAAACAACCTAAAATGTATCTAAAGCACTGTAAAAACAACCTAAAATGTATCTGAAGCATTGTAAAAACAACCTAAAATGTATCTGAAGCATTGTAAAAACAACCTAAAATGTATCTGAAGCATTGTAAAAACAACCTAAAATGTATCTGAAGCATTGTAAAAACAACCTAAAATGTATCTGAAGCATTGTAAAAACAACCTAAAATGTATCTGAAGCATTGTAAAAACAACCTAAAATGTATCTAAAGCATTGTAAAAACAACCTAAAATGTATCTAAAGCATTGTAAAAACAACCTCAAATGTATCTAAAGCATTGTAAAAACAACCTAAAATGTATCTAAAGCATTGTAAAACAAAAAAACAACCTAAAAATGTATTAAAGCATTGTAAAAACAACCTCAAATGTGCCTAAAGCATTGTAAAAACAACCTCAAATGTATCTAAAGCATTGTAAAAAAACCTAAAATGTATCTGAAGCATTGTAAAAACAACCTAAAATGTATTTAAAGCACTGTAAAACAACCTAAAATGTATCTAAAGCATTGTAAAAACAACCTAAAAATCAACTGTAAAAACAACCTAAAATGTATCTGAAGCATTGTAAAAACAACCTAAAATGTATCTGAAGCATTGTAAAAACAACCTAAAATGTATCTAAAGCATTGTAAAAACAACCTCAAATGTATCTGAAGCATTGTAAAAACAACCTAAAATGTATCTGAAGCATTGTAAAAACAACCTAAAATGTGAAGCATTGTAAAACAACCTAAAATGTATCTGAAGCATTGTAAAAACAACCTAAAATGTATCTAAGCATTGTAAAAACAACCTAAAATGTATCTAAAGCATTGTAAAAACAACCTAAAATGTATCTAAAGCATTGTAAAAACAACCTAAAATGTATCTAAAGCATTGTAAAAACAACCTAAAAAAAAAATGTATCTGAAGCATTGTAAAACAACCTAAAATGTGGGTTAAACACTGTAAAAACAACCTAAAATGTGCCTAAAGCATTGTAAAAACAACCTAAAATGTATCTGAAGCATTGTAAAAACAACCTAAAATGTATCTGAAGCATTGTAAAAACAACCTAAAATGTATCTAAAGCACTGTAAAAACAACCTAAAATGTATCTGAAGCATTGTAAAAACAACCTAAAATGTATCTAAAGCATTGTAAAAACAACCTAAAATGTATCTGAAGCATTGTAAAAACAACCAACCTAAAAATGTATCTGAAGCATTGTAAAAACAACCTAAAATGTATCTAAAGCATTGTAAAAACAACCTAAAATGTATCTAAAGCATTGTAAAAACAACCTAAAATGTATCTAAAGCATTGTAAAAACAACCTCAAATGTGCATAAAGCATTGTAAAACAACCTAAAAATCTGTAAAAACTAAAATGTAAAGCATTGTAAAAACAACCTAAAATGTATCTAAAGCATTGTAAAAACAACCTAAAATGTGGGTTAAACACTGTAAGAACAACCTAAAATGTATCTAAAGCATTGTAAAAACAACCTAAAATATGGGTTAAACACTGTAAGAACAACCTAAAATGTACCTAAAGCATTGTAAAAACAACCTAAAATGTATCTAAAGCATTGTAAAAACAACCTAAAATGTATCTAAAGCATTGTAAAAACAACCTAAAATGTACCTAAAGCATTGTAAAAACAACCTAAAATGTATCTGAAGCATTGTAAAAACAACCTAAAATGTATCTGAAGCATTGTAAAAACAACCTAAAATGTACCTAAAGCACTGCAAAAACAACCTAAAATGTACCTAAAGCACTGTAAAAACAACCTAAAATGTATCTAAAGCATTGTAAAAACAACCTAAAATGTACCTAAAGCATTGTAAAAACAACCTAAAATGTATCTGAAGCATTGTAAAAACAACCTAAAATGTATCTGAAGCATTGTAAAAACAACCTAAAATGTATCTGAAGCATTGTAAAAACAACCTAAAATGTAGGTTAAGCACTGTAAAAACAACCTAAAATGTATCTAAAGCATTGTAAAAACAACCTAAAATGTACCTAAAGCACTGTAAAAACAACCTAAAATGTATCTGAAGCATTGTAAAAACAGCCTAAAATGTATCTGAAGCATTGTAAAAACAACCGAAAATGTATCTGAAGCATTGTAAAAACAACCTAAAATGTATCTGAAGCATTGTAAAAACAACCTAAAATGTATCTGAAGCATTGTAAAAACAACCTAAAATGTGCCTAAAGCATTGTAAAAACAACCTCAAATGTATCTAAAGCATTGTAAAAAACCTCAAATGTATCTGAAGCATTGTAACAACAACCTAAAATGTGGGTTAAACACTGTAAGAACAACCTAAAATGTGCCTAAAGCATTGTAGAAACAACCTAAAATGTATCTGAAGCATTGTAAAAACAACCTAAAATGTATCTGAAGCATTGTAAAAACAACCTAAAATGTATCTGAAGCATTGTAAAAACAACCTAAAATGTAGGTTAAGCACTGTAAAAACAACCTAAAATGTATCTAAAGCATTGTAAAAACAACCTAAAATGTACCTAAAGCACTGTAAAAACAACCTAAAATGTATCTGAAGCATTGTAAAAACAGCCTAAAATGTATCTGAAGCATTGTAAAAACAACCGAAAATGTATCTGAAGCATTGTAAAAACAACCTAAAATGTATCTGAAGCATTGTAAAAACAACCTAAAATGTATCTGAAGCATTGTAAAAACAACCTAAAATGTATCTAAAGCATTGTAAAAACAACCTAAAATGTATCTGAAGCATTGTAAAAACAACCTAAAATGTATCTAAAGCATTGTAAAAACAACCTAAAATGTATCTAAAGCATTGTAAAAACAACCTCAAATGTATCTAAAGCATTGTCAAAAAACAACCTAAAATGTAAACCTAAAGCATTGTAAAAACAACCTCAAATGTATCTAAAGCATTGTAAAAAAAACTCAAATGTATCTGAAGAATTGTAACAACAACCTAAAATGTGCCTAAAGCATTGTAACAACAACCTAAAATGTATCTGAAGCATTGTAAAAACAACCTAAAATGTATCTAAAGCATTGTAAAAACAACCTCAAATGTGCATAAAGCATTGTAACAACAACCTAAAATGTATCTGAAGCATTGTAAAAACAACCTAAAATGTATCTAAAGCATTGTAAAAACAACCTAAAATGTATCTAAAGCATTGTAAAAACAACCTAAAATGTACCTAAAGCATTGTAAAAACAACCTAAAATGTACCTAAAGCATTGTAAAAACAACCTAAAATGTGGGTTAAACACTGTAAAAACAACCTAAAATGTACCTAAAGCATTGTAAAAACAACCTAAAATGTGGGTTAAACACTGTAAGAACAACCTAAAATGTACCTAAAGCATTGTAAAAACAACCTAAAATGTATCTAAAGCATTGTAAAAACAACCTAAAATGTATCTAAAGCATTGTAAAAACAACCTAAAATGTATCTAAAGCATTGTAACAACAACCTAAAATGTGGGTTAAACACTGTAAAAACAACCTAAAATGTATCTAAAGCATTGTAAAAACAACCTAAAATGTATCTAAAGCATTGTAAAAACAACCTAAAATGTACCTAAAGCATTGTAAAAACAACCTAAAATGTATCTGAAGCATTGTAAAAACAACCTAAAATGTACCTAAAGCACTGCAAAAACAACCTAAAATGTACCTAAAGCACTGTAAAAACAACCTAAAATGTACCTAAAGCACTGCAAAAACAACCTAAAATGTACCTAAAGCACTGTAAAAACAACCTAAAATGTACCTAAAGCACTGTAAAAACAACCTAAAATGTATCTAAAGCATTGTAAAAACAACCTAAAATGTGGGTTAAAGCATTGTAAAAACAACCTAAAATGTACCTAAAGCATTGTAAAAACAACCTAAAATGTATCTAAAGCATTGTAAAAACAACCTAAAATGTATCTAAAGCATTGTAAAAACAACCTAAAATGTACCTAAAGCATTGTAAAAACAACCTAAAATGTATCTGAAGCATTGTAAAAACAACCTAAAAATGTATCTGAAGCATTGTAAAAACAACCTAAAATGTATCTAAAGCACTGTAAAAACAACCTAAAATGTACCTAAAGCATTGTAAAAACAACCTAAAATGTACCTAAAGCATTGTAAAAACAACCTAAAATGTATCTAAAGCATTGTAAAAACAACCTAAAAATGTATCTAAAGCACTGTAAAAACAACCTAAAATGTACCTAAAGCATTGTAAAAACAACCTAAAATGTATCTAAAGCATTGTAAAAACAACCTAAAATGTACCTAAAGCATTGTAAAAACAACCTAAAATGTACCTAAAGCACTGTAAAAACAACCTAAAATGTACCTAAAGCATTGCAAAAACAACCTAAAATGTACCTGAAGCATTGTAAAAACAACCTAAAATGTATCTGAAGCATTGTAAAAACAACCTAAAAATGTATCTGAAGCATTGTAAAAACAACCTAAAATGTATCTGAAGCATTGTAAAAACAACCTAAAATGTATCTGAAGCATTGTAAAAACAACCTAAAAATGTATCTGAAGCATTGTAAAAACAACCTAAAATGTATCTAAAGCATTGTAAAAACAACCTCAAATGTATCGAAAGCATTGTAAAAACAACCTAAAATGTACCTAAAGCACTGCAAAAACAACCTAAAATGTACCTAAAGCACTGTAAAAACAACCTAAAATGTACCTAAAGCACTGCAAAAACAACCTAAAATGTACCTAAAGCACTGTAAAAACAACCTAAAATGTACCTAAAGCACTGTAAAAACAACCTCAAATGTGCCTAAAGCACTGAAAAAATACTATACAGGGACATAGCAAATCACGACACAGAGACATACTGCAATATGTTTTCCAGACAGTTTATAAACCAATCCACAACTCCCTTTCCACCCGTGTGCAGCTCCAGCGGTGCGGTTCAGGCGGTCTCTGCAAGACGTGGAGGTGAGAGAGAGAGGCATGGCCGTGTTGGAGTGTGAGGTACCTAATGAGGGCATCCCCACTGCCTGGTACCTGGAGGACCAGAGACTACAGGCAGGGGGTAAATACGGCATAGAGCAGAACGGAGCCCGGCGCAGGCTCACTATCCGAGATGTAGGAGCAGACGACGATGGGGTCTATCTCTGTGAGATGCCTGATGGAGGGAAGAGTATCGCTGAGCTGGCCGTCAAAGGTAGGTAGACGTCTTATAGTATGGCAGTGTATCATTCACTCATTTAATACAGTCTAGAAAATACATCTTTGAGCATCAGAACCATTGAAACAAATGTTTAAAAAAAATATATATATATATATTTTCTATAAACCCAATGATTTTTCTCCAGGATATACAGCCATACAGTACATGACCCTCAACACTCGTTCTCACCCACAGGCACAATTGTTAAAAAACTTCCTCGAAAACTAGACGTGTTAGAGGGGGAGAATGCTGTGTTCTGTGTGGAGGTAGAGGAGGAGAACATGGATGTCCACTGGTTCAAAGATGGCCTGAAGCTACGCGAGAGCCACCAGACTATCCTCAAGTCCTTTGGTAAAACCCACATGCTGGTGTTCGTCAACGTCTGCCACGGGGACACTGGGGTCGTGACCTTCGTTGTGGGAAGATCCAAGACCTCGTCCCGGCTCAGAGTCAAAGGTAAGGTGGATGTTGACCAAGGTGACCCATGGCCCCTTACTTAGGGATTTTCCAAATCAAATCAAAGTTTAATCGTTACATACACAGTTTACAGTTAACTTTTTGGGGATTTACCCATGTAGATCCGAAAGGGCTCGAACGACAGTATGGTGAAAACTCCAGCTATACTGTGCAACATATCCTAATGTAGCTGCTAGAGACTAACAAACGTACGACAGGCTACAAGCATTATGGCAACCAATGCTCACCTACTTTGTACCTTTCCCCCTGTTTCGGTTTTCTCCACAGCTGCCAGACACAGCCCTCCCATCTGTCCAGTGGGGGTGGAGATGGATGTGGACAGGCCCAACAGCGTGCTCCTCTCCTGGGAGCCGGCCCCCACCAGCCAGACCACCACCCGCTCCGTCTATGTCCTGGAGAGACAGGAAGTGGGATCACAGGAGTGGCTGAGGTGTGCGACCTCCGACACGGCGACCTCCGCAGAGGTCATGGGCGACAGCGTGCCGTGCGAGGGCGATTACCACTTCCGTGTCTGCTGCATCAATAAGTATGGCCGTAGTGGACACGTGGAGTTCCCTAAAGTCGTCCATCTTGGTGAGTGCTGAATTGGAGAGAAACCATGTTGATGTGATCAGGGATGAAAGGCTGTCATGCACTATGGTATTTGTGTACCCTGCAGCTATGGAAATTCATTGGATGTCACTAGTTTTGAACTCTCACCTCTCAGTGCCAGGTCCCAAGATCAGGACCCCTCTCCAGGGCTGTGAGGTGACGGAGGGGGAGGACGCCCTGTTCTCCATCAATCTGTCAGTGATGGTGACGGGCACCTGGTTCCTGAACAGCACCCAGCTACAGGATAGCCAACACTACTCTATCCAACAGGCCAAGACACAGCACTCCCTGGTAATCCACAGCACCAAGGTGGAAGACCACGAGGCAGAGGTCACCTTCATCGCCAACGGAGTCAGAGACTCAGCGGTTCTCAAGGTTCAAGGTAGGTGTTGGAGAACGGTGGAGTGTAAAGAGAAATAACATGATAATGGCGTCAAGCTAGACAATCTGTATTGAGGAGGCCTTATAACAAGGACTGTTTTAACATTTACATTAGGCTTGTTGGTACTGTAATGATATGCAATTGCATGATATTAGAATACTGAATACTGCTTGTACATATTTTTTGGTAATGATTCCATTCCAGCTGCGGTGGTAAAGTTCAGCCCAATGTCAGAGTCAGACAGTAACAAGAGGGTGGAGACTGGTGACCCTGTGGTTCTGTACTGTGAGGTGTCCCACCCCTCAGCCAGCGTGGGCTGGTTCAAGGATGGGGTGGAGCTACAGGTGACAGACAGCCTCAACATCCAATCAGAAGGCAACATGAGGAGGATCGTTATCCGATCGGCTGAGTTCACCGACTCTGGCGTGTACACATGCGAGACGATGGGTGATGTCATCAATTTCAACGTGGAGGTTGAAGGTGAGTTGCTGTATGTCATGTTTGGTCGTCATGGAGATCATTAACATGCACTCTCAACCAGAAATGTTCTATTTTCCATATAAACATCAACTTTCTATACTGAAAGTTTTTCAGATGTTTGACCATCTCTTTGAATTCACAACTTCACATGAATTTATTCAGCCATCAACCATGATGTCATACTGATTCACGCTGACGATCACCCAAGCTAACTGAGCATCCCATATCTGCCACCTTAACCAATCACCCATAACACCCCTAGCTGTGGGAGCCATGTTCTCCCACCTCCCTGAAGAGGAGAGGACCAAGGCCGCTGAGGCTGGCGAGCCCATCGTTCTCCACTGTGACCTATCAGACCCATATGCCCAGGTCTACTGGTACAAAGATGGCGAGCAGATCTTCAACCTGCCTGGTGTAGACTTTCAGGAGGATGGGCATACAAGGATGCTGATTATCCAAATGCCTGACTTCTCCCACTCAGGCGTTTACATGTGTCGGACAGCTGATGATGTCAGTGTGTTTCAGGTGGAGGTCAAAGGTGAACAACGGAGATTGTTGTTCTGTGTTTTCTCTGAGGGAATCCTAATACTGTGTTGTACTTCCTCTGTGCCGGCTAGTCATCTTATGTAGTTGTTGTTGTTGTTATTGACAGGATTATCTTGGTCCTGTAACCCAGTGTGATGGCTTCTGTTCTGAAAATGTTCTCTGAGTCTTCTCTAACCTGTTTTTCACCCCCATTTCTTTCCTCTCACTCACTGTCCTGATCTTTCTGATATGTATCTGAACAAACCTCTGGAAGAACATGCTTAGTTTGATCACACTGAAACAAAACAGTCCACAACTCACTCCAACCCAGCAAGCCTCCTCCTCAACAACCAAACGCTAACTCTAACCATGACCATCCAACCTCCCCAGGTAACTCACCCTCTCCCTCTCCCCCTCTCTCCCTCCCCCACCAGGTCCCCCTGTGCAGTTCAGTGAGGTCCCTGAGGAGGAGCTCCAGAAGTCTGCTATGGAGCTGGATCCTGTGGTGCTCACCTGTGAGGTTTCCAGAGAGGACGCCAACGCTACCTGGTACACAGCTAACATACACACCGCTAGGAAACACAAACTGGATTTCATTATCCTTTATGATTTGGAGTCATTTCTGCTTAGAATATTGTTAATTTAGTGGGAACTGATCATGTTCAGGCTGTAAAAAATATAAGTAGGCTTATTACGAAGTTTCAACAATTGAGAGAGCCGTGTTGGCCAGTTGGGTTCAGGCTTTTGTTCCAGCCAAGCACCATCACACCTGATTCAACTAATCAACAATACTGAAGGTTCATTGTCCTGTCCGTCATGACCTTCCTCCAGGTACAAGAATGGGGTTGAGGTCCAGGCCAGTGATAACATGACCATACAAACAGAGGGCACCATGAGGAGACTGATCATCCGTTGTGCTGAGACCTCAGACGCAGGAACCTACAGCTGTCAGTCAGGAGACAACAGCCTCTCATTCACTGTCAACATCAAAGGTATGTACTGTACACTAGCCCTACATGTTTTCATGTCATGTAAACAGGTGAAGTTGACTCCATTGTGTTGAGCAAAGATGAGACTTTGATGATGATGCAAACATCAATTCCCCTATCCCGGTGGTAGAATTTGCTCATTCATATGCTCCTTTTCCCTTGTTGAAACTAAGAGCCTCCAGTGATGATCGTGGAGCCCAAGGAGGACGTGGTTATGGAGGGTCATATCTCTGAGCAGGTGGTCCTGCAGTGTGAGCTGTCCCGCTCCAGCGGTGAGGTCCACTGGTTTAAGGACGGCCTTCAGGTCCTGGAGACGGAGAACGTCCAGCTGACGTCCGAGGGACCGTACAGGAGGCTGACCGTCCTCTGCGGCTCGGCAGAAGATTCCGGAGAGTACGTCTGCGACACGGATGGAGACTCTGTGTTCTTCCAGGTCACCATCACAGGTAAGATACTCCAAGGTTCCATGCCTGGTTCATTTGTTGTGAGTGGTAGTGTAATCGTTTCATCTTTTGGGGTCTCCTATCAAACCAATCCCCCTTATCAGACGACAACTATTTAATTGACCTTTTTTACACTATTACACAATTTAATCTTATGTCAGACTATTTCATATCCAAACTTCTATTTAAATATATACATACATTTTAATTGCTTCCATTTAAATGCAAGTTGTTCTCCCTTTCTCAGAGCTTCCGGTGCGAATCGTCTCCCCTACTGAGTCTGAGCTGGAGCTGACCAGCCTGACCTCTGAGAGGCTGGAGCTCAGCTGCGAGATCTCCCAGCCTGATGCCCAGGTACGCTGGTACCGAGATGGGCTGGAGGTGGAGGAGAGCGCCTCTCTCATCCTGGAGGTCCAGGGGAGCCCACAGGACACTGGTCATCCCCGCGACCACTGTGGAGGACACAGGAGAGTATGTGTGTGACACAGAGGATGACTCAGTCACATGGCTGGTCACTATTTCAGGTATGTGGTCAGTGAACTAACTCTGTTCAGCGTAAGAGGTTTAGTTATGTCAGGGTTAAGTATTTGAATCTTTGGTTTTGTATTTTTCAACTATGTGAGATGAATGGACATACATAATATTATTAATATAACTGTTCACTATGATTTCTTATAAATAAGTTAGACTTTAGGTATCTGATTTATGTTGTTTTGATGTATTGCTTTCTGCTGTCTGCTAATTTCCCATATTGCAATATTCTGTTGAAAGAATATGTCACGTCTAATCAAGGTGGGTGGAATCAGGCGCAGAGAGCAAATAGCGATAATAAGTTTATTCTCCGGTGAACAAAATAAACTAAACACGGTCAACCCAAATACAAACAGGGTGAAATTATCCAAAATAGGATAACAGACTAACTGGAGAATAATATACACAAAAACACCGACAGACGAAACGAATGACAAAATAAACAATCTCGCACAAAACAAGGGCGGGACAACCTACATTATATACAGACACTAATTAACTAACACACAGGTGAAAACAATCAGACAAAACCAACAGATACACGAAAAGGGATCGGTAGTGGCTAGTAGGACGGTGACGACAACCGCCGAGCACCGCCTGAACGGGCAGGAGAGCCAACCTCGGCGGAAGTCGTGACAGAATAGAAATTAACCATATTAATCCCCTCTTCTCAGAGCCTCCTGTGAAGCTGGCCCGCTCTGAAACAATGTCTGACGTAAAGGACTGTTTCTCTGGAGAACCCATCGTCCTGGAGATCGAGGTGTCACGGTTCAACGCTGAGGTGATCTGGATGAAGGATGGAGGAGAGGTGGAGGAGAGCAGTGATGTCACCATCACTGAGGATGGACTCATCCGCCGCCTCACCATCTGCACGCCCGTCCCGGGCGACTCTGGGAAATACACCTGTCTTGCCTCAGATGACCTCATCGACTTCCAGGTCAAGGTGTCAGGTAAGAGACGGTTGGAGGTGAATGGTACTTTGTTTTCACACAATTCCATTTGAATTCAATCAGGAGATTATAAAAATACTAATGCAAAATATATTAAGAAGTGAGGATTTCATGTCCTAAATTCAAATGGAATTGACTCTCCAAATGTGAACATTCTCCCTCTAGAGCCCCCAGTGAAGATCGTGAATAGGTCAGAAGTCAAGACAGAGGTCAAGTCCCTACCCTCTGATGACATTGAGTTGGAGTGTGAACTCTCCAGGGCCAATGCCGTCGCTAAGTGGTACAAAGATGGCCGCCGGTTAAACGAAGACGAGAGGTTCTATGAGGAGGAAGAAGGGGCGTTCCGCTCCCTGGTGATCCTAAATGCTGAGCTGGAAGATTGCGGAGACTACTTCCTTGATGCCGGAGATGACAACATCACCTTCCATGTCACTGTGCAAGGTTAAGAATCACCTAATCACAAATCAAGTCCTATCTGCTATCACCTAACCCTTAGCCCCTACCACCTACCCCATACCTCTACCCCTCATCCCCTACCCCTTACCCCTATGTACGTGTAGAGATATTAGAGGATCGGATAGGTGTAAAACTAAGCACTATGGTGAAAATAATTCCTCCTAGCCTTTCAGAGTGCAAGGTGGATCTGTTAACATATTGATAATACCTATGAAAACTGCATCTGATTTAAATCAACAAAAAAACTTAAGTCTATTCCTCCTTCTCCAGAGCCTCCAGTGACCATCCTGGGGAACTCTGAGGATACAGACTACCAGGAGATGGTTGCCGGGGATGACCTGATCCTGGCCTGTGAGGTGTCCCGGGCCAATGCCCCTGTCCAGTGGTACTGTAACGACAGACAGCTGACTAGCGATGACCGGACCTACATGGAGAGCTACGGCACGCTGAGGAAACTCATCCTCTCTGACATCCTGCCCTCTGACTCTGGGAAGTACATGTGTGATGCTATCGATGACAAGATGGTCACCATGGTGAAGATCCAAGGTAATTGGCTGGGCTATATGGACAAACGGGTGTTTACAGTCTTACAGACATAGGATCTTAGTTTGAGCCAGTTTGCTACAGCATAATCCTGCAGAAACAGGAAATGTGAATTATTATGTGGATTATAATTGATAAAACATTTTTGTAGGAGTTGATACATTTTTCGTTCGTGTAAATCAAGTCTGACATTTTAAAGTGGAAATTACACACTATAGAAACCTTTTGTGCAGGAAAAGTCTCAGCAACGAAATCGTGATCAAATTAAGTCGAAACGAGACTCTGTCTACAGTGGAATGAACCTGAACTTTAAAATGTATACTGTATACTATAGGATGTGAACCTTTTACACCTCATTCTTTATTCTCTCTTACTCACTCTTTTTCTCGCTCTCTCTCTCCCAGACTCCCCCGTCACCTTCGTAGACAAACAAGCAGTGAACATCATCACGGGTTACGAGGCAGAAAGTGTGACGCTGATGGGGGTCGTGTCTAAGGAGAACGCTCCGGTTCGCTGGCTCAAGGACTGGACACCCGTCATAGGGGACCGCTTCCACACGGGGGTCGACGGCGCCAACCGGTTCCTCACCATTGACCCGCTGAGAAGATCGGACAGCGGAGAGTACACAGTAGACGCCAACACAGACGAGATGCATTTCAGTCTGCTAGTCAAAGGTTTTTAACTTCCATGTTCCCATTCTGTCTTTATCTAATTATATAGTAGCTGTAGATCAGGGGGGAGCACTGTGTTTCTTTAACCAACAGAGGTTAATATGAGGCTATAAGCCAAATCCCAATACGAAAAGGTGACAGAGAAAAATAGGCCCCAGGCCTCCTGGGTGGCGCAGTGGTCTAAAGCATTGCACCGCAGGGCTAGCTGTGCCACCAGAGACTCTGGGTTCGAGCCCAGGCTCTGTCGCAGCCGGCCACGACCGGGAGGTCCATGGGGCGACGCACAACTGGCCTAGCGTTGTCCGGGTTAGGGAGGGTTTGGCCGGTAGGGATATCCTTGTCTCATCGCGCACTAGCGACTCCTGTGGCGAGCCGGGCGCAGTGCGTGCTGACCAGGTCGCTAGATGTACGGTGTTTCCTCCGACACATTGGTGCGGCTGGCTTCCGGATTGGATGCACGCTGTGTTAAGAAGCAGTGCGGCTTGGTTGGGTTGTGTTTCGGGGGACGCATGGCTCTCGACCTTGGTCTCTCCAGAGCCCGTATGGGAGTTGTAGCAATGAGACAAGATAGTAACTACTAACAATTGGATATCACGAAATTTGGGTGAAAAAGGGGGCCAAAAATAATAATTTTAAAAAAATGATGTTGTGAATGACTAAAGTCTTGTAAAGCACGGTGGGGTTGAAATAATGCATTATGAATGGGGTTTCAGAGGGCGATAGAAGGTATCACCAATCCTAACAGCTCTCTCTCACTTGTGGTCTCAGAGATGAGGGTGAAGTTTGCCAAGCCGCTCCACGACACTGTGGCCCATGCGGACGGCATGGTGACCATACGCTGTGAGGTGTGTAAGCCCAAGGCGGACGTCCAGTGGTTGAAGGACGGTGTGGAGATCGTCCCCAGCAGGAGGTTCACCATCCGGGCCGACGGCGTGGAACGCAGCCTGACCATCCACAGGCTGACCAGGGACGACACGGGGGAGTACGCCTGCGAGTCCAAGGACGACCGCACCGCCGCCAGGCTCAGAGTCGAGAGTAAGTAGTACAGCCCTCAAAATGGGTGCAGGATCTGGTTCCAGCCCAGAATAATACCACTAATTAAATTAATCAATAAACCTTTGAGCCATTCATTAGTTTTTCTCTTTCCTTCTCTCCCTCCCCCCCCCCCCCCAGTGCCCCGCGTGGTAGAGTTCTTGACAGAGCTCCACAACACCATGGTGTTAGAGGGAGAGGACGCCACCTTCAAGTGCGTGGTGTCGCCAGAGGACGTGCAGCTGGTGTGGGGGATGGACGGCGAGCTCGTCGTCATGGGTGACCGTTTCCAGGCAACGCAGAACGGCCTGTGTCACACCCTGGTGATCAAGAGCTGTCAGATCCTGGACTCCTCTAAGATCACAGTGGAGGCTGAGGGGAACGTGTCTAAGGCCACCCTCAAAGTACAGGGTGAGTCCACAACTGACCTGGGTCAAATTGATGTGGCAAATACTTTCAAATACTTGAGATGCACTTGTTTAGCTTGACCTGAGTGTCAGATGGGAGCAGGCAACTCTCACATGGTTGTTGCTCTAAATGAGAAAGTGTTCTCAGTCAACATACCTACATAAATTACTCAAACAAAGCCTAAGGAAGTGGATTACCATACAAATGTGTATTCTTAGTGAACCATCCTTTCAACAGTCATGTTTGGTCCTTCCGTCATTATCCAGAAGCTCAGGTGACCTTCACTAAGAAGATGGAGGCGGTGATGGCCGAGGAGTACGGAGAGGCTACCATGGAAACAGAGGTCAGTCTGGACACGGGCGAGGTCCAGTGGATGAGGCAGGGTGTGGTCATCCAGCCAGGACCCCGACACACCCTGGGCCAGAGCGGACGCAAACGCAGCCTGACCATCTGCAACCTCAACCTCTCTGACCGCGGAACCTACCGCTGTGAAACCCTGCACGACCGCACGCAGGTCAAACTCAACGTGGAGCGTAAGACAATGTCCGGACACCATGTCATACTGATTGATAATGATAGGTTTTCATCAGATACAGCCCTTAGCTGTGGTATATTGGTCATTTACCACAAACCCCCGAGGTGCCTTATTGCTATTATAAACTGTTTACCAACGTAACTAAGCAGTAAAAATAAATATTTTGTCATACCCCTGGTATATGGTCTGATATACCACGGCTGTCAGCCAATTAGCGTTCAGGACTCGAAACCACCCAGTTTATTACTATTGATATGAATGGGATTTCATCAGTTAGAGTAACAAACCATAAAAGTGTCCTGTTATGCTTAGCTGATAAAACAACAGCTTGAGTCCTGGATTCTATTTGCAACTACATTTACTGTGTCTTTATATATAGTAGCTGGCAACAACAGCTACAATGCATGTTGGCCTTCACTATCATGTATTGTGCCGCCAGCCGTCAGGCACTAAAGTAACAATGGGTAAAGCCCTGTGGGTGAGAGATGGATGACATGTTGGTATGTCATCTTACAATAGTAGCTTAGAGACTATAGAGTGATGCTGTGGCAAAAAAAGTCTCCTGGCTTTAGGTGTGTTATCTTTTAACCATCTGTCAATATCTCTACCTCTACAGCCCGTAAGATCGCCATCCGTAAGGGTCTGGTGGAGACAGACACATTTGAGCGGGAGACGGCCTCCTTCGAGGTGGAGCTGTCTCACACTGGCGTGGAGGGCGTCTGGCAGAAGGACGGTATCCGGGTCAAACCCAGCAACCACTGGCGGGTGAGCTGCAACGGGCTGGTCCACGGACTCACCCTGTCCAACCTTACCCTGGAGGACACGGGCACCATCGTCTTCTCTGCGGAGGGAGTCCGGACCTCTGCCAGGCTCACTGTCAAGGGTGAGGTATCATCATCATCATCAATAATCAATCAAATGTATTTATAAAGGCCTCTTTACATCAGCAGATGTCACAAAGTGCTTGTACTGAAACCGAACCTAAAACCCCAAACAGCAAGTAATGCAGATGTAGAAGCACGGGGGCTAGGAAAAACTCCTTAGAAAGGTAGGAACCTAGGAAGAAACCTAGAGAGGAACCAGGCTCTGAGGGGTGGCCAGTCCTCTTCTGGCCGTGCCGGGTGGAGATTACATGGCCGTTAAGGCCAGACCGTTCTTCAAGATGTTCAAACATTCATAGATGACCAGCAGGGTCAAATAATAATAAGGGTGGAACAGGTCAGCACCTCAGGATTAAATGTCAGTTGGCTTTTCATAGCCGATCATTCAGAGGCCGAGACAGCGTTTGTGGTACAGAGATAGAGAGGGAGAGAGAGGGTTGAGGGTCGAGAACATCATCATGAATATCCAGTTATCTAATACAGGGGTCTTTAACCCTGGAGAGCTGTGTCTGGATTGGATGTTATAGTAAAGAACATTTCTTAACATTTCTTCCATGTTGTTGTTCTTTCCCAGAGACTCCAGTGACTCTCATGAAGAAGCTGGTAGACATGAGACTGGAGCAGGGCTCTCCTGCCACATTGGAGTGTGAGCTGTCCAGGCAGAACGTGGAGGTCAGGTGGCTGAAGGTAATAGATGTACAACCAATAGACCTGCCGTATTTGTGTCAGTAGTGTATTACCATGTTATATAGAACAGGCACAGACAGGAAGTAAACAGTTTGATCTCATTAAATGTTGTCTATCCCTGAGAATACGGTAATAATGTTGGTCCTGTCTTTCTTCTTGACTGTAGAATGGGACAGAGCTGAAGCCAGGGAAGACCCAGTACCGTATTTACTCCATGGGGAGGAAGAGGTTCTGTCAGCTGCTGCAGTGTAGCCTCTCTGATGCAGGCACCTACACCTGTGACCTAGGAGATGTCAATACGTCCTGTAACCTGGAGGTCTATGGTAATATACTGTACACTCTCCTTATCAAGTCACTGCAGAACGGTCTTCATTTCAAGTGCATGTAAAACATCTCAGTACTCTCACCAACGGTACTCTTCGTTGACCTCTAGTGTTCAGTTATAGTGACAGGAAGGCTGAAACAGGCCAACACAGCCAACCTTGTACTGCGTGCTACTGCCACCTAGAGGTCAGGGCTGCCTGACTAATGCTCTTCCATTGGCACGGTTACGTTTGCACACTGTTACTATATTCCAACGTGTTGAACCAATTTTCCAATCTCCCTCCACAGAGCCTGAAGTGGAGGTGCTACACGGGCTGGAGGACCTGTATGTCCAGGAGGACCAGAATGCTGTGTTCATGTGTGAGGTGTCCATGGAGGACGTGACCGGGGAGTGGTACAAGGATGGACACAAGATACGACCCACTAGCACCATCAAGATACGCACAGAGGGTTAGTGATACATCAGTCAATCAATCAGTTAATCCATCAAACCGTTAAACTTCATGATTGCGGTGAATAATTTGGTCTTAATTAATTGACCTACCTGGTAAAGGTCAAATAAATAATAGAATAAACATTGAAATTCCATGTCTGTGTTTCTTTCTTCAGGGACCAAACACTTCCTTCTCATGTGCAACGTTAAAGCTGAGGATTCTGGGGAGATCCGCTTTGTGACCAAACAGACAGAATCAACAGCCTACCTAGAGGTGGAAGGTAGGGATTCACCTACCGGGCTGCAGGTTTACCTCACCTATCTCTGTGTGATGTTCCAGCTGATCTGACTTCAGTTCCTATAAGCAGACAGCAACCCAAACTCTGTTGTGGGTGACAGAACTCCCTGTGTCCATGATCTGACCTGAAATCAGTTCTCTTCACTGAAATAACTGCACTTCTCTTATATTTTTTCACAGAGGCCCCCGTGTCTATCGTGAAGCCTCTGAGAGACCGCACGGCTCTGGAGAAGCACCGCGTGATTCTGGACTGCACCGTGTCCACGCCGCGCTGTGACCTCACATGGTACAGAGGCAAGGCAGAGCTGGTGTCTTCTGATAGGCTAGAGATCCACAGTGACGGCTGCTACCATAAACTGACCATCCACGAGGCGACTGTAGAGGACGAGGGTACCTATAGTATAGAGGTTGGGGAGCACACCTCCACAGCCCAACTCCTGGTGGAAGGTGAGCGGATGGTGGTTTCTTGTAAAACAATATGTCCGTATTGACATATCGTTGATCTTTTTCTAAATATCCCTCTGTCACTTTATTCCCCTCAATCTCTCACCTTACCCCTTTCACATTTCTCTCTCTCCCTCAAACACATAGAATGATGTTCCTGACCTTTTGTGGAAAAGGTGACCCATCTCTTTTAACCCTCCATCCCCTTGCCTCTCCAGCCCAGTCCCTGGTGATAGAGACAGAGCTGCAGGATGTGGTGGTGACGGCTCCTGACCAGGCCTGTTTCCAGTGTGAGGTGTCCGTGGCCATCAGCAGGCCCCCAGTCTGGACTCTGAATGGAGAGACCATCCAGTCCAGCCCTGATGTCCGCTTAGAGAACCACGGAACCATCCACAAACTGAACCTGAAACAGACCAGACCAGACATGAGTGGGACGGTTACCTTCGCCATGGGAAAGGCCAAGAGCAGCGCCAAACTGAACGTGATGTGGAAGTAGAGGCAAGGGGGAGAGAATGGGAAATGTTGATTCTGTTATGATCAGGAATCGAATGTCTGAGACATTGGTACTATATAAGAATGCGGTCTATCTGATCTAGTAAAGCTGCATGTAACGAGCGAGACAGAAAAGTGGAATGTGATGAAATGTGGTACTTAATTAAGCCCGAAACAACTGTTTCAGGATCAGTTTTGATGTTTTACTCAATGGTTGGGGTCATGAGCAAAGCTGATCTTCAGTCAGTTGTAAAGGGCAGAAAGTAACCTTGGAGAGAAATGTTAAGAAGGATGGATTCCAGTCAAGTCAAAAGGTCAAATCGGTATGCAACACTTGGGTGTGTGAAGGTGTTAGAATGGTTTATAATGGTGGGTATGAATGCCTGTGTGTATGGATATAAATCAATTATACACATCAGTTACACATATTTATTTTGATAATATATTGATTGGAAATTATATAATTAAGTAAAAAATATTTTTTTCTAAACATGTTATATTTTCCCCACCGTCATTAAATACTAACATCCATAGTTTGAATGAAGGTTTTTATCCAATAAATCCGTCAGACAATATCTTAGGATAGAGCTTACAAACATGTTACTTTTGAATTTGTGCCCGATGAATGTGCTTTGAATTAAATACTTTGAATGCTTTGATGAATGTGTTTGAATGAAGGTGCTTTGAATGTGCTTCGATGAATGTGCTTTGAAATGAATGTGCTTTGAATGTGCTTCGATGAATGTGCTTTGAATGTGCTTCGATGAATGTGCTTTGATGAATGTGCTTTGAATGTGCTTTGAATGTGCTTCGATGAATGTGCTTTGAATGTGCTTCGATGAATGTGCTTTGAATGTGCTTCGATGAATGTGCTTTGAATGTGCTTCGATGAATGTGCTTTGAATGTGCTTTGATGTCAAATCGTGGATAGAGTGCCTGAACACAAAAGCACCTGCACTGGTTATTTAATTATGTTGTATTTATGGAAGATATAATTAAACAGTTCAATACAATTGGTATGATAAAAAGACTGTCCACAAATTGTTACAGCTATTCAATCCTAAATCACATGAATAATCCATAATATATTAATTTCATTTTTTTGTTTGCTTTATTACAGTGCAAAACAAAATATACATATGTGTATAATATATGCATATATTATTTAAAGTGTTTGAATACAGGAAGAAGAGGTTCAGCAATAGGTCAAGGTCCTCATGGTGATAGAAAGCTCTCTTCCAAAGCACTGTGAATGACTAGGGAACAGCCCTGAAGCAGTTGAAAGGGACTGGATCTACGACAGTAAATATCCCTACTGAGTTATGACAGAAATCACGCCTTGAAATACTAAAAGAAACATTTAAAATGTGTGTAAATCCTAGATGTCACATTATCTAAATGGCTGTGGGTGGCTTGAATTTCAAACCAGGATTTGCCCAGTTCCTAGTGTGTGTGTGTGTGTGTGATATCCATTAATGCATTGTTAGAGAGCCCGCAACATTCGGACATTGTACTACAGTGATTTCTGTTCATCCTTTGGATAACACTAACAAAAAGGGCCAACCCACTTGCCAAGAGAAAAAGATTTAAAAATGTTTTTATTTAAGTATCTAACTTGATTGACACAGGCACTTGGTGAGTGTTTACGTTGGAATGTGAAATTTTTAAATGTATTATTTAATAATTAAATGTATTATTTCTTAATACTGATAGATTTATCATGGGTGTACTGGTTATTTAAACTCTGAATCATCTTATTTCACAAGGTATTTTAGTAGACCCTTAGTCAACTCCAACACAGTGGCTTTTCCCCCATGCATTCATAAAACAGTATCAATCAATACGAATCACTCATCCATTAAAACTACTCTTCCTGTTCACTTCCTGATAGACCATCTCGTAGTTTTTACTTACAAATAACAATTATTGTTTTGTTCCAAACCCAGGTAAGTACCGGTTAATATAGTCCTACCTTGTGTCAGAAGCTTTAGTTTAAAAACCAAACTACCCAAATCCTACAATCTGGTCTAAAGAAGCATAGTATTTGCAGTCCTTTAAAAAGAGGTCATGAAAAAGGGAAAGTATTCAAGTACTGTTTCTAGTAAGAGGAGGGAGAAGTGTGCTTGTCAAAACCAGATGGATAACACAGTCCCAACACCTTTCCTCCATGGTATGGCTGGGCGTTACAGACAAAATATATTTGGTCTAAATGTGTTTCATGATTAGTACATGACCTAGAATGGCAACAAATCAATTCTTTGTGAATTTAAAATGGTCTTTCTCCATTCTGATGGTTTTATACTCAACCAAACCAGGACAAAACTGACAATGAACTAGCCCAATTAGTAGAACTTCTCCTTTAATTGAGCACTGTATCAAAATTCTGTTATTGTGAAAATATATAGCGGTATGTGGATCCATACAGGTATTCACAATATAGTCGCCCAGCCCTCCTCCATGAATGTAGCGTTGACCAACAGTTTGCCTGGACAGAATCTAAATATGTTTTCCCAACACATATCCAGGTCCTCTTGCAGAATACCAAGGGTTTTCCAGGCCATTGACTGGTACATGGTACTGTGTCCATGTGTCTGAGCTGGAGCATTTAGTCTGTCTGGGTTGAGGTCCATGGTCCACAGACAATGTAATCCAAAAGAAATCCTAAAAGATTATATTGTAATTTAAGGTGCATTTCAGTCATCTGACTACTGTATTTGTTATGAAAACATTTTACAGGGTAATAAATGTTATCTGGCACATTATCGCACATATTCCTATGGTTTTAAAAAATAAAAAACAAATATGATTAAGGGACATGGAACGTTTTGATAGCTGCAGTAACTGATAAATGTCATTCTCTATGATTCCATCCCCTTAACAAGTACTGATGCCCATTCTGCTAGTCATTATGATACTAGCTGAGTGATGAAAGAAATAAAACCACTTGACTTACACAAAGCCAATACTTTGCTTGTTAAAAATGCTAAATTGTCTGTTGGTGAATGAAATAAAAAACACATTAAAAGTGTTAAAAGTAGTAAATATCCATTCATACAGCTGTCATTTGCTTTTCCATACAGAGTTCTAGAACTGTTCGCTCTTCCGGAAACTTATTGACTCCAACCCGGCGTTAGAGAACTGATTCTGATTGGATCCTGGGTGTTCTCTCTCATTACCTTCCTGCTGCATGTTTTTTCTTCATTCTGAAGAACGTGGTAGATTCCCTCTACTTGACTGTTCTGTATGCTCCAATGACATTTGATGAAAGGCACTGTATAAAAACTTAAGGATGGTAGATCGTGTCCTGAGGGGTCAAGTCCTCTGTTTTCCCCAATAGAGGGCAGTACTAGCGTGGTTCTGACGGGTTGAAGAAGAGGGGTGGGCTTGGAGGTGATAGTCTTGTGGTTGATCTGGTGGACGGTAGGCTGAGGGGTGTACGGTTGGGTGTGAAGACGCTTTAAGGCTGCGGTTCTCGGTCTGTCCTGTAGATGGCGGTAGTATAGGGGTAGGGTGACTGACAGCACTGCTAGCTGGAATCCCTCTGCTGCCTGAGCACCGTGTAGACATCCTCCACTTTACTGAGCCCTTCGAAGAAGGGGATTAGATCCAGGAGCTCGGTGTCGGCCATGTCATCGAACCACGACGCCACAGGCACCTGCAGCCACACACAGACGGGACAGAGTCAGACATGCATGTAGTTACAATGAGATCATTACAATGGCGAGGCACCAGAGTCGGTCATACAGCTCGTCAAAACAAGAGCCAGGCTCTGGTTTCAATTAACTAGTGAGCTAGTTAGAATGCAGCTAGAGAGACAGCTGGTGGCACTTTCCTTCCAGTGGTACGACCTCCTGCTTCCATGGTCCTTCAGTCATAGAATGGTATAGTTTATAAATGATTCATTAAAAAAGTTTGTTTCTAAATATTTAGTTATCTATACAATTTTAATTGCAAAACGTTTTCACATAACTAAAAGTTTGATAAAGCCAGTCAGCCAACATTGCCATCTTTAAAAAAAATCTTTTTTTAAGTAATGGATGCTGACAAAGAAGGAGGAACAGAAAGAAGGGGCCAAGGAGGAGTAGGATGGTTCTTACAGCGTTGTCTGGGTGGAAGACGTAGGAGGCTGGGGAGTTATCTATGATGATGACCTTGTTCAGGTCCCTGCCCAGACGACTCAGGTCCTTTACGTAGTTCCCCGGTGGAACACACACGACTCACGGAACAGACGGCCACGGAACGCACCCCATTTATCCAGCAGGTCTGACACTGGGTCAGCATACTGGAGAAACACACATAGGGGTCTCCGTATCAGGTGAGGAAAACAAGTGACAAGTGATTTCCTGTCTTTGCAGCTTTTGACCAGCCTTTAAAGGTCCAATGCAGCTGTTTCTCTCAACATCCAATCATTTCTGGGTAACAATTAAAGTACCTTACTGTCATTGTTTTCAATTAAAATGGTCAAAAAGAAACAAATAGCTTCTTAGAAAATAGTAATTTCTCCAGCAAGAATTTTGCTAGGAATGTTTGGGAGTGGTCTGAGTGGGGAGGGGAAACTGAATGTTCTCTGTTATTGGCAGTGAGGTTTGGAACTCTTTCTTATTGGTCTATTAATTTATTTTGATGTCACCAGGCAGGCCAAAACTCCCACCAAAACAAGCTGAAATTTAAGGTAGACTTTTCAAAATAGCTCTTACACTAAAGGGCATTATCATTTTCACACCACTATTCCAACCACAGAGTGAAATATAAAACACAGAAATATCACATTTTTGACAGCAATGGGCCTTTTAAACAAACATGTTTTTTGATTTCATTTGCTGGTTTAAAATGGTGTTGTCCTCACCTTAGCCAGGCTAGCTGTGAACAGAATACATTCAAACAGCTCTCCCATCCTCTTAAGGAACTCATCCACGTGAGGTCGCTTCAACACATATACCTAGATGGATACATTGTATGTTAAGTTTAAGGTTTAAACAATAATCAAATACATTATCTTTCCACCTCTCGTCTTAAACAAAATGAAAAACCCCCCCCACCCAGATGCATTGAGCAGTCTTTCACTTCATCTTTCCGTGGTGGTCTGCTGCAGAGGGTCATAGTCCTGAACCAAGTCATGCAGAATAGGTTTCTGAACAAACCTATCCTGGATTACTTGAATCAGGCCCAAGCCCAAGATACACTGTTGGCTCCAACTTCAGAACCATGTAGGAGGTGACAGTCTCTCAGCGTGACTCCAACGTTCCTTTTGTGGTAGAAAACCCAAGGCCTCAGATGCCATTCTAACCCAGTCCAGAACCAGACTGAGCAGTTGGTAACATACAGATATACAGTATTGTAGGGAGCCATAATATACCTTAATAATACTAAAGGATTTAACATGGAAAGGTAGAGGCCGGTGGCATTGGTCTGTGACAGTTGGGCTCGTCACCATGCAGTGATAGGCTCACCTGATGAACAGTTCCATCGATCTCTACGGGAATGATAAAATCAGCATTGTTCACTGGCTGTGGGAATAATAAAGATACATTATTTTGAACAAAACCACTTAAAAGACATCCTAAACACCAGAAATGCAGTATACATGAGAGAAACTATGTGTATTTAGAATATTTAGAATTTAACAAACAGCTAGTCTGGATGTGTGATAGTGGCAAAAATGACAGATGTCATTGTGACTGCCAACAATAATACTGTGGAGAAACCAATTTCTTTCCTCGCTCTCAGAGTGTTTCTCATTACTATTGGACATTACTGCCTGGTGATGTCATGCTTTCACAAGAGGGGAAAATCTCTCTCCATAAAAGAAAACAAGATGCAAAAAGGCACACAAAAACATTTTGTAGCAGGATAGGACATTTTTTAAAGAAAAGCTAAACCCCAAATTAAATGGTACAGCAATTGTATCAAAGTTCACCAATAGCTTTAGAGTTCATGGATGATGGATAAATATTGTGACTCTATAATATTACTAGTGTAAATGGTAGTATGTTCCTGGTCTCACCTTGAATGAGCTGTGGACCAGAGTTTCATCCAGGTCTATGACAACACAGATCTTCCCTGCGTCTTTTGACTTGGCCTGAGGAAGCAGCGGTCTGACTTGGACCTGAACCACACACCCAGTTAACGTACACAAACCACAAACTAACATTTGTCATGATACATGTAAAATACAAACTACACTGTGACATAGACTTTAAAAAAAACACCATCAAGTCACGTTCTAGTTTCTAACATTCACTATGACATCATAAACACACAGACAGCATTTACCTGGACCAAACACTGCAAACAAAAGACTACAGCATTTTATAACACTGCATATTGACCACAGCATTCATTTGAAAACACTGCATATACAAACTAGACAGCATTTACCACAAAAACACTGCATATACAAACTAAACCACAGACCATTTACCTGGACCTACGCAAACCATAAACATAGATTCTAAAACATCCCTGAACCATTAAAGAGAGCAGTGGGACATACCTTGGAGACAGTCCCGTTCTCCTCCACCAGTAGTGGGGCGTTGTTGTTGACCGGCGGGGGGTCAGCCTGGTCATGACATAGGCAGCAGAAGAGGCTGTGGAACAGGCCTCGACTCCTGGGCTTCTTAGACGACGAGGGTGGGGGACCTGGAAGAAAATAATGAGCTCATCCGTCAGTCACACAGTCTTCCTGTATCTATTTACTCTCACTGCTCCCTGATGTGGTTTATTCACCGACTCTTAACTTGAGACGTGGACATGCTGTAGTTTAACTTGAGACGTGGACATGCTGTAGTTTAACTTGAGACGTGGACATGCTGTAGTTTAACTTGAGACGTGGACATGCTGTAGTTTAACTTGAGACGTGGACATGCTGTAGTTTAACTTGAGACGTGGACATGCTGTAGTTTAACTTGAGACGTGGACATTCTGTAGTTTAACTTGAGACGTGGACATTCTGTAGTTTAACTTGAGACGTGGACATGCTGTAGTTTAACTTGAGACGTGGACATGCTGTAGTTTAACTTGAGACGTGGACATGCTGTAGTTTAACTTGAGACGTGGACATGCTGTAGTTTAACTTGAGACGTGGACATGCTGTAGTTTAACTTGAGACGTGGACATGCTGTAGTTTAACTTTGAGACGTGGACATGTTGTAGTTTAACTTGAGACGTGGACATGTTGTAGTTTAACTTGAGACGTGGACATGTTGTAGTTTGAATTCTTGCGTAACTTGTGGGGGACAGTCGATTGAACGCATCAATGTGGAAATTCCTGTAGCAGAGTTGGAATTTGTCCCGATGCGAACAACATATTTCTGCAGATGTACTGTACTGTATGCTCAAAGGATAAACATGTGATGTAATGGTTGTTTTTCAAGTTCATTCCAGCAGAATTTATGTAATGTATAGCATCTTTAGTCTTTGACCTCATTGCGGCCATTTCGCTTCAACCTGATGCCCTTTTCCCAATGGTTTGAATGAAGAACAATTAACAGATAAAACACTTTACTTGGTTATTAGTTATAAGAGGAATGTCCTTGAGGCGAGAGACATGATTGTGCAGCTTTAATATTTCCATGAGGAATATGTAAACTTAGCTAAGAAAGTCATGCGAGGGGCATGTCACTTCAAATCAGTGACAGTTTGAGTAGCCACTTAAATCATTACATCCAACTCAATGTATTATAATGTCGAATCTCTATTTCTAAGCATTGCCTGACGATGACTGCCAGTCTTGGAATAAAACACTTTCTTAAGACTAAACTGACTTCCCTTTTATGTAGAGTTTTTGTTTACTATAATAAAGCTCTAGAGTTCCACTACTCGCTCTCTGCAAACTTCTGCCCAATCAGAAAAGGGACAAATGCTTTCCTTAAACTCTCCTCCCTTTCATTCTCTTTATTCCCTGTCTTTCTCTCACTCGCAACGTGACCGTGTTACAAACTCTTTCACTGTCCCCCATTTCTTTCACTCCCTCTCTGGCCCATTCCAGACACCTGTGACCCCCTTTCTCTCCCTCTCTGGCCCGTTCCAGACCTGTGACCCCATGTTTTCTCTCCCTCTCTAGCCCGTTCCAGACCCCCCTTTCTCTCCCTCTCTGGCCTGTTCCAGACCTGTGACCCCCTTTCTCTCCCTCTCTGGCCCGTTCCAGACCTGTGACCCCTTTCTCTCCCTCTCTGGCCCGTTCCAGACCTGTGACCCTCTGCCCACTGCCACGTCCAGGCCAAACCAAAACAGGAAGGGGAAATGTGGGGGCAGATCAGAGGGGGAAACAGATCGTGTCGGCCCACCACCACTGACGCAGCAGGATCAGATGTCACACAACAAGGCAGGTTACAGAGAGCAGACAGCGGCCTGAGAATAGGGCCTCAGCAGGATCAGATGTCACACAACAAGGCAGGTTACAGAGAGCAGACAGCGGCCTGAGAATAGGGCCTCAGCAGGGTCAGATGTCACACAACAAGGCAGGTTACAGAGAGCAGACAGCGGCCTGAGAATAGGGCCTCAGCAGGGTCAGATGTCACACAACAAGGCAGGTTACAGAGAGCAGACAGCGGCCTGAGAATAGGGCCTCAGCAGGGTCAGATGTCACACAACAAGGCAGGTTACAGAGAGCAGACAGCGGCCTGAGAATAGGGCCTCAGCAGGGTCAGATGTCACACAACAAGGCAGGTTACAGAGAGCAGACAGCGGCCTGAGAATAGGGCCTCAGCAGGGTCAGATGTCACACAACAAGGCAGGTTACAGAGAGCAGACAGCGGCCTGGGAATAGGGCCTCAGCAGGGATACGTCTAATCCATTACCTCTCCTTTAAAGCTACAATATCTCACTTTTTGGGTGACCTGAACAAATTCACATATAAATGTGTGTTATAATTCTGTCATTCTCATTAAACCCAAGTTGAAGAAGCAGTAGATCTGTTCTATGTAAACTATTTCTATGCTTCCCATTCTCAGGTTTCGTTTTTACTATTGGTTTTGTACTCCAGCTTCAAACAGCTGAAAATACAATGTTTTTGGTAATGGAGACATATTTCACAGCGGTTTAGATGGTACAATGATTCCCTACACTATACTATACATGCTTGTTTTGTCACAAACTGAAATTAGACAAACTATTAGAATTATGGCAACCAGGAAATAGTCGAGCGATTTCTGCATAGTGTATCTTTAAGAGAAGGGCCCAATTCCAAACCAGGCCCTCCCTAGGCCCTAGCCCTAGATCCTGGTTGAGTCTCCTGCCTAACAGATATGAAAGGATTGAAAGATCAACCAGAGGCCTTTCAGGAGCTCTTATTGTATCACAGATACTGTAGATACTGCCTACCTATCAAATCCTTTCACATCTGATAAACAAGAGGAGTCTCTGGGTTGGTTAGTGACCGGTAACGCAGGTTGCCCATTGGCCCAGGTCAGCTAGAGACAGGAAGTTACAGCATTAAACAGGAAGTCTGTCAAAGTCATGGGCTCTCACTCCATTTGTGTCTCCTGGCCATGGCTTTCACACAGTACTTCCCTTAGGATTTATTTCAGCCATGCTGGAAAGGTACGTGGTACATTGCTACTGGCGTTAATGCAATGACATGCTAGCTGTTCCCATAGACTTCCAGGCATTAAGCCAACGACTATCGATTTTTTAAAAAGTGTATGAATATAGGGAAACACTGCAACATAAACCCCTCTCTGAGAATAACTGTATAGTAATGTGTTATCAAAACAAATAGAGCTACTCATACCAGGAAGTAAAACTACAGTCTACCTGGTACGATTACATCACACACACTAAATACAATCCCTACTTGGTGCCACCTCACACCTTATCTCCAGATTTCTCTGAGGTCTATCACTGTGACACAGATACCACTCCGACAACGTTGTGGACAACAAACCAAGATGGCATTTCTCATATAGCCTATGGCAGTAGTTTAACTGTGCCATCCATCGAGTTTTATGTTGCTAATGGGGAAGTACAAGGTGCGTGGGCAGGCCTTAATCTCTGTTTTGAATGGGTCATTATAATGTAAATACTAGGGCTGGCTATTGAAGCTGTACAGTCCTCGTGGTAACTGCTGATTGCATAACAGCGGGAAAAGCTTTAAGAACGCACCACCCATAAAACACGTTAACCAGTCTTCTAGAAAAATTGTTGATGTAAGTAAATCACACGTTTATAAACGCATCCGTCTGTAGCCTAGTACACAGCTGCTTTTTAAATCATCAAACTCTCAACAAGTTATTTCAGAAGTGTTCGCTTTTTTAGGAGGTCTATGACAGACAGCAACTGCAGCCTGGTCAATTAATTGTAGTTAGATTACGCGATTTGATTGAGTGGGCTCGTCCGTCCTCACTGCAGTGACCTTGCCTGTCAAAAAGTTGCGTCGCGTATCACAACAATGTTGCCATTTGAAGCTTAGTTGTTGCCATTCATTGTGGTCACAATGTAGACGTTTGCAGTTTTGATAGTTTCGTAAACACTGTCCTCGTCTTTGAAAACACCCAATGGACGACGGACTAGGCTAGCTAACTGAAAAGTTGAGTGTGGTGCAAAACAACTGACGTGCATCTTGAGAACTTTCTCCAAAACTTACCCTTCTCTCTATTCCCCTCTTCATCTCGACTAATTTGCGTGATTATTGAGGACTGGTGGTCCATTGCACCAGACTTTATCCACAATTGAAACTAAAAACTTTGTTCCGTTTTAGATTGTTCGCTGACTAGGAACATTCAATTATAAATGTGCACAAAGTTACATAACCGCAAACAGTATTTAAATACATTACGCATCCAAACGATTACATTTCTCGGCTATTCAATGACGTACCAGAGCGGTATAAAATCTACAAATAAAAGTTATATACATTTAAAAGGGAGTTGATAACTTTGTTTCAACATGGAGTTCAACTCCGCTCTCAATTTGAAGATACAAACATGGAACTCGGCGGTTTCAAGGCTTCCCATTCCTTTTAAAGTGGCACACAAATTTATGATTGTGCACGGAGAGTGGCAGTCCACTTTTGCAAGAATACTCGACAGACTACGACGGTCCCTTGAACCATAAATTATAGGCCTATTGTATTTCTGCGTTCATGACATCTTGTAATTTCGTAAATATCAGGATATTACTGGGAAAAATCTAATTGAACACACCTCCCACAGGTATTACTAGTTTGAAACTCGTCTATCATCCCTATGCTCTGAGTTTCCCACTGACCTATTTTGTCAACAAAAAAAGACAGCAAGCATGGCGGCATCTTCAGTAATTGTTATTTATGGTAAGAACAAAATACAAATTGTTAATATAAAATTGATTCTGTTCATCTATTATAGTATAAAAAGTGAATGCAGCTCTGGCATACTTTTATTCCATACAAGTATTTACGACTTCGCAACTGGTAATTACCACCTTCCCACTTGCATATGAACGCATCTTAAGTAACAAGGAAACAAAGTTACATTTTCAAAATGGAATTTGAAACCTTTTAACGACAGAGAAGAAGCTGTCCACAAGCTGTTAACAGGTTTAAAGCACTACGTCGCATTCTACTTCTACCTCGACAACAATCCTCTTCGCTGACTTGGGGACTTTTATTTTCGTCATAGCCTTCACTTTTAATTACCTTTGTAGCTTGATTGACAGAAAGTATTTAATATTTCATGCAAATAAATGTTATATTATATTATCCTCTCGATCACTTGAAATTATATTCGCCCTGCGAATGTTTACAATTTACAGTAGTAGAATACATCAGTTGCTTTGCGTAGCCTACTGTATGTACTCTGTAGAACTTTTTATATTCTCAAAGGAACGCCCAGTTAGGGAACCCTTGAAACTGACGACGAGGGGAAAACGATAGGGAGTGTCGTTCAAGTGCAAGCGCTGTCGGGACAACCGCTTTAGTTCAATAGGAGTCCAGTTTAAAGGGAAGAATAATGAGAATACGTGTTTTGCAATTGTATCAATAGTTTATTACACACTACTTCATAAAAACATTTTAAACCATTTCCACATTATAAACACTGCAAATTAAAACATTTACAAATATTCAACCATCCAAATTCATACAAAAAGAAATACTGTATGTATGATGAAAAGTAATACATAAGAGTCTCTGTATACCAAAAATGACTTTCTGTATATTTTTTCTTCATGGCACCTATGTCCATTTTGTACAGGAGGCCTAATGGTTGACAAAAGTGCCCCAAAATTGTATGATATGAATAGTTCAATAAATTAACAGAACACATACTGCAAGTAGTAAGACAACACATTTACATGATAAAGTTTGTAAATTGACCCATTTTAGGCAAAATTGACTCACTAACAGACTGCTGGTCAAGCTAAGAGCAACCTGTCCAATCAACAGAACATACTGTAGAATGCTAGTCCAGCCATTGGCGCAGTGATGACGTTGATGAGGTGTGACAAATCCAATAGAAGACTACAGAATCTACATAATCAAAGTCTGACCGTTTTCATCAATGAAGTTGCACTATTATTCAACTTGAGCATCAACCACAGGACATCAGGTTGCTCCACTGACTACTAAGATACTCTACTATATTCACAGGTTTGTTATCTGTGTCTATGAACAGTATAATCACAAAGGTGAGCAACATTTTTTCACTGTTTTCATTGTATTTAGAAAATCACCCAAAAGAAGAAAAACAAGCACACATGCAAATAAATTAACATGAAAAAGGTCAACAGGTCACATACAATTTCATGAACAAAAACGTTTTTATTTTTGGTTTTGCATTTTTGAAATGTGTAAATAAATGCAACATAAATTAGCAGCATAAATGATGGTACATTCCCATAATCACCACCAAATATCAGGATGCAGAAATAAGGCTGTGCTCTAAAATCAAACTGACAAATATGTGTGTTCCAGGTTAATTGTATTGAATTCATTTTCCAAACCAAATGTCCTGTTTTATATATTTAAAAGTTCTACACACATTGCGATAGCAAGCTCGGAGTAGTACTAGCAGACAGTAGACCTGAAGCAGAAACAAATCGTGCCAGGTCCAAAAACAAACGATAACTCAATATTTTGAAACCGTGGTATCCAACAACCCAACAACTGGATTCAAATCTCAGTTGATGAACTGTCCAAGATTCATTCTGTTAGGTCTCAGTAGAATGAGACTCCATGCAGTCTGTGGGCTGGTGCAATGCTCATGGCTCTAATCCCCACTCCCATAACTTACTCAGGCACCGCCCCACTCTGTGGGGGATGAGGACTCAGAGTCCTCCCTCTATCATGGAGCCCACTGTTGTGCACCACACATCCCCCATACCTCCACCCTCTGGTGGCTAGTTAACACTGACATAAGTCATATGCCTTCACTTAGGTAGGTTTGGTGTGGTCGATGTGGTTGAAGAAGCTGAGCTGGAGTAGGAGCGTAGGAGGACCCTGTGTTTGGTGGCGACCTCGGTGCGACGTCGATGGTGCTCCCCCAGGAACTCCTTCAGCTTGGTGGTGGTGAAGGTGAGCGTCTGTCTCCTCAGCTTCATCAGGTACGAGTCCTGCAGCCATGCATGGGTGAAACAGTCCTTGGTGCTCGGACGGGCCCTGCGTTGCAATAAAACACATTGTCCAATCAGGGATCAGAACACAGGAGTCCTGTACTGATCTAGGATCATGACCCCATTTTTTTTGTGCCCCGTTTTCGTGGTTTCCAATTGGTAGTTAGTCTTGTCTCATCGCTGTAACTCCCGTACGGACTCGGGAGAGGCAAAGGTCGAGAACCATGTGTCCTCTAAAACACAACCCAGCCAAGCCGTACGGCTTCTTGACACAATGCCGGCTTAATCCGGAAGCCAGCCGCACCAATGTGTCGGAGTAAACACTGTACACCTGGCAACCGTGTCAGCATGCATTGCCTGCCCCGCCACAGGAGTCACTAGAGCGTGATGGGACAAGAACATCCCTACCGGCCAAACCCTCCCCTAACCCGGGCGACACTGGCCGAATTGTACGCCACCCCATGGATCTCCGGGTTGCGGCCGGCTGCAACAGATCCTGGACTCGAACCAGGATATCTAGTGGAAGTGGCCTTAGACCACTGCTCCACTCGGGAGGCCATGACCCCACTTTCCATGTAATCTTATTCATTATGATCGAAAATTCAAAAATGACCCTGGATCATCACTCCACTCCTGGTTTGTTAAATAAGATAATGATGTAGCTACTCTTTGAAGCGCTCACCAGGCATAGCTACTCAGCATCTTCTTGAGGAACATCGAGGCACTTTGGGACACGTTGGGGTAGAGCTTGGTCGGGTCAAACTTGGCAATCTGGATTTTGGTCTCAGTCTGCTGTGGGTCTTTGTCCTGAAAGGGCAGCCTACCGCTAAGCCTGAGCAAAAGTATCATAGACAATGAGAGTTCTGAGAGAAAAAAATAAATTGCACAACTTCACAGACTTATGACAATAGTGACTATGAAATGAGTACGTTGTATATTTACATGACGTAGGTTAGAACCCCCAGGCTCCAGATGTCAGCTGGAGGGCCGACCACATCACCTTTCACCATCTCCGGAGCTTTTCACGCCAGCATAGAAGGAGCAGAGAGAGAGAGTTCAGAGGGAAGTAGTGATCAAGGTGATGATAACAGCTTATTACCCAAGATGTACTTGGCGTGTACCAGTTCCAGATTCCAGTGGGAAATTCAATAGTGTTACCAACTCACACATATACTCCAGGGTGCCCAGGCCTCTGCTGTATTGTTTGAGGGAGAGGGGATTGAAGTTCTGCGCGCTGCCAAAGTCTACGATCTTGATGACATTGAGGTTGGTGACCATGACGTTGTCAGGTTTGATGTCTAGATGGAGGACGCGTCTGTTGTGGAGGTACTCCAAACCCTGAAGGAGCTGAACCAGGTAACACACCACGTCATCCTCCGAGTAACGGAACCTTAGCAGGAAAATAGATTTATTCCACGGATATGTTGTTGAGCACAGCTGAGAGCAGTGTGTGTGTGTGTGTGTGTGTGTGTGTGTGTGTGTGTGTGTGTGTGTGTGTGTGTGTGTGTGTGTGTGTGTGTGTGTGTGTGTGTGTGTGTGTGTGTGTGTGTGTGTGTGTGTGTGTGTGAGCCTCATGCTCCACACACCTGTCTATAAGGCTGTGGAGCAGCTCCTTGCCAATGCACTGCTCAGCCACCAGTACCAGGTAACGTGGGGTGACGTAGGCCTCGTGGAGGGTCATGACCTTGTCGTTGTGGAGAGACTTGAGGATCTCATACTCCTGCAGGATGGACTTCTTAGTCTCCTGGTCGTACGGAACGATCTTAGCCATGAAGACGTGTCCTGTGGCGTTCTCTCGACACTCCCGGACCACACCGAACCGCCCTCTGGCCAGACAGAGACAATACGGTAGTTTAGTCACTAAATAAAGTGTGGTTAAACACGAAGCCAGTTTCCCTGACTGAAATTAACCATATAAGTAGTAGTAGTAGTAATAGCAATACTGTGTAGTGTAATAGTGTACTGCTGTAGAAATATTGACCGCATCTCTAACATCTCAGTCACCTGGCTTTCTCATCCAGGAAGGTGTAGGGCTTCTGTGGGACTCCCTGTCGTAGAGCTGTCTCACCCGGCTTGAGTGTGGTGCGGTCCCTGGGGGTCCCTCGAACAGGGGTGCCCCGCCCCTCCCCTATTGGGCTCAGACTGCTGACCTGGAGCACTTGGGGGGAGAAGGAGGGGGCCGGGAGGGGGCTGGGGGCCATACGGGCAGTGGCGGCACAGGTGGAGGTAGGAACGGATGCCATGACGGGCTTGGTGGGGGTGGAAGGAGGTGTAACGAGAGGGAGAGGGGGAGAGATGGGCGGGGTTTGGGTCATGGGTGGGACCACGTTGACAGGACTCTGGGGTTTGGGGAGGACGAAGGGAGGAGGTTTGACTACAGGCGGGGAGGGGAGAGTTGGAGGGGCGACCGTCAGGGGTTCAGTTGGAGGGGTTGTGATGGCAGGGCTGGCGGGGGCCGAAGGTGTAGAGGGAGAGAGAGCTGCGGTGTGAGCAGGGAAGGTTAGAGAGTTCTGTGTAAGGGAGGGTGAAGAGGGAGAGACAGTGGACACCGTTTTACCAGGAGGTTGCATTACTGCTGGTTTGACCTTTGGGATAACAGTCACTAAGGTGGTAGCTGCTGGGGCAGGGTGGGAGGGAGGTGAGGAGATTGTCTTCACAATGGCCACTGCTGGAGAGGACACGCCTACTGCAAAGCAAACACATCTCTCTTCAATATCACATTATCATAACCAGTCTGTGAAACAAATATGCAACAATACAGAAAAAACGGCAGAACTTTCTTTACCGCCTCTTTTGACCCAATTTAACACAATTTACAGAATTTGAACCCCCTGTCCAAAAGGTGTGTTTCAGCACCTGTTGAGTCCAGGCTGACTTTGTCCGATGTGTTGCTGTAGGGTCCCTGTCCTGCCTTGTTGACGCAGGCCACTCTGAACCTAAAGGCGCCCCCTGGTGGCAGGTCTGTGACATTGTAGTAACAGTCAGCCACTCCAGTCGCTATGATCAGCCAGTTGGCATCACCTGAAAGGAGAAAGAAAAGAATGTTTCATTTATATGATTGCCAATTGTGTTATGTTATATCAATATGGTCAAATAGCCAAATTATATGCGTCACTTTGACTTTACACACCAATGTCATTTGTTGCAGTGCTTATAATTCACACAAGGTGGAGATAGTGTTTCATTTTGCTGGTGAAACAGACGAAGGTTATGTTTACAATATCAGCTGTACACTAAGGTGGTGTGGAGCCATAATTATCTGTCATAGTCACAACTCATACAGAGGAATAACAGAATAACATTCACATGGTAATGAGGAGATAGTGGGGCACAATCCAATGAACAAACACAGACAACAGCAATCATCCAAAGCCCAGCCTGGCAGTAACTGTGTGGTAATACAAGGTATGAAGCCATCCAATTCAATCAGTCCTGAAATCATATTAACATTCATGTAATTCCCACTTTGATACAATCCTAACGATGTAGAGGCTCTACAATGATTCACCGTATTATGAGACCATAATGACTTATAAAGCGTGATGAAATAGGGCTCATTAGCAGTCTATGTGGCCAGTTTGTACTGTGACTATTTGCCCAGTGTTTGAGTTATTCACTGCACAGTAGTGTTTAAAGTGACAGCCAAAGTTGTGTCCTACCCAACCGTCAACAAGGATAATACATTTGAGTGAAATGGGCTGTAAAATGAATCAAACATTAATATTTGCTTGAGTTCATGGAGAGGACTAGCCTGGAATCCAAATTGATATTCTCAGTGTCAATCCTGACATCAGTTTGAACTCCAGGCTAGGAGATGAATGTCAACCCACCTTCTGTCTTCCTCTCCAGAGAGTAGCTACAGGGGGGCTTGGTGTCGGCTGGTTTCCATAGCACCAGGGCTGTGTTGTTGTACGTCTGGGGAACCTCCGGGGTGCCTGGCCTTTTGGGGACACCTGGAGGGAGTGACAGAGGGGAGGAGGGAGGGGTGGGGGAGATGAAGGAGGGGTGGGGGAGATGAAGGAGGTGGGGGGGGAGATGAAGGAGGGGGGGGGGAGATGAAGGAGGGGTAGAGGGGAGATGAAGGAGGGGTAGAGGGGAGAAAAAGGAGGGTAGAGGGGAGATGAAGGAGGGTAGAGAGGAGATGAAGGTGGGATGGTGGGGAGGTGAAGGAGGGGTAGAGAGGAGATGAAGGTGGGGTGTAGGGGAGATGAAGGAGGGGTAGAGAGGAGATGAAGGTGGGGTGTAGGGGAGATGAAGGTGGGGTGTAGGGGAGATGAAGGAGGGGTAGAGAGGAGATGAAGGTGGGGTGTAGGGGAGATAAAGGTAGGGTGGAGGGAGGGGAGATGAAGGTGGGGTGTAGGGGAGATGAAGGTGGGATGGAGGGGAGATGGAGGGGTAGAGAGGAGATGAAGGTGGGGTGTAGGGGAGATGAAGGTGGGGTGTAGGGGAGATAAAGGTAGGGTGGAGGGGAGATGAAGGTGGGGTAGAGAGCAGATGAAGGTGGGGTGGAGGGGAGGGGAGATGAAGGAGGGGTAGAGAGGAGATGAAGGTGGGGTGGAGGGGAGGGGAGATGAAGGAGGGGTAGAGAGGAGATGAAGGTGGGGTGTAGGGGAGATAAAGGTGGGGTGGAGGGGTAGAGGGGAGATGAAGGAGGGGTAGAGGGGAGATGAAGGAGGGGTAGAGAGGAGATGAAGGTGGGGTGTAGGGGAGATAAAGGTGGGGTGGAGGGGTAGAGGGGAGATGAAGGAGGGGTAGAGGGGAGATGAAGGAGGGGTAGAGAGGAGATGAAGGTAGGGTGGAGGGGAGTTGAAAGTGGGGTGTAGGGAGGAGATGAAGGTGGGGTGTAGGGGAGATGAAGGTGGGGTGTAGGGCAGATGAAGGTAGGGTGGAGGGGAGATGAAGGAGGGGTAGAGAGGAGATGAAGGTGGGGTGGAGGGGGGAGATGAAGGAGGGGTAGAGAGGAGATGAAGGTGGGGTGGAGGGGAGGGGAGATGAAGGAGGGGGAGAGGAGATGAAGGTGGGGTGTAGGGGAGATAAAGGTGGGGTGGAGGGGAGGGGAGATGAAGGTGGGGTAGAGAGGAGATGAAGGTGGGGTGGAGGGGAGGGGAGATGAAGGAGGGGTAGAGAGGAGATGAAGGTGGGGTGTAGGGGAGATAAAGGTGGGGTGGAGGGGTAGAGGGGAGATGAAGGAGGGGTAGAGGGGAGATGAAGGAGGGGTAGAGAGGAGATGAAGGTGGGGTGTAGGGGAGATGAAGGAGGGGTAGAGAGGAGATGAAGGTGGGGTGTAGGGGAGATAAAGGTGGGGTTTAGGGGAGGGGAGATGAAGGTGGGGTGTAGGGGAGATGAAGGTGGGGTGTAGGGCAGATGAAGGTAGGGTGGAGGGGAGATGAAGGAGGGGTAGAGAGGAGATGAAGGTGGGGTGTAGGGGAGATGAAGGAGGGGTAGAGAGGAGATGAAGGTGGGGTGTAGGGGAGATAAAGGTGGGGTGGAGGGGAGATGAAGGAGGGGTAGAGGGGAGATGAAGGAGGGGTGTAGGGGAGATGAAGGTGGGGTGTAGGGGAGATAAAGGTAGGGTGGAGGGGAGATGAAGGTGGGGTGTAGGGGAGATGAAGGTGGGGTGTAGGGCAGATGAAGGTAGGGTGGAGGGGAGATGAAGGAGGGGTAGAGAGGAGATGAAGGTGGGGTGTAGGGGAGATGAAGGAGGGGTAGAGAGGAGATGAAGGTGGGGTGTAGGGGAGATAAAGGTGGGGTGGAGGGGAGATGAAGGAGGGGTAGAGGGGAGATGAAGGAGGGGTGTAGGGGAGATGAAGGTGGGGTGTAGGGGAGATAAAGGTAGGGTGGAGGGGAGATGAAGGTGGGGTGGAGGGGAGATGAAGGAGGGGTAGAGAGGAGATGAAGGTGGGGTGTAGGGGAGATGAAGGAGGGGTAGAGAGGAGATGAAGGTGGGGTGTAGGGGAGATGAAGGTGGGGTGTAGGGGAGATAAAGGTAGGGTGGAGGGGAGATGAAGGAGGGGTGGAGGGGAGATGAAGGAGGGGTAGAGAGGAGATGAAGGTGGGGTGTAGGGGAGATGAAGGAGGGGTAGAGGGGTGATGAAGGTGGGGTGTAGGGGAGATAAAGGTAGGGTGGAGGGGAGATGAAGGTGGGTGGAGGGGAGGGGAGATGAAGGAGGGGTAGAGGGGAGATGAAGGAGGGGTAGAGGGGAGATGAAGGAGGGGTGGAGGGGAGGGGAGATGAAGGAGGGGTAGAGGGGAGATGAAGGAGGGGTGTAGGGGAGATGAAGGTGTGGTGGAGGGGAGGGGAGGGGAGATGAAGGAGGGGTAGAGGGGAGATGAAGGAGGGGTGGAGGGGAGGGGAGATGAAGGAGGGGTAGAGAGGAGATGAAGGTGGGGTGTAGGGGAGATAAAGGTAGGGTGGAGGGAGGGGAGATGAAGGTGGGGTGTAGGGGAGATGAAGGTGGGATGGAGGGGAGATGAAGGAGGGGTAGAGAGGAGATGAAGGTGGGGTGTAGGGGAGATGAAGGTGGGGTGTAGGGGAGATGAAGGAGGGGTAGAGAGGAGATGAAGGTGGGGTGTAGGGGAGATAAAGGTAGGGTGGAGGGGAGATGAAGTTGGGATAGAGGGGAGATGAAAGTGGGGTGTAGGGGAGATAAAGGTAGGGTGGAGGGGAGATGAAGGTGGGGTAGAGAGGAGATGAAGGTGGGGTGGAGGGGAGGGGAGATGAAGGAGGGGTAGAGAGGAGATGAAGGTGGGGTGGAGGGGAGGGGAGATGAAGGAGGGGTAGAGAGGAGATGAAGGTGGGGTGTAGGGGAGATAAAGGTGGGGTGGAGGGGAGGGGAGATGAAGGTGGGGTGGAGGGGAGAGGAGATGAAGGTGGGGTGGAGGGGAGGGGAGATGAAGGAGGGGTAGAGAGGAGATGAAGGTGGGGTGTAGGGGAGATAAAGGTAGGGTGGAGGGGAGATGAAGGTGGGGTGGAGGGGAGGGGAGATGAAGGAGGGTAGAGAGGAGATGAAGGTGGGGTGTAGGGGAGATGAAGGTGGGGTGTAGGGGAGATGAAGTTGGGATAGAGGGGAGATGAAAGTGGGGTGTAGGGGAGATGAAGGAGGGGTAGAGAGGAGATGAATAGGGGAGATAAAGGTGGGGTGGAGGGGAGATGAAGGAGGGGTAGAGGGGAGATGAAGGAGGGGTAGAGAGGAGATGAAGGTGGGGTGGAGGGGAGGGGAGATGAAGGAGGGGTAGAGAGGAGATGAAGGTGGGGTGGAGGGGAGGGGAGATGAAGGAGGGGTAGAGAGGAGATGAAGGTGGGGTGTAGGGGAGATAAAGGTGGGGTGGAGGGGAGGGGAGATGAAGGTGGGGTAGAGAGGAGATGAAGGTGGGGTGGAGGGGAGGGGAGATGAAGGAGGGGTAGAGAGGAGATGAAGGTGGGGTGTAGGGGAGATAAAGGTGGGGTGGAGGGGTAGAGGGGAGATGAAGGAGGGGTAGAGGGGAGATGAAGGAGGGGTAGAGAGGAGATGAAGGTGGGGTGTAGGGGAGATAAAGGTGGGGTGGAGGGGTAGAGGGGAGATGAAGGAGGGGTAGAGGGGAGATGAAGGAGGGGTAGAGAGGAGATGAAGGTAGGGTGGAGGGGAGTTGAAAGTGGGGTGTAGGGGAGGGGAGATGAAGGTGGGGTGTAGGGGAGATGAAGGTGGGGTGTAGGGCAGATGAAGGTAGGGTGGAGGGGAGATGAAGGAGGGGTAGAGAGGAGATGAAGGTGGGGTGTAGGGGAGATGAAGGAGGGGTAGAGAGGAGATGAAGGTGGGGTGTAGGGGAGATAAAGGTGGGGTGGAGGGGAGATGAAGGAGGGGTAGAGGGGAGATGAAGGAGGGGTGTAGGGGAGATGAAGGTGGGGTGTAGGGGAGATAAAGGTAGGGTGGAGGGGAGATGAAGGTGGGGTGGAGGGGAGATGAAGGAGGGGTAGAGAGGAGATGAAGGTGGGGTGTAGGGGAGATGAAGGAGGGGTAGAGAGGAGATGAAGGTGGGGTGTAGGGGAGATGAAGGTGGGGTGTAGGGGAGATGAAGGTGGGGTGTAGGGGAGATGAAGGAGGGGTGGAGGGGAGATGAAGGAGGGGTAGAGAGGAGATGAAGGTGGGGTGTAGGGGAGATGAAGGTGGGGTGTAGGGGAGATGAAGGAGGGGTAGAGGGAGATGAAGGTGGGGTGTAGGGGAGATAAAGGTAGGGTGGAGGGAGATGAAGGTGGGGTGGGGGGAGGGAGATGAAGGAGGGGTAGAGGGGAGATGAAGGAGGGGTAGAGGGGAGATGAAGGAGGGGTGGAGGGGAGGGGAGATGAAGGAGGGGTAGAGGGGAGATGAAGGAGGGGTGTAGGGGAGATGAAGGTGTGGTGGAGGGGAGGGGAGGGGAGATGAAGGAGGGGTAGAGGGGAGATGAAGGAGGGGTGGAGGGGAGGGGAGATGAAGGAGGGGTAGAGAGGAGATGAAGGTGGGGTGTAGGGGAGATAAAGGTAGGGTGGAGGGAGGGGAGATGAAGGTGGGGTGTAGGGGAGATGAAGGTGGGATGGAGGGAGATGAAGGAGGGTAGAGAGGAGATGAAGGTGGGGTGTAGGGGAGATGAAGGTGGGTGTAGGGGAGATGAAGGAGGGGTAGAGAGGAGATGAAGGTGGGGTGTAGGGGAGATAAAGGTAGGGTGGAGGGGAGATGAAGTTGGGATAGAGGGGAGATGAAAGTGGGGTGTAGGGGAGATAAAGGTAGGGTGGAGGGGAGATGAAGGTGGGGTAGAGAGGAGATGAAGGTGGGGTGGGGGAGGGGAGATGAAGGAGGGGTAGAGAGGAGATGAAGGTGGGGTGGAGGGGAGGGGAGATGAAAGGGGTAGAGAGGAGATGAAGGTGGGGTGTAGGGGAGATAAAGGTGGGGTGGAGGGGAGGGGAGATGAAGGTGGGGTAGAGAGGAGATGAAGGTGGGGTGGAGGGGAGGGAGATGAAGGAGGGGTAGAGAGGAGATGAAGGTGGGGTGTAGGGGAGATAAAGGTAGGGTGGAGGGGAGATGAAGGTGGGGTGGAGGGGATGGGAGATGAAGGAGGGGTAGAGAGGAGATGAAGGTGGGTGTAGGGGGAGATGAAGGTGGGGTGTAGGGGAGATGAAGTTGGGATAGAGGGGAGATGAAAGTGGGGTGTAGGGGAGATGAAGGAGGGGTAGAGAGGAGATGAAGGTGGGGTGTAGGGGAGATAAAGGTGGGGTGGAGGGGAGATGAAGGAGGGGTAGAGAGGGGAGATGAAGGAGGGGTAGAGAGGAGATGAAGGTGGGGTGTAGGGGAGATAAAGGTAGGGTGGAGGGGAGATGAAAGTGGGGTGTAGGAGAGGAGATGAAGGTGGGGTAGAGGGGAGATGAAGGTGGGGTGTAGGGGAGATGAAGGTAGGGTGGAGGGGGGAGATGAAGGAGGGGTAGAGGGGAGATGAAGAAGGGGTAGAGAGGAGATGGAGGTGGGGTGTAGGGGAGGGGAGATGAAGGAGGGGTAGAGGGGAGATGAAGGTGGGGTGTAGGGGAGATAAAGGTAGGTGGAGGGGGATGAAAGTGGGGTGGAGGGAGGGGAGATGAAAGGAGGGGTAGAGGGGAGATGGAGGAGCGGTAGAGGGAGATGAAGGAGGGGTGGTGGGAGGGGAGATGAAGGAGGGGTAGAGGGGAGATGAAGGTGGGGTGTAGGGGGGAGATGAAGGTGGGGTGGAGGGAGATGAAGGAGCGGTAGAGGGGAGATGAAGGTGGGGTGTAGGGGAGATGAAGGTAGGGTGGAGGGGAGATGAAGGAGGGGTAGAGGGGAGATGAAGAAGGGGTAGAGAGGAGATGGAGGTGGGGTGTAGGGGAGGGGAGATGAAGGAGGGGTAGAGGGGAGATGAAGGTGGGGTGTAGGGGAGATAAAGGTAGGGTGGAGGGGAGATGAAAGTGGGGTGGAGGGGAGGGAGATGAAAGAGGGGTAGAGGGGAGATGGAGGAGCGGTAGAGGGGAGATGAAGGAGGGGTGGAGGGGAGGGGAGATGAAGGAGGGTAGAGGGGAGATGAAGGAGGGGTGTAGGGGAGATGAAGGTGGGGTGGAGGGGAGATGAAGGAGCGGTAGAGGGGAGATGAAGGAGGGGTAGAGGGGAGATGAAGGAGGGGGTGGAGGGAGATGAAGGAGGGGTGTAGGGGAGATGAAGGTGGGGTGTAGGGGAGATGAAGGAGGGGTAGAGAGGAGATGAAGGTGGGGTGTAGGGGAGATAAAGGTAGGGTGGAGGGGAGATGAAGGAGGGGTAGAGGGGAGATGAAGTTGGGATAGAGGGAGATGAAAGTGGGGTGTAGGGGAGGGAGATGAAGGTGGGGTGTAGGGGAGATGAAGGTGGGGTGTAGGGGAGATGAAGGAGGGGTAGAGGGGAGATGAAGTTAGGGTAGATGGGAGATGAAAGTGGGGTGTAGGGGAGATGAAGGTTGGGTGGAGGGAGGGGAAATGAAGGTGGGGTGTAGGGGAGATGAAGGTGGGGTGTAGGGGAGATGAAGGTTGGGTAGAGAGGAGATGAAGGTGGGGTGTAGGGGAGATAACGGTAGGGTGGAGGGAGATGAAGGTGGGGTGTAGGGGAGATGAAGGAGGGGTAGAGAGGAGATGAAGGTGGGGTGTAGGGGAGATAAAGGTAGGGTGTAGGGGAGATGAAGGAGGGGTAGAGAGGAGATGAAGGTGGGGTGTAGGGGAGATAAAGGTAGGGTGGAGGGGAGATGAAGGTGGGGTGTAGGGGAGATGAAGGTGGGGTGGAGGGGAGATGGAGGGGTAGAGGGGAGATGAAGGAGGGGTAGAGGGGAGATAAAGGTAGGGTGGAGGGGAAATGAAAGTGGGGTGGAGGGGAGATGAAGGGTTAGGAGCAATAGGAAGTTAGAGGGAGATGTTGGGTATGGTGGAGGGGAGATGAAGGGTTAGGAGCAATAGGAAGTTAGAGGGAGATGTTGGGTATGGTGGAGGGGAGATGAAGGGTTAGGAGCAATAGGAAGTTAGAGGGAAATGTTGGGTATGGTGGAGGGAGATGAAGGGTTAGGAGCAATAGGAAGTTAGAGGGAGATGTTGGGTATGGTGGAGGGAGATGAAGGGTTAGGAGCAATAGGAAGTTAGAGGGAGATGTTGGGTATGGTGGAGGGGAGATGAAGGGTTAGGAGCAATAGGAAGTTAGAGGGAGATGTTGGGTATGGTGGAGGGGAGATGAAGGGTTAGGAGCAATAGGAAGTTAGAGGGAGATGTTGGGTATGGTGGAGGGAGATGAAGGGTTAGGAGCAATAGGAAGTTAGAGGGAGATGTTGGGTATGGTGGAGGGGAGATGAAGGGTTAGGAGCAATAGGAAGTTAGAGGGAGATGTTGGGTATGGTGGAGGGGAGATGAAGGGTTAGGAGCAATAGGAAGTTAGAGGGAGATGTTGGGTATGGTGGAGGGGAGATGAAGGGTTAGGAGCAATAGGAAGTTAGAGGGAGATGTTGGGTATGGTGGAGGGGAGATGAAGGGTTAGGAGCAATAGGAAGTTAGAGGGAGATGTTGGGTATGGTGGAGGGGAGATGAAGGAGGGGTAGAGGGGAGATGAAGGGTTAGGAGCAATAGGAAGTTAGAGGGAGATGTTGGGTAGGGTGGAGGGGAAAGTTTGAGTTGTCACATATTTTGATGGGTTAGGGTGTCACAGATGGGGAGGTTTGGGGATGGGGAGAGTTTGGATGGGGTGGGGTGTCACAGAGTGGAAGGATGGAGATATCCAATTAAAAGAGGAGAAACCACAGAGGACAGAGAGATGGGTTTGAGCATTTTTTTTACGCAAACCATACACAGCACTAATAGGTTTTCACCCCGATATGATGATGCATTTTAATGAAGGCTGCCCACCACAGAGACTGATCGAGCCAAGGCCTCAGACCTCAGACAAGATGAGCCGTCTGGGGAATCTCTCACCCAACAGATTGATGACAAATGGAGACAGATAGCATCAGCAGACAGGATTAGTAATGCAGACGCCCAAACAGTGTTCCCAGAGCAATTCAATTTGAAGCTGTGAAAATCGAACTGAAATGTAGCGCATTGAGTCTGACACCTGGAGAGAGAGAGAGAGGCCATCAAGTGTCTGGAGTCACCTAGTTCTGTCGCTTTGCTGATTTTTATTGTTATTTATAGCCTGCTGTCTGGACAAGAAACAACAGATGCCAAATCATAATTTGATCATCCTGTTGTTGCAGGAACTAAAAAAAAAATGTCTAAAGTTTGTAATTTCCACATTAAAATGTCAGACTTTATTTGCCTTAAAAAAAATTATCAACCCCTACAAAGAAATAATATTAATTATAATCCACATAATAATTCACATTTCTTGTTGCTGCAGGATTCTTTTCTTGCTGTGAAAAACTGGGTCAAATTAAGATCCGGAATCTGTAGTAGCTAGATGGACTGTCTGAGTGACAGTTGATTATTTGATTCTAACACATTGGATTCCAACCTGGGAGCACATCTTTCTTTTTGTAATAAGCAGCCCTCTCCTCTTGGAATGATTAGAAAGAGGTTGTAAATTCAAGGCAAAAAGCCATTCGTTTAATCAGCCGTAAACTACATTAATATTTATGCCCATGTCATTAATATGCATTGCATTCACACTGGAACAGAAATCCTATTACCTAAACCTTTCAAGGTTCAACACATCGTAAAGATTAATAATACATGTTTTTGCTTAGAATGAAGGGCAAATACCCCTTTCTGGATTCAGTGTAAATGTCATGTTTACACTAAAGGTTTTGGATGCAATTCAATTCCAACAGATTTTACAGGTCCAGGATATTAGAATATCACATGAAGATAACGGTTTAAAATTGTTTTTATTTTCCTGTTTCTCCACAAATCTAAACGACGGGATTATTGTTGATAATAACATTTTCTTGTATAACATGTTACTCACAGGCCAGGGACAGTGTGCAGGAGCTGGTGACGCTGGCTAAGGGGTTACTGGCCACACACTCATAGAGCCCTGCGTCCCTCCTGCTGGTCTTCATGATCGTAACGAGCTGCCTGCCGTCTGGACAGGAGATCAGACTCATCCTGTCGTCCATCTCCAGTGGTCTCTTATCTGTGGACAAGTAAACCCATCAACAATAACAATTACAGTGGCATCCTGTAAAGTAATGTGTCATTTTACAGTCCTATTTCAAAAGGTGTTTATCTAGGATTCGATGAGAAACTTGATGGAAATAATGAGCAATCTCTAACATCAACACAAGTTTAGGAAGTCGCAGGGCACACAGGGCACCATGTAAGTATGAGCTATGATGGGTTATGACAATATATCATCCCTTCACAGGCAACGACCAACATTTCAGCAGCAGCTCCTACGGTAAAGCTTTATTAGACAGCGCTGTTGCAAAGAGTGTTGTCTGTCAGCTCTATGAGTTCTTACCTTTAGTCCAGCTGATTTGTGGGTGGGGGCTGCCAGCCGGGAGGCAGCTAAGAGTGACAGGGTCACCCTCCAATAAGACGTGGTCCCTCAGCTTGATGTGGAACACAGGAGGGAAGTCTGGGAAAAACAAGGGTGTGGCTTAATAATATTATTGAACACTGAGAATGAATTTAGAATGTAAAAGCAGTGTGCAGCTTTCATTGCCAAACTCCAACTCTGTTTGCACATTCAACATGAAGGCAACTGGTTGCTGAATTTAGCAGACAGTACTAGAGGAAGTGCGGGAGTACTGCAGGCTGCCTGATGACCCCTCATCTTTGGCTGAGGGGAGGTCAGTCTGAGAGGGGGTCTTATCCTTCCTGCTCCTGCCCAGACCCCACCTGTCCCACCGCGACCGCCTGTCAGTCTCTGGAGCTGTGGAGGACACGACATAATGGCAAACAGTTGAGACAGAGGAACCTGAGGAGGTGAGCTAATATCTCCAGGATCTATGCTGCAATAGTTTATGTGCCTGAGGGCTAGTGTCAGTCTGTCCTTTCTGGTGGAATTCTCCTATCTTATCTGGTGCCCTTTGATTTTAGGTGTGCTCTCTCTAATTCCCCCATCTCTCTCACTCTCTCTCTATCTCTCCCCTCCCGTAGGACCTGAGACCTAGGACCATGCCTCAGAACTACCTGGCCTGATGACTCCTGGCTGTCCCTGTTCCCCAGTCCACCTGGTTGTGCTGCTGATCCAGGACCTGCTATTTTTACCCTCTCTCCCACCACCTGCTGTCTCGACCTCTGAATGATTGGCTATGAAAAGCCAACTGACATTTACTCCTGAGGTACTGAATTGTTGCACCCTCTATAACCACTGTGATTATTATTTGAGCCTGCTGGTGATCTTTGAACGTTTGAACATGTTGAAGAATGATCTGGCCATTATAGCCATGTACTCTTACACTTTTAGAAAAAAAAATTGCTATCTAGAACCTAAAAGGGTTCTTCGGCTGTCCCCAACGGAGAAGCCTTTTGAAGAACACTTTTTGGTTCCAGGTAGAACCCTTTCCCGAGAGGGTTTTACATGAAACCCAAAAGAGTTCTAATTGGAACCAAAAAGGGTTCTTCAAAGTCTTCTCCTATGGGGTCAGCTGAAGAACCCTTTTTGCTTCCAGTTAGAACCCTTTCCCGAGAGGTTTTTACATGAAACCCAAAAGAGTTCTAATTGGAACCAAAAAGGGTTCTCCAAAGGCTTCTCCAAAGGCTTCTCCTATGGGGACAGCTGAAGAAACCTTTAGGAATCCTTTTTTCTGAGATTGTATAATCTACACCCGGCACAGCCAGAAGAGGACTGATGTAAAAAGGGCTTCATAAATACATTCGATTGATATTTGATGGAAATTGTCAATGCCATCTTAGCCAGCATAATATATCAAGATACATATTACTTACTGAGCGACTTTTGACTTTTTGACTTTTCGGAATGAAGGCTTGAAGCAGACCCAATGGATTCCTTGGACACTTTGGATTCTTTGTTTGTCTGTTTGGCTATCTGATTCTCTGGGATCCCCATCTCTTTGAGACCTCTTCCCTCGGACTGGGAATGTCGATGACGGGAAAACAGTGGAGTTTTCTTTCCCTCTGGCTTCTCTTCCTCCATCTCTTTTCTATCCTCTGACTGGCTTCGGACTTTCCCAGAAATTCCTGCCACCTTGTTCTCAAACTTCTTCCTCATCGCCAAGACGGGGGAATCACTGACCTTCTTAAAATCCTTTTCTTCTGCATCTTTCCGACTTTTCTCTTCCTCCACGCGCCGCTTGGCCTCTTTCTCCTCCTTCCTTTCCTCTGACTTGCTCCTCAAACTGGCTGAGATACCCGCTACTTTGTTCTCGAACTTCCGCCGCATGGCGAAGACAGACGACTCCTCCATCTTTTTGCGTTCTCTCACCGCCTGCTCTCTCCGAGCCTCAATATTGTCCAGCTCTGTCGTGTCCAGACTCTTACTGCGGCCTATGGCCCAGGACACCCTGCGCTTACTGGACGCAGGCTCAGTCTCCTTTGACTTCTCCTCCTTTTTATCTATGGACGGGGTCCTCTTGGTGCGCATGGAAAACCGTCCAATGATGGCCAGGGACCCTGTGTCTCTCTCCACCTCCCTCAAGTCCTGGACGGACTTGGACTTCTCCTGCAATCCTTGGGGCACCATCTCAAGCGGAGCCCCCAGACGCCCCGGCCGGTATACCTCCTCACCCTCGCCTGTCTTACGGGGAAGGGTCGGGGACTTCTCTTCTGATTTGGTCCTGGTAAGTCTCCGGAGCCCACGGGTAAGGGATGACTCACGCTTCTTGAACCTGGATTCAAAGACTTCCTCCGAGTCTATGTCCTTGATATCTGTTCTGAGTGGCGTGGTAGGTTGGCGTGGGGTGGTGGGGCGGTCTGGGACCATAGACGAGCTAGTCGAGATGGTTGGGCTTGTTGGGCGTTCGGTGGCCACCTTGGCGAAGACGGCAGGGTGTTCAGGAAATGTGAGGCTAGGTGTAGATTGAGATCTCCGGCTGCTGTCAGGTTTTCCAGATGGTACTACAATAGTTTGCATCACGTTGGCATACGCAGACGTTTTTCCTGTAAGCGTAACCCCTGGAGAATCACAACCTTTTGCTTTCACCTCTTCTTTATTTAACTTTCTTTCATCTTCCTCAGTATCCTCCTCCTCTATGACAATCACAGGAGCTAACACAGTAGGAGACCTGCCCTGGGAAATCTCCCTCTTCGACTCGTGTCTATCAACCCTCTCCTGTGCTTTGGTCCTTCTCTCCATCTCTTCATCTCTTTCAGAAGTTTCCTCAGACTTGCTCTTCTTCTTCTCCTCTTGTTTTTTCTCTTCCCTCACTCCTTGGTCCTCTTTGACTGGGGTGGGCTGTATGGAGGTGGAGGGCACATGAGAGTAAGGTCTGGAATCCAGCCTGGTCTGCTCCGTAATTGCTGATATGGAAGTGGCCTCCTGGAGGTCTTTCCCCTGTGCGTTCCTCTCAATGCTCTGGGTCCTTTCAGCACTGTCTCTCCTCTCAGTGCTCTGGCTAGATGTGCTAGTGGGGATCTCTAAGGGGGCTCCAAACTGCCGGTGTAGGGGCATCGGCTCCGAGTCTCCCTGACTGAAAGAGGAACTCTTCTGGAACATTTTGATTTTGGTTGTGTCCTCCACTGCACATTCGGTAGAGGCTGCTCTGGCCAGCGACCGCTCTGGCGCCCCCACCCTGGATCTCCTCAAGTGTCGGTCCAGGGATGAGGTTCGCCTCTCGTCGTCCATTCCTAGGGTCTCCAGCAGGGGACCTCGCAGGCCGCTTTTGCTGTTGCCTCCCCTCAGTAGCCTCTGTCTCATCAGCTCCAGTTTGAGGGCATAGTCCTCCTGGCTCATCTTAGCCGCCCCAGGACTGGGGCTCCGATTTGGTAGCTCCATGGAAACTGCCTTTTTAAGGCTTTTTTCACCGTTGTCTTCTTTTCCCTCCTCCACAGCTCCCTCCTCTGGCTCAATGTGGAGAAGCAGGGCCGAGTCAGCTGAACTGCCCCTCCTCATCGTCGATCTCCGGGACTTCGTCTGAGTGTCATCCTCCTCCACACTCGAGCCCTTCTTCAGGGGGACTCTCTTCGTTCTCACTGCAGTCTTCTCCTCTTCCGAAGACCCACCATCTTCCTCGGTTGTTACCCTTTTTCTCGTTCCTCTGCTTCCTCCTAATTCCTTGGCCTCCTTTTTGGACACCACCTCCTCTATGGGCTGTTCCCTGTGCCGGGTTAACCACGCCCCTTCCACTGTCCCATTGTCCCTGGAAGGCGGTCCTGTGACGTCCTCGTCACCTGGTATCTCGTTGAGGGAGACCCTGGAGCCGGAGAAGACCATGGATAGAGGCATGGGGATGAAGGGGAGTTCGTCCACATCTTCGTCTGAGTCAGAGGATGAGGAGGGTGGGGGCGATCCCTCTTTGAGGTGACGGGCCACAGCGATGGAGATGTGGTTGGACGAGTCGTTGAGAAGCTCAGGGATGGAGCGCATCACCATCTTGGATTTGTAGCTGATGAGGGAACGCTGGGTAGAGATAGGGAAAAAAGGAACGTGTTAAAGGAGTAATTTGGAAGGTACTTAGAGGGATTCATTGAAGTGTACTACTATGTACTACGTACAGAAATAATGAATGCCTTACCTGCCAACGTCTTCGAGATAAGACCTGTTTTAGGATCGCTGTGTTGATGCTCTTGTCTTTTATTGAAATCTTGAACCAGGGGTGGCGAAGGCTCTCTGTAGCGTTAGGCCTCCTGAGAGTAAAACATCACACGGTGACAAATAAAACACTAAGTCCCAAACACTTCTTTTCTGGTCTTATTTTCTGGTCTTATTTTGTGTTGAAATGGTTTGTATTCCTAATATAAGGGAATTCCTTACAATCAATTTATACCAAGGCATTATCATCAATAACACTCACAGTCTGTCAGCCACCAGCAGTTTGATGACGAATCCCTTGGCCTCTCTACAGAGGTCAGCAAACATACTCTCCTCAAAAGCCACATTTTGGTTCCTGATGTTGAGGACGGTGCATCTGTCGTTCTCCCCAGCAAAAGGAGACACACCAGTCAGACTAGAAGGGAAATATGTTATGTTAATAGTCTTTACTGAGACTGTTTCCTTGCTGTCAAATCCATTTTAAGTGGGCCAATTGAAGCCTGTGGCAATATGCAAACAATATGCAGGTGATATGCATTGGTGTTTTGCTTACTGAGGTTATAGAGTGTGGCAAAAAATTACATTTCAAGATTGACAGAAATGTAATGCAAAAGGTGTATTGAATTCTAAGAATATCTCGACCAGACACATTTATCATGTACTTAGTCCAACCAGAACCTTAACCACTCACCATAGGTAAGTGATAACCCCAATAGGCCTGTGAACAGAGAGGGAGAGAAATGACTTTCAGAGGGTAAGATGAAGGAGAGAGGGAGAGAGCGATAAAATCATGATTAATCAGGAAATAGATTAAAGGAGTCTCCAGCCCCCTCCCCCGACCAGGTGCTCACCAGATGTCTGTTGCCTTGGAGACCGGCGTTTGGTTAACGATCTCCGGAGCAACAAATTCCGGAGTGCCGTATTTGCAGTAGTGGGCTTCATTGGTCCCCAGCTTGACGGCATTGCCAAAGTCACAGATGCGGATCTTGTCACTGTGTCGGCCTGCCATCAGGATGTTCTCAGGCTGGGTGGGTTGGATGAAAACAGGGAATTATTATGAACATAAGATAGGTTTCCGTGCAATTGGCTACAGATTTTCATGCTAATATTATGAAATACAAATAAAATGTACATTAGAGACTCTGTTATTTGATCTATGTAAAACTATGACTTGATTTGTGTAATATTATTCATTTCAGTGTACATACATTGGTATCTGAGTAGTATGTATTCTTGGGTTTGAAATATTCTTTCCTTGTTATATTAAGTAAGTTGATAATTGCAGAAGTATCTGTTATACAGTGCCTTCGGAAAGTATTCAGACCCCTTGACTTTTTACACATCTGTTACGTTACGGCCTTATTCTAAAATGGATTCAATTTAAAAAACTAAGCAATCTACACACAATACTCCATAATGACAAAGCAAAAAAAGTATTTTAGAATTTGTAAAAATCAGAAATACCTTATTTACATAATTATTCAAACGCTTTGCTATGAGACTCGAAATTGAGCTCAGGTCCATCCTGTTTCCATTGATCATTCTTGAGATGTTTCTACAACTTGATTAGAGTCAAACTGTGGTAAATTCAATTGAATGGACATGATTTGGAAAGGAACACCTCTGTCTATATAGGGTCCCACAGTTGAAAGTGCATGTCAGAGCAAAAAACCAAGCCATGAGGTCGAAGAAATTTGTCTGTAGAGCTTCGACACAGGATTGTGTCGAGCCACAGATCTTGGGAAGGGTACCAAAAAAATGTCTGCAGCATCGAAGGTCCCCAAGAACACAGTGGCCTCCACCTTAAATGGAAGAAGTTTGGAACAACCAAGACTCTTCCTAGAGCTGGCCGCCCGGTCAAACTGAGCAATAGGGGGAGAAGGGCCTTGGTCACGGAGGTGACAAAGAACCCAATGGTCACTCTGACAGAGCACTAGAGTTCCTCTATGGAGATGGGAAAACCTTTCAGAAGGACAACCAACTCTGCAGCACTCCACTAATCCGGCCTTTATGGTAGAGTGGCCAGACGGAAACCACTCCTCAGTAAAAGGCACATGACAGCCCGCTTGAAGTTTGCCAAAGGCACCTAAAGACTCTCAGGCCATGAGAAACAGATTTTCTGGTCGGATGAAACCAAGATTGAACTGTTTGGCCTGAATGCCAAGCGTCACATCTGGAGGAACCTGGCACCATCCCTACGGTGAAGCATGGGTGGTGGCAGCAACATGCTGTGGGGATGTTTTTCAGTGGCATTTACTGGGAGACAAGTCAGAATCGAGGCAAAGATGAACGGAGCAAAGTACAGAGAGATCCTTGATGAAAACCTGCTCCAGAGCGCTCACAACCTCAGACTGGGGAAAAGGTTCACCTTCCAACAGGATAGCGACCCTAAGCACACAGCCAAGAAAACACAGGAGTGGCTATAGGATACGTCTCTGAATATCTTTGAGTTGCCCACCAGAGACCGGACTTGAACCGATCAAACATCTCTGGAGAGACCTGCAAGTAGCTGTGCATCAACCCTCCCCATCCAACCTGACAGACCTTGAGGGGATCTGCAGAAAGGACTGGGAGAAACTCCCCAAATACAGGTGTGCCAAGTTTGTATCTTGTAGCTTCATACCCAAGAAGACTCAAGGCTGTAATCACTGCCAAGGTTTTTAATATTTAATACATTTTCAAAAATGTCTAGAAACCTGTTTTTGCCTCATCATTATGGGGTATTGTATGTAGATTGATGAGGGGCAATTTAAAAAAAAAAACTTTTTAGAATAAAGCTGTAATATAACAAAATGTGGAAAATGTTGAGGGGTCTGAGTACTTTCCGAATGCACTGTATAATAGCTTGTGATTAAAGTACTGTATTTGTCCCTTGCACAGTGGGAATCTGATGTACCTTGATGTCAAGATGAGCAATGTCTTTCTGGTGAAGGTAGCTGACCCCTTCAAGCACCTGCTGAATACTGGACCGGATCTGCAGCACAGAATATCTCCTTTAACACATTTGACATTCTATATTCTATATTCTACATTCTATATTTTACATATTCTACACTGAACAAAAATATAAACACAACATGTAAAGTGTTGGTCCCATCTTTCATGAGCTGAAATAAAACAAATCTTCCGTACTCACAAAAAGCATATTTCTCTCAAATGTTGTGCACATATGTGTTTACATCCCTGTTAGTGAGCATTTCTCCTTTGCCAAGATAATCCATCCACCTGACAGGTGTGGCATATCAAGAAGCTGATTAAACAGCATGATCATTACACAGGTGCCACTTGTACTGCAGACAATAAAAGGCCACTCTAAAATGTGCAGTTTTGTCATACAATGCCACAGATGTCTCATGTTTTGAGGGAGCGTGCAATTGGCATGCTGACTGCAGGAATGTCCAACAGAGCTTTTGACAGAGAATTGAATGTTAATTTCTCTACCAAAAAGTTGCCTCCAACGTCGTTTTAGAGAATTTGGCAGTACATCCAACCGGCCTCACAACCGCAGACCAAGTGTAACCACGCTAGCTCAGGACCTCCACATCTGGCTTCTTCACCTGGGGATTGTCTGAGACCAGCCACCTGGACAGCTGATGAAACTGAGGAGTATTTCTGTCTGTAATAAAGCCCTTTAGTGGGGGGGAAACTATATCTGTTTGACTGGTCCAGGATCCCCAGTGGGTGTGCCTGGCTCCCAAGTGAGTGGGCCTATGAAATCCATAGATTAGGGCCTAATTTATTTATTTTGATTAACTGATTTCCTTATATGAACTGTAACTCAGTAAAATTGTTGAAATTGTCACATATTGCGTTCAAATTTTTGTTCAGTATATATTCTATATTATACATTCTATAATCTACAGTCTACATTCTATATTCTACATTCTACTTTCTGTTTTCTACATTCTTGTACGCTCAACATATTTAAAAAATATATTTTACTGAATTTCGCTATCTTTTAGATAAAGATAATTGAGTCGTTCTTGGTTGTTTTTTCCATGCAATCCAAAGCACACTCAAACATAAGGCCAACAGGCCAAGGCAAACCTCGGACTCCATGACAGTAGTCTTCTTGGTCAGTCGGTCCAGAAGTTCCTCATGGCATCTTCACACAGCAGTTAAGGAGAATAGAGGTATAGTGTGTAATAACCATAGAGATAGATAGAGGACTCTAGTGCCCAAAATCCTGTTTTATCATGGGCAGCGCCATTGAGGACTTTCACCATTTTGAAGTAATCAACTGGGTGGGACTTCCTATGGGTTATGGAAGGATCACATGATTCCATTTGTGTCATCAGAAGGGATCAGCCAATGAATTATACTCGTGAGCAAACAACACAGTACAGGTGGCACTATACACCCTTTCAGTTTGTTCACCAACTCATAGACGTAGTAGAAGGAGGACTACTTCAAAATGGAGATGGCCTCAATGGCGTTGCACATGCTCTCACAGGCGCCATCATGAGACAGATACAATGATGCAATGTCTATATAAGTCTATGGTGATAACCTTATCGCTATAGTCCAAGTGGGAGGCAAATGACATTTTTTATAATAAATGAACCAAACTCCCACACATGGTGTCTCCTGGTAATGAAACCAATCTGTGATGAGTCAGGAGAAAGTAGCGCTTCGGTTCAGTCATGCCTCCAGGGGAGCAGAAAGGACATCGAGATTAATGCTATGCAGCAGTTCTCTCTCATCCACACAGTGGGAAGAAGGTGGGAAGAAGGCTCTTGGCTCTGGTATGTTCATGGAGAGGATTTTATGCAAAGACGTTGGATCAATGCCATATTTTGATCCATTTTGGATCTAGCTGTAAAGAAAAATGAATATAATTTGAAAACAAACAATTCTAGGAACCACAATGTTAGTTTTTGGTGGAAACCTGGGCTAAATTGAGTACATTGATGGCTTTAGTTTTTGATGCAACAGTATTACATAGATGAGATATGTTAGATTAACAGGGAAAGAACCTTGTCGCAACCAATACAATACTGTCTCAGAGGACATGTTACATTCAAAATGTTCATCTCTTGTAATGTGGCTTCTTCCATGCTGACCAGACTGCCCACGGTGGTGCGCGAGTGTTGCAAAATAAATGTACACATACATGTTATTCAATCATTTCATCCAAACTGCTCTCGAGCGTCTGTGTATCCAAGCGCAAAAAATAGTTTTATTTTAGACACGTGACGTGCTGCAAGTCCCGACTCATTGGTTTTTACAAGCATATACCCACATGGGTGATTGAAAGATGATCGGGGTCCACACTCCAGTCAAGTTGGTGGTGGTAATGTCAACCGCCATATAACATCCACAGAAGAAGAAGAAGAAGAAGAAGAAGAAGAAGAATGAACGAGGAGAGATGAATCAAAGAAAACTAAGTAAAAACTAACTAGGTTTCCTCTTTTATCTGTGGATTAATTGTTGGAGAAGAGAACACATGATTTTGAGTGACTCAAAATGAGTGGAAATTCTACAAAGATACAGAAAAAAGGGCTATAAGCATTTCAGGTAAAATAAACCAATGTTTTCTCAATCCAGAGGCGCTACATCGCAAGACTTAAGGGAACACTTGTGAAACAGACCAAACAGACTAGACCGGGGTTTGGTGTTTGAGAAGTGAAAGATTCTTCTCAAAATCTAAAGACACAACCTAGATTGGAGCCAATGTCTTAAGGAGTTGAACATGTTATTTTTCCAAACTTGTCAAAGTGACAAAAGGACAAAAACAACTTTATATGAAAGGAATGCCTTTGATTTAACGGCCTGCACATTCGCAGTTCGGAGTGAGACCGAATGACCTGTTTCTATACATGAGCTTTGCTAGCCAATGTCACCATGACATCGCCTACAAGTGTGATCAGGGATTTCTATTGGAAAAGCAGTTTTAGCCTATCTGAATACTGTACTGTCTTTGGTTCATCGCCCAGGACAAATTAGTTTGCAACAAATTAGCTAAATGTCAATGAATGTTTAATGTGTTTTGACCTCTCCCCAAATGAATAGAGTTGGTTCACAGTTGGTATTTTAACCTGCGTGTGGTGAAAGCGTCTGGTGGGGATAGACAAAATAAACATGCGCATGATGGCGAACGCGGACGCATGCGCGGAACAGGTTAGGTCATCATGTTATGGGTTTTCTGACAACTGAAATGAATCAAAGAATCAGTCAGTGAAAGGATACAGCTCAGTGATGATGACAACCATGTTCTTCTTCTCAAAGGCGTCATGGAAGTAGAGGATTTTCTCGTGGTTCAGCTCTGACAGAAGGTTCATCTCTCTCAGGGCCAAGGCCTTCCTCTTGGCCCTCGCAGACACGAACTTGGCTGCGTACTCCACCTTCCCCTTCTTCTCAGACACCCTCTTCACATAGGAGAACGCTCCACTGGAAAACAGTCGCACAATGATGATATCAATGCAATAACTCTAGGAGAATGACCAAATATTTCAATGGGATTGAGTTCTGAGAAACCAAAAGTCCTAGTTGAGAAAGTTAAGGGACATGAGTATTAAACGGTACGTGACACCTTGTTATCGTTCAACTTCTGGTCAGTCAAGTCAAGCTCTACCAGAGAAAAACAAAAAGCCTTTGTGATGTGTTCCTCTATTGACGGGTGACTCACCTCTCCTCTATTTCTGTCTGCTATCATTATGCAGTCAGGGTGTTGTTTGGTGTGGTGGAATTCCCCCTACTGACCTTTGTGGCCACCGTTCACAGTGCAATTTAATACAGATAGTAGCTACCACTCGCAGAGCCTTTAAAAACAGAAGAGATAGCCTGGCTGAGCGGATGATGTTGGTGATTGCCTGGTCCATGACTCACCGTCCTATCTCCTTGTGTACATCGTAGTAATCAGTCAGCCTCCGCATCTTCCTCAAAATGGACCCCTCATCCTCCATGGGCTCCTCCACCTCCTTCCTCACTGCAGGAAGAGGGTTGGTACAGGGGGCAAGGTTAATGTGGGTTGGTGAGTGGTTTATGTGTGTGTGTGTGTGTGTGTGTGTGTGTGTGTGTGTGTGTGTGTGTGTGTGTGTGTGTGTGTGTGTGTGTGTGTGTGTGTGTGTGTGTGTGTGTGTGTGTGTGTGTGTGTGTGTGTGTGTATGTGTGTGTGTGTGTGTGTGTGTGTGTGTGTGTGTGTGTGTGTGTGTGTGTGTGTGTGTGTGTGTGTGTGTGTGTGTGTGTGTGTGTGTGTGTGTGTGTGTGTGTGTGTGTGTGTGTGTGTGTGTGTGTGTGTGTGTGTGTGTGTGTGTGTGTGTGTGTGTGTGTGTGTGTGTGTGTGTGTGTGTGTGTGTGTGTGTGCGTGTGTGTGGGCTGACAGATGGTTTAATAGTCTCAGACACCTTGTGGTCCAACCCATATGGAGCAGATTTGGTTGTTTAATTCTCGATTACAACAAGCTTTGGCTGAGATATTACAAGGAAAAACAGATGCAATCCAACTAAAACTGACATTTCTGGCACCAACAAATAATAGGAAAAGCCTTGGTACTGTGACATCTGTGTTAACAATATTCAGTGTGCAGAAAAGGCACACTTTTCAACAAGAGTCTTTAACACCTTACCATAAGGGTGTGTTAATCAACAGTAATTCATCAGTTATGTAAGCACAAAGTATCATTCTTGTAGATGTTTTCCAGACTTATTCCAATATCTGTATATATCCTTATACATTTCAGACAATATAGACTATGGTCCTGACCTTTGTGGACGGTGAGTTCAGCCTTGCAGGAGACTTGCCCAGCCAGGTTCTTGGCGGTGCAGGTGTACACCCCTGAGTCCTCAGGCCGGGCGTTCAGCACCACCAGGGAACACTCCGTATCATCGTACACAAATGTGAAGTGACTGCTCTCTGACAGCAGAGTGTCATCCTGGAACCACAGAACAGATGACCACAATCAATTCCACTTGATCAACTATCATGGAGGAGTAGGTTTGTTTTCCTGGAACCACAACGGAGTTAATCATCCAACAATCTGCTTAATCACTGCAGAATAAGTTTATGTGGTGAATGATATGATATCCATCCATTGACTCTTATCATACCTTGTACCACAGAATATCAGGATCAGGTTGTCCCTCGACAACCACAGCAAAGCGAGATGTCTCTCCTACATGTATTTCCAAGTCCTCCATGATGGACTCAAATTTAGGACGCACTGTTGGGAGAAAAGGAGGATAGAGAGTCTGGGGTCAGTTTGGCTTTTTACCTCATCATAGTTACAGTAAGCACCAGGGCTGTTAGCTGATTCTAGATCTGCACATAGGGGTGAACTTTGACCCCAAACTCACCTGCCATGGCCAGTAGGATGGTACAGAGGTCGCTGCCAAACTGGTTGTTGGCTGTACAGACCAGCTGACCGGTGTCAGTGCTCTTCACCCTCTGGATCTTTAGGGTGTGTTGGTCGTCGTCTGGCATGCTCATCTCAAACATCCCTGGCTTGTTGAGCAAAACCACTCCCCTCCTCTTCCAGGTGACCACAGCATTAACGTGGTTAAGGGTGAGGGTGATGCTCACGGACTGGTTCTCCACCACGTACACAACGTCAGGCTTGTCCAGGATGATGGGAGCTTTCCTCTGATAGGGACCTGATAGGGATCAAAGGTCAAATGATCAGGGGTTAAAACCATCATCTCGGATGTATTGACAGACCATCATTCTCTCACAATAGTTGATCCTATATATCCAGCTACATATCTGTCTCGAAGGACCATGTAATTACAATATTTTTGTACACCTGCTGCAATGTGTTTGGTGACATTGCTTTTGCACTATGTTTACATAAATCCATTTAACCTGTGACCCTACAAAATAACTGTAGAGACTTGGAGCTTATATAAGCACCTCTATCCATGAGCTGCACAAGGTCAGTGGAGTGGGAGGGTTTGCTGAGGAGCTTGGCGGTGGCCGCTAGGACCCTGAAGGCGTAGCGGACTCCCTTGGAGAGACCGGTGACTGTGTAGGTGGTCTCTCTCAGGTTGGAGGCTATGATGCTCCACTGGATGGAACCCAGAGGCTGCTGCTGCACTGCATACATCAAAGAACTGCCATCTGGAAGTACAACCATGAGGGTTACTGTAGTAATGTAGCAAATTTGGAGGGTAGAGGAGCCTGAAAGGGACTCGAATCCAGGTACCTGTGACTCTCAGTTATATTGAGGCATACCTATGGAAGAGTCAAGCCTCTTTGGTTTCTTCCAGCTGAGTGTTATGGTCTTCCCTGTTATGGACTCTACCACTGGAGGACCATCGGGGGGATCAGGAACAATATCTACCAAAGGAAACCATACTGTAATGTGTTGGCACAATGATTCTCGTGGCTTTTTTGGTTGGAGCACCTGTTGCTGTGATTGCTGGTGGATGGTCCCCATCCATACCTGTGACGTAGAGGTGTGCGTAGCAGGCTGCCTTCCCCACTTTGTTGGCGATGACACTCTTGTAGACGCCCCCGTGGCCGTGACACACACAGCGGATGACCAGACTGTGGATATCCCTGTCTGGAGGAGGAAGAGAGAGAGATGACGCAGGTAGAGGAGGGAGAGAGAGAGATAACTAATGTAGAGGAGGGAGAGAGAGAGATGACGAAGGTAGATGAGGGAGAGAGAGATGACTAATGTAGAGGAGGGATAGAAAGAATAAGTGTGAGAGTGAGAGCGAGTGAGAGAGAGAGAGGAGAGAGAGAGAGAGAGAGAGAGAGAGAGAGAGAGAGAGAGAGAGAGAGAGAGAGAGAGAGAGAGAGAGAGAGAGAGAGAGAGAGAGATTGCTTCCTTACGTTGGGTCATCTTCCTGTCGTCTGTGCTGTGTATCTTCTTGCCGTTGTGGTACCAGGCGATGGTGGGGTAGGGCAGGCCCGCCACCTTACACTTTAGCACCGCCTCCTTCCCCTCGATCATCTCCAGGTCAGCCAGGGGCTTGACGAAGTCAGGCATGGTCCTCTGCTCCTGCTCCACCTCGCTCTCCAGAACCTCCGGCTCCTCAGCGATGGAAGGCATCTTCTCCAGCTTCGCCCTGGAGAGAAGATGGAAGCAAACAGAATGAGAGACCGAAGGAAAGGGAAATACAGAAGAGAAGACAATGAAACACTCCTATTATTTGTTTTTAGATGACTGAGATGAGGAGAAGAAGCCACTTCAGACTCGTGGGATCACCCCACGTCTATGGTTTACACCGTACATGTGAGAAGAGATCGCGGGTCGCGGTTCCTGCGTGTAGAGTTCGGCTGTGCACTCCGCCTTTCCGTGTGCGTTCTTAGCGACGGCTGTGTAGAAGCCCTCCGTGTCGCTGCTGACGTGGGTGATGACCAATGAGTAACGGCCTCCTTCCTGCAGGAGACGCACATTCTCACTCTCCTCCACCGGGTTCTCTGGATGGAGATAAACACAATATGGTAGATTCATAAAGAGTCAACCAATGGGGTAACAAAGAGACATTACGAGCCATACTAGCCTACATTACCAATTTGCTGTCCATTCTGTACCAATAGGAAATACAGTACTTTCTAAGAGAGATAAGAGGGTCACAACTTGCAGGCTTGTTTTCAAATTGCTGTGCGTTTTGTTGCCAACCTATTTTGCTACCTGACAACTTTACGGGTTTCACTTTTTAATTACCGTTCATATATTTATTTTTTCCTCGACTTTTTCACTCCGGACGCTTTATCTGGACACGATTCGTCAGGACCTCCAACAGCCGAAGCTAAGTAGTAACATTAACATGATGCCTTCTAATTGCAGCCGCTGTGCTCGCCTTACGGCGAGGATAGCTGTACTGCAAGCCCAGCTTCAGACGCAATCGTTAGGCAAGGGTAATTTCAGTGTAGGAAAGGATGAAACAGCGTCTGTGCCACCAGTAAGTACAGATAGTAGTATAAATCCCCTGGCACAGTCCCCGCAGCCGGACAACTTTCTCACGGTTTCTGGAAGGAAATGCTGTAGGAACGCTCAACCGGTGTCGCTCATTCAGCAGACAGAAACTTTCAACCGGTTCTCCCCATTAAGCAGCGGGTCGGTGTCAGAGGCCGAGTCTTCTCTGGTCTCTACTCCTCCCGTTACGGGGTCTGAGACGCCGAAGCTTCCCACCATTAGCTCTGACAAATTGAAAACTCTAGTCATTGGCGACTCCATTACCCGCAGTATTAGACTTAAAGTGAATCATCCAGCGATCATACACTGTTTACCCGGGGCAGGGCTACCGACGTTAAGGCTAATCTGAAGATGGTGCTGGCTAAAGCTAAAACTGGCGAGTGTAGAGAGTATAGAGATATTGTTATCCACGTCGGCACCAACGATGTTAGGATGAAACAGTCAGAGATCACCAAGCGCAACATAGCTTCTGCGTGCATATCAGCTAGAAAGATGTGTCGGCATCGAGTAATTGTCTCTGGCCCCCTCCCAGTTAGGGGAGTGATGAGCTCTACAGCAGAGTCTCACAACTCAATCGCTGGTTGAAAACTGTTTTCTGCCCCTCCCAAAAGATAGAATTTGTAGATAATTGGCCCTCTTTCTGGGACTCGCCCACAAACAGGACCAAGCCTGACCTGCTGAGGAGTGACGGACTCCATCCTAGCTGGAGGGGTGCTCTCATCTTATCTGCCAACATAGACAGGGCTCTAACTCCTCTAGCTCCACAATGAAATAGGGTGCAGGCCAGGCAGCAGGCTATTAGCCAGCCTGCCAGCATAGTGGAGTCTGCCACTAGCATAGTTAGTGTAGTCAGCTTAGCTATCACCATTGAGACCGTGTCTGTGCCTCGACCTGGGTTGGGCAAAACTAAACATGGCGGTGTTCGCCTTAGCAATCTCACTAGGATAAAGACCACCTCCATTCCTGTCATTACTGAAAGAGACCATGATACCTCACATCTCAAAATAGGGCTACTTAATGTTAGATCCCTTACTTCAAAGGCAATTATAGTCAATGAACTAATCACTGATCATAATCTTGATGTGATTGGCCTGACTGAAACATGGCTTAAGCCTGATGAATTTACTGTGTTAAATGAGGCCTCACCTCCTGGCTACACTAGTGACCATATCCCCCGTGCATCCCGCAAAGGCGGAGGTGTTGCTAACATTTACGATAGCAAATTTCAATTTACAAAAAAAAAATGACGTTTTCGTCTTTTGAGCTTCTAGTCATGAAATCTATGCAGCCTACTCAATCACTTTTTATAGCTACTGTTTACAGGCCTCCTGGGCCATATACAGCGTTTCTCACTGAGTTCCCTGAATTCCTATCAGACCTTGTAGTCATTGCAGATAATATTCTAATCTTTGGTGACTTTAATATAATATATATAATATAATAATATATGCCATTTAGCAGATGCTTTTATCCAAAGCGACTTACAGTCATGTGTGCATACATTCTACGTATGGGTGGTCCCGGGGATCGAACCCACTACCCTGGCGTTACAAGCGCCATGCTCTACCAACTGAGCTACAGAACCCCAACCCCATATTCACATGGAAAAGTCCACAGACCCACTCCAAAAGGCTTTTGGAGCCATCATCGACTCAGTGGGTTTTGTCCAACATGTCTCTGGACCCACTCACTCTCACAGTCATACGCTGGACCTAGTTTTGTCCCATGGAATAAATGTTGTGGATCTTAATGTTTTTCCTCATAATCCTGGACTATCAGACCACCATTTTATTACGTTTGCAATTGCAACAAATAATCTGCTCAGACCCCAACCAAGGAACATCAAAAGTCGTGCTATAAATTCACAGACAACACAAAGATTCCTTGATGCCCTTCCAGACTCCCTCTGCCTACCCAAGGACGCCAGAGGACAAAAATCCGTTAACCACCTAACTGAGGATCTCAATTTAACCTTGCGCAATACCCTAGATGCAGTTGCACCCCTAAAAACTAAAAAATGTCTCATAAGAAACTAGCTCCATGGTACACAGAAAATACCCGAGCTCTGAAGCAAGCTTCCAGAAAATTGGAACGGAAATGGCGCCACACCAAACTGGAAGTCTTCCGACTAGCTTGGAAGGATGGTACCGTGCAGTACCGAAGAGCCCTTACTGCTGCTCGATCGTTCTATTTTTCTAACTTAATTGAGGAAAATAAGAACAATCCGAAATTCCTTTTTGATACTGTGGCAAAGCTAACTAAAAAGCAGCATTCCCCAAGAGAGGATGACTTGCACTTTAGCAGTGATAAATTCATGAACTTCTTTGAGGAAAAGATTATGATTATTAGAAAGCAAATTACGGACTCCTCTTTAAACCTGCGTATTCCTCCAAACCTCAGTTGTCCTGAGTCTGCACAACTCTGCCAGGACCTAGGATCAAGAGAGACGCTCAAGTGTTTTAGTACTATATCTCTTGACACAATGATGAAAATAATCATGGCCTCTAAACCTTCAAGCTGTATACTGGACCCTATTCCAACTAAACTACTGAAAGAGCTGCTTCCTGTGCTTGGCCCTCCTATGTTGAACATAATAAACGGCTCTCTATCCACTGGATGTGTACCAAACTCACTAAAAGTGGCAGTAATAAAGCCTCTCTTGAAAAAGCCAAACCTTGACCCAGAAAATATAAAAAACTATCGGCCTATATCGAATCTTCCATTCCTCTCAAAGATTTTAGAGAAGGCTGTTGCGCAGCAACTCACTGCCTTCCTGAAGACAAACAATGTATACGAAATGCTTCAGTCTGGTTTTAGACCCCATCATAGCACTGAGACGGCACTTGTGAAGGTGGTAAATGACATTTTGATGGCATCGGACCGAGGCTCTGCATCTGTCCTCGTGCTCCTAGACCTTAGTGCTGCTTTTGATACCATCGATCACCACATTCTTTTGGAGAGATTGGAAACCCAAATTGGTCTACACGGACATGTTCTGGCCTGGTTTAGGTCTTATCTGTCGGAAAGATATCAGTTTGTCTCTGTGAATGGTTTGTCCTCTGACAAATCAACTGTACATTTCGGTGTTCCTCAAGGTTCTGTTTTAGGACCACTATTGTTTTCACTATATATTTTACCTCTTGGGGATGTTATTCGAAAACATAATGTAAACTTTCACTGCTATGCGGATGACACAGAGCTGTACATTTCAATGAAACATGGTGAAGCACCAAAATTGCCCTCGCTAGAAGCATGTGTTTCAGACATAAGGAAGTGGATGGCTGCAAACTTTCTACTATTAAACTCGGACAAAACAGAGATGCTTGTTCTAGGTCCCAAGAAACAAAGAGATCTTCTGTTGAATCTGACAATTAATCTTAATGGTTGTACAGTCGTCTCAAATAAAACTGTGAAGGACCTCGGCGTTACTCTGGACCCTGATCTCTCTTTTGAAGAACATATCAAGACCATTTCGAGGACAGCTTTTTCCATCTACGTAACATTGCAAAAATCAGAAACTTTCTGTCCAAAAATGATGCAGAAAAATTAATCCATGCTTTTGTCACTTCTAGGTTAGACTACTGCAATGCTCTATTTTCCGGCTACCCGGATAAAGCACTAAATAAACTTCAGTTAGTGCTAAATACGGCTGCTAGAATCCTGACTAGAACCAAAAAATTTGATCATATTACTCCAGTGCTAGCCTCTCTACACTGGCTTCCTGTCAAAGCAAGGGCTGATTTCAAGGTTTTACTGCTAACCTACAAAGCATTACATGGGCTTGCTCCTACCTACCTCTCTGATTTGGTCCTGCCGTACATACCTATACGTACGCTACGGTCACAAGACGCAGGCCTCCTAATTGTCCCTAGAATTTCTAAGCAAACAGCTGGAGGCAGGGCTTTCTCCTATAGAGCTCCATTTTTATGGAACGGTCTGCCTACCCATGTCAGAGACGCAAACTCGGTCTCAACCTTTAAGTCTTTACTGAAGACTCATCTCTTCAGTGGGTCATATGATTGAGTGTAGTCTGGCCCAGGAGTGGGAAGGTGAACGGAAAGGCTCTGGAGCAGCGAACCGCCCTTGCTGTCTCTGCCTGGCCGGTTCCCCTTTTTCCACTGGGATTCTCTGCCTCTAACCCTGTTACGGGGGCTGAGTCACTGGCTTGCTGGGGCTCTCTCGTGCCGTCCCTGGGGGGTGCGTCACCTGGGTGGGTTGATTCACTGTTGTGGTCGGCCTGTCTGGGTTTCCCCTTGGGTTGTACCGTGTCGGAGATCTTTGTGGGCTATACTCGGCCTTGTCTCAGGATGGTAAGTTGGTGGTTGAAGATTTCCCTCTAGTGGTGTGGGGGCTGTGCTTTGGCAAAGTGGGTGGGGTTATATCCTTCCTGTTTGGCCCTGTCCGGGGTGTCCTCGGATGGGGCCACAGTGTCTCCTGACCCCTCCTGTCTCAGCCTCCAGTATTTATGCTGCAGTAGTTTATGTGTCGGGGGGCTAGGGTCAGTTTGTTTATCTGGAGTACTTCTCCTGTCCTATTCGGTGTCCTGTGTAAATCTAAGTGTGCGTTCTCTAATTCTCTCCTTCTCTCCTTCTTTCTCTCTCTCGGAGGACCTGAGCCCTAGAACCATGCCCCAGGACTACCTGACATGATGACTCCTTGCTGTCCCCAGTCCACCTGGCCATGCTGCTGCTCCAGTTTCAACTGGCCTGGGCCCTAGGACCATGTCCCAGGACTACCTGACATGAGGACTCCTTGCTGTCCCCAGTCCACCTGGCCATGCTCCTGCTCCAGTTTCAACTGTTCTGCCTTACTATTATTCAACCATGCTGGTCATTTATGAACATTTGAACATCTTGGCCACGTTCTGTTATAATCTCCACCCGGCACAGCCAGAAGAGGACTGGCCACCCCACATATGCTCTCTCTAATTCTCTCTTTCTTTCTCTCTCTCGGAGGACCTGAGCCCTAGGACCGTGCCCCAGGACTACCTGACATGATGGCTCCTTGCTGTCCCCAGTCCACCTGACTGTGCTGCTGCTCCAGTTTCAACTGTTCTGCCTTATTATTATTTGACCATGCTGGTCATTTATGAACATTTGAACATCTTGGTCATTTTCTGTTATAATCTCTACCCGGCACAGCCAGAAGAGGACTGGCCACCCCACATAGCCTGGTTCCTCTCTAGGTTTCTTCCTAGGTTTTGGCCTTTCTAGGGAGTTTTTCCTAGCCACCGTGCTTTTACACCTGCATTGTTTGCTGTTTGGGGTTTTAGGCTGGGTTTCTGTACAGCACTTTGAGATATCAGCTGATGTACGAAGGGCTATATAAATAAATTTGATTTGATTTGATTTGAGATACTTACCGAAATGGTTCCAGGTAACGATGGGAGGTGGGGACCCGCTGACCTTGCAATCAAAACGGGCGGTGCGACCCTCTATGACCTCCAGGATGTCCAGCTTGCGGGTGAACAGGGGCTCCCTGGAGGGAGTGACCTTTAGGTGGGCACTGGAGGTCAACTCCTCTGGAACAGGAAGGAAAACCACCAGCAATTACATTCATTTTTATAAGTAGTTTATAGACAATAAGTGATTTACAATTTCTTTTTTTTAAGAGGTTTTAACTCATTGGTTGAAATTGTGTGAACATCATTTTTGGTTCTTGCCAAATAGTGTGGCTGTATCATTACATTACTTACAACAGCAGCAATTCATCACTGCCATATAAACCCATTATTTGGCAAGGAAGTTTTCTTTCTGGAGTTGTCATTTACCTTTGGCAGTGCTCAGCTTGCAGGTGTAGGTTCCACTGTCGTCTTCATGTACTGAGTTTAACAGCAGCCGGCACCTGTAATAGAAATCCCCTCTGTCAGCTGCCTGGACCTTATTACACGCTCCATGAGCTAACACTGCCTCACATCCACTTGTGTGGATTGTTTCTTTCATTAGAAAAAGTGAATGTCCATTCACAGTTTGATTATGGATGAAATGTTGTTGTATCAGAAATTTAATTTTGAAGGCCCCCCCCCCCCCATATTGCTCTGACAAACCATCCAATCTTCTCAGATCAGAGTGGATGAAGGAGAAAGGGGCATGGAAAGGAAATCACTTAAAAGATTTGAGACACACCCTCTATCGCTCTCATCCATTCAATCAAGGGAAAGGGAAGGAATTCACTTAAAAGCATTGAGGCACCTTTCCCTTTCATAATGTCTAGGCCAGGGCACTCCAACCCTGTTCATGGAGAGCTACCTTCCTGTAGGGTTTTCACTCCAACCCTGCTCATGGAGAGCTACCTTCCTGTAGGGTTTTCACTCCAACCCTGCTCATGGAGAGCTACCTTCCTGGAGGGTTTCACTCCAACCCTGCTCATGGAGAGCTACCTTCCTGTAGGGTTTCACTCCAACCCTGTTCCTGAAGAGCTACCCTCCTGTAGGTTTTCACTCCAACCCTGTTCATGGAGAGCTACCTTCCTGTAGGGTTTCACTCCAACCCTGCTCATGGAGAGCTACCTTCCTGTAGGGTTTCACTCCAACCCTGTTCCTGAAGAGCTACCTTCCTGTAGGGTTTCACTCCAACCCTGTTCATGGAGAGCTACCCTCCTGTGGGTTTTCACTCCAACCCTGTTCCTGGAGAGCTACCCTCTGTAGGGTTTCACTCCAACCCTGTTCCTGAAGAGCTACCCTCCTGTAGGTTTTCACTCCAACCCTGTTCCTGGAGAGCTAACCACCTGTAGGTTTTCACTCCAACCCTGCTCATGGAGAGCTACCCTCCTGTAGGTTTTCACTCCAACCCTGTTCCTGGAGAGCTACCCTCCTGTAGGGTTTCACTCCAACCCCAATTGTAACAAACCTGATGCAGCTTATCAACCAGCTACTTATTAGAATCAGGTGCGCTAGATTAGGGTTGGAGCGATAGCAGTGTTGGAGAGCCTTGGTCTAGTCCTACCCACCTCTTCCCGTTAAAGGTCATCTTGCAGTTGAGGAGTGCCGGCTGAACCAGTTTCCCATTGGACAGCCAGTCTACCTCCACATCCAGAGGCCCAGTCATGTGACACTCAAACATGGCCGACTCTCCGGCCGTCACCGCCACGTCTCGCACCTCTCTGATGATGGCCAGGGCTTCCTGTGCCGGGGAGGCTGGGGAAAAGACAGAGGAGAGACCAACACAGATCTGTTACTGTTGCAGCTAGAAACACAAGCATTTTGCTGCACCTGCGATAACAATACACTTTGATTTGATTTTGAGCTTTTTCCAAATGTAGCTGGCACCAACCCTAATGGTCAGTCACTGATGTTGGTCTTGTGGATTGATCTTTACCTTTGACCTCTAGTTTGCATTCGCTCTGCTTGGTTCCGTATTCGTTGATGATCTTGCAGGTGTAGAGTCCTGCATCAGATCTCTGTGCTGAAGTGATGATCATTTCACTGGTGCCGTCCTCTGTCTCACGCACAATGAATCTGCCATTGGTTTTTAGGGTCACTTTGTCCCTCAGCCTAGGTGATAAAAACAGGTACATTCTGAGCTCTTGCAAAAGCAAATGAGAGAAAGACATGACAAACTGTACTGAAACACACTGAATACTGTATTCTTACCAGTACACCATAGGTTTAGGCTGTCCTCTGACTTTAACAGACATGGTAACCTCCTGTCCCTCTGTCACCCCGTGGTCATTCAGTGCTGCCTATCAAACCAAAAGACGAAGACTGTCTAAAAGCCGGTACATTGAATACTCAATGGCGAGGGGAGAAATCTCCCTTAGACTATTGAGATGCCCCCTGAATCTTCTTTACCTGAAAGGAGGGAGGATCATTGAAGAAGGCGTATTTAGACTGTGGCCCCACCCCTCGTGAGAGTGGTTCTCCAATCTCCATGACCTCCTCCAGGGGGCTCAGGTACTCCTCGTCTGATTGGAGGGGACTCGTGACCTCCACCAGGGGCAAGCTGCTCGGCTTCCCACCATGCACCTGGGTCAGCTCTGGAGAAACAACGTAATACTTGTTTATCATCAACTGTATCATTTGAATGTATTTTAACGGTGTCCCCACCAGAGGAGGCCGGATGGGAGGAGCTATAAGAGGACGGGCTCATTGTCATGGTTGTAATGGAACTGTATCAAACACATCAAACATATGGAAACCACGTTTGACTCATCTGCCTTAATTCCATTCCAGCCATTGCAATGTGTCCATTTTCTTATAGCTCATCCCACTAGCCTCCACTGGTCCCTACAAAATGGTGCCCCATGTGAGCACGATCCTTTGCAGCATCAAAATGAACAGAACAAGCGCATTGTCCTGTCTATGCAACACAGAGCGAGGCAGGGTAATAAACATGAATTTTGTAATATAGATCAAACATTACTCACAATAATTCCACAAAGACGTTTATGGACCAGCCCGATATGGCAACGTAGTTAACAAAATGGACACATTGTAACTTGATAGTGTTTGTGAGGCATAAAGCTCAGAGAATGTAGCAATAAGCATTAACTGAATTGCTAGAATATTCCAAATGAGCTTCCCAACAAGCAGCATATGAGTGCTCCACTGTCTCCTGTTCTGCTTGTGTGCTGCTCTACTTGTATCACCATGGTGACAAGAGTGTTTGAAGAGATGAGCGATTTGGCTGGATCGATGGAGACACACACACACACACACACACACACACACACACACACACACACACACACACACACACACACACACACACACACACACACACACACACACACACACACACACACACACACACACACACACACACACACACACACACACACACACACACACACACACATTGCTGAGAGACCCTTTGAAGTGACCAGCGCTGGACGGATAATGGATTAATCCCTGAATCCCTGACCCAATCATTCTGTGAGAATAGCCCAGTGCCACAGGAGACACACTGTCTCCACCACCAGCCTCTCCACAAGTCACAGTTCATTCAGCTCCACAGAGGAACCATAGTATTATAGCAGCCACCTCTTTACAAAAACCATGGGCTCCAGAATTCAATTTAACTGGCAAGATAGACAATGTTCTGACAATAGAATGAGATCAATCGACAAAAACTATAGATAAACTAAGAAAAGTTTCTCTCCTGTTAGGAAAAAGAACAGGGTAGCTTAGTATATATAGAAACTGCTTGCTTCGGTTGCTTGGCCACACACATGAAGAGATAAAGTTACCAACATCACAGAGACTAAAGCTAAACAAGGACGTCTGCAGAAAGAACAGAGGACATACAGGCATCTAGATATTTAGAGGTCTTAGAACCAGAAATGAATGAGTAAACAAGTGAAAACCCTTTGATGTTAAAATGTTCCAATTTCCTCTAACTATGCCTAAGAAGTTTCAGATGTGGAGATCGAGGACTCACCTCAGAAGTTACATGTCTGAGTCGAGCCTGTGCACAGACAACCAGCACCAGCTTTATTCCTGTAATGCTGCCAACGTTTACACAAATGCTGCATGAAGCAAGACTTCCTAGCCTGCTGCTAATAATCTACCAATTCAATCTCATCCTCCTCTCCCTCACTTTCCTCCTTCTACTTCAGCTCCAAATTATCTTCTTCCTTCTCTCTGTCCTCCAGCAATATTATATCAACCCACATCCCCTGTAGCCTAAAGGCTTTGATACATTAAAAAAAAGATAAAATCAAGTCAGACTGCAATATTGCAGTATTTATGTGATTCATAAACACCAAATACTTTTGGAAAGCATCTCATATTGTGGGTATATACTTCTGTTGCAAAAACTCAGCATTTGATGTACGTGGGTTAAATTCAGACGTTTAATACCCTAAATCTCCTCTAATACACTACCGTATAAATCCCAACTTGATGCGCCAAAATCCTCACCCACCCCAGAGAACCATAGCAACATGACTCATAATCTCCTTGTGCATGAGTTTGGCAATTCCCCTGACTCGAATCATCGCAGATAAAGAAAGGGTCTGTGATCGTAACATTAATCTCACACTGGGACATTACAACAGACCGCCATTGAGAACAAGAGGCTGCTATAAATACCTAGTGGTAGCCTCCACTGGCCTAATATGGCCAAGCAGGCCTGGACGCTGAGCTAGTGCCAGAAAACTACAGCAGTAGCGTTCACTCTACAGGGTAACACTGTGCAGAGACATTACAGGACTGGATAAAGAGCTTGTGGCACATTCAAAAGAAGTTTCAATAGTTTGGCTTCCTCAAAAGATATGGAAGGAGTGGCTCTAAGAGAGCGAGAGACATTTATGAGCATATTGTATGTATATTGGATTGTCACAGAGATCTGTGTGTTTCTGTTTGAGGTAATAATTATATTATTGCAGCCATTACTCAAGTGACTGGAAAGGACTGTGGTTGCATTTTGATTTGATGCAGGAGTGGTACTGTTTGTCTGCATTGAGAGCTGTGGTGTGATTTATCTTTTTATATAACCACAATTCTAACTATTGACTATTGACCGAACCAACAGACATCTCAGCTAATAATACACAAACTAAAGTTTTATGTCCAAGAGGAATACTCATTCTGTTGACAAAGACTAATCCCCAGTTTTGAACATCCGCCTAACTGACTGAAAACCCGGGGACCTTTAGTGACTGGCAGGCAAGTCTTTGTTTTGAAATTCACCAGGGGACCTAAATGCCTTTCACAAATTATGAGTTGCCATGGCAACTATCTGTGAATGGAGCTTGTGCTAGGGATGGGATGCCCCTTTGTAGTCATGAAGACAAAATGTCAGAGCAGAGCTAACAGGGGATTAGGATGGGGAGTTGTGGTGTTTTCGTGAGTGAGTGCATCTGTCTGTCTGTCTGTCTGTCTGTCTGTCTGTCTGTCTGTCTGTCTGTCTGTCTGTCTGTCTGTCTGTCTGTCTGTCTGCCTGCCTGCCTGCCTGCCTGCCTGCCTGCCTGCCTGCCTGCCTGCCTGCCTGCCTGCCTGCCTGCCTGCCTGCCTGCCTGCCTGCCTGCCTGCCTGCCTGCGTGCCTGCGTGCGTGCGTGCGTGCGCGCGTGTGTGCATCCCAGACAAAAGAAAAATGGTGTTCCTTTAATTCCTAGTCAATTGATCAACTAGAAAGTATGTCCTTCTGTGTTCATGCCTGTGTGAGTGTGTCTGTCTGTAACCCCGCTCACCTGATTTGATGTAGAGCGTGGCGTTGCAGGATGCTTTCCCGGCCGCGTTGACAGCGGTGACGCAGTATGTCCCAGCGTCTCCAGACCTCATCTGGGTTATCAGTAGGGAGTGCTGCTCCCCCTCAGCCCTGACCACATGGGACGGGCTGCTCCTTATCAGAACGTTACTCTTCTTCCAAGTCACTGCATTCCAAGGGGTCATACACAAAGACACATCCTAGACCACGCTCAGACACCTTAATCACAGTCCCTTCCTCTGTGTCTAGGTGCAGAATGATGTGTGGCCCCTAAGCACCAATCCAAGGTCAGTTTGACATACAGGAAATATTCAGACCCCTTCCCTTCGTCCAGATTTTCTGACATTACAGCCTTATTCTAAAATATATATATTTTTAAATAATACTCATCAATCTACACACAATACCCCATAATGACAAAGTGAAAAGAGGTTTTTTAGAAATTTTAGCAAATATATAGAACATTTAAAACAGAAATATCTTATTTACATAAGTATTCAGACCATTTGCTATGAGACTCGGAAATGAGCTCAGGTGCATTCCATCATTGAGATGTTTCTATAATTTTTTTTTTTTTTTTTTTTACCTTTATTTTACTAGGCAAGTCAGTTAAGAACAAATTCTTATTTTCAATGACGGCCTAGGAACAGTGGGTTAACTGCCTGTTCAGGGGCAGAACGACAGATTTGTACCTTGTCAGCTCGGGGATTCGAATTTGCAACCTTTCGGTTACTAGTCCAACTGTCATGTTTGTCATTTATTATCATGTCTTGTCCCTGTGCTCCCCATTCTATTCGTTTCCCTCTGCTGGTCTTATTTGGTTCTTTCCCTCTTTCTATCCCTCTCTCTCCCCCTCCCTCTCTCACTCTCTCGCTCTCTCTTCTCTCTATCGTTCCGTTCCTGCTCCCAGCTGTTCCTATTCCCCTAATCATCATTTAGTCTTCCCACACCTGTTCCCGATCCTTTCCCCTGATTAGAGTCCCTATTTATTCCTTTGTGTTCCGTTCCTGTCCCGTCGGTTCCTTGTTTAGTATTCACCGTGCTGTGATTGTGTTTCGCCCTGTCCTGTCGTGTTTTTGCCTTCATCAGATGCTGCGTGTGAGCAGGTGTCTCTGTCAACTACGGCCTGCGCCTACCCGGCGACCTGCAGTCTGTGGCCGCTTCTCTTGTTATTCCCCTCTACAGACTAGAGGATTTCTGTTATTCCCTGTTTGGACTTGAATAAACTCTGTTTCTGTTAAGTCGCTTTTGGTCCTCTATCACCTGCATGACAGAAGGAACCGACCAAGGAATGGACCCAGCGACTTCAGACGCTCGTTACACTGCCGTCAAGGATCCAAGGAGCCATGCTCGGCAGACACGAGCAGGAATTGTCTGCTGCTCGCCATGCCGTGAGAACCTGGCCGCTCAGGTTTCCGACCTCTCTGGACAGTTCCAGAGTCTCGTCTCGTGCCACCTGTTACTTCCTGGCCTGCCGAGCCTCCAGAACCTAGGGTTAATAACCCACCTTGCTACTCCGGGCAGCCCACTGAGTGCCGCTCCTTTCTCACGCAGTGTGAGATTGTGTTTCTCTCCAACCCAACATACTCTAGAGAGAGCTCGGGTTGCTTACGTCATTTCACTCCTTACTGGCCGGGCTCGAGAATGGGGCACAGCTATCTGGGAGGCAAGGGCTGATTGCTCTAACAAGTTCCAGAACTTTAAAGAGGAGATGATTCGGGTTTTTGACCGTTCAGTTTTTGGTAGGGAGGCTTCTAGGGTCCTGGCTTCCTTATGCCAAGGTGAACGGTCCATAACGGATTATTCTATTGAGTTTCGCACTCTTGCTGCCTCTAGTGAGTGGAACGAGCCGGGCGCTGCTCGCTTTCGTTTTCTGGAGGACTCACGCAGTGGTTAAGGATGAGATTCTCTCCCGGGAGGTTCCTTCAGATGTGGACTCTTGATTGCTCTCGCCATCCGCATAGAACGACGGGTAGATCTTCGTCACCGGGCTCGTGGAAGAGAGCTCGCATCAACGGTGTTTCCCTGCTCCGCATCGCAACCATCTCCCTCCTCTGGCTTTGAGACTGAGCCCATGCAGCTGGGAGGATTCGCATCTCGACTAAGGAGAGAGGGAACGGAGGATCACCAACCGCCTGTGCCTCTATTGCGGAGTTGCTGGACATTTTGTTAATTCATGTCCAGTAAGAGGCCAGAGCCCATCAGTAGCGGAGGGCTACTGGTGGCGCTACTACTCAGGTCTCTTCATCTAGATCTTGTACTACTATGTCGGTCCATCTACGCTGGACCGGTTCGGGTGCTACATGCAGTGCCTTGATTGACTCTGGGGCTGAGGGTTGTTTCATGGACGAAGCATGGGTTCGGAAACATAACATTCCTTTCAGACCGTTAGACAAGCCTACGCCCATGTTTGCCTTAGATGGTAGTCATCTTCCCAGTATCAAATTTGAGACACTACCTTTAACTCTCACAGTATCTGGTAACCACAGTGAGACTATTTCTTTTGATTTTCCGTTCACCGTTTACACCTGTTGTTTTGGGTCATCCCTGGCTAGTATGTCATAATCCTTCTATTAATTGGTCTAGTAATTCTATCCTATCCTGGAACGTTTCTTGTCATGTGAAGTGTTTAATGTCTGCCATCCCTCCCGTTTCTTCTGTCCCTACTTCTCAGGAGGAACCTGGCGATTTGACAGGAGTGCCGGAGGAATATCATGATCTGCGCACGGTCTTCAGTCGGTCCCGAGCCAACTCCCTTCCTCCTCACCGGTCGTATGATTGTAGTATTGATCTCCTTCCGGGGACCACTCCTCCTCGAGGTAGACTATACTCTCTGTCGGCTCCCGAACGTAAGGCTCGGGGATTATTTGTCTGTGTCTCTTGACGCCGGTACCATAGTGCTTCTTCTTCTCCGGCCGGGCGGGTTCTTTTTGTTAAGAAGAAGGACGGTACTCCTGCGCCCCTGCGTGGATTATCAGGGGCTGAACACCTAACGGTTAAGAATCGTTATCCGCTTCCCTTATGTCATCAGCCTTGAGATTCTGCAGGAGCCAGGTGCTTTACTAAGTTGGACCTTCGTAACGCTTACCATCTCGTGCGCATCAGAGAGGGGACGAGTGGAAAACGGCGTTTAACACTCCGTTAGGGCATTTTGAGTACCGGGTTCTGCCGTTCGGTCTCGCCAATGCGCCAGCTGTTTTTCAGGCATTAGTTAATGATGTTCTGAGAGACATGCTGAACATCTTTGTTTTTGTCTATCTTGACGATATCCTGATTTTTTCTCCGTCACTCGAGATTCATGTTCAGCACGTTCGACGTGTTCTACAGCGCCTTTTAGAGAATTGTCTCTACGTAAAGGCTGAGAAGTGCTCTTTTCATGTCTCCTCCGTTACTTTTCTCGGTTCCGTTATTTCCGCTGAAGGCATTCAGATGGATTCCGCTAAGGTCCAAGCTGTCAGTGATTGGCCCGTTCCAAGGTCACGTGTCGAGTTGCAGCGCTTTTAGGTTTCAGCTAATTTCTATCGGCGTTTCATTCGTAATTTCGGTCAAGTTGCTGCAACTCGACGACGTGACCTTGGAACGGAGCCAATCTGAATTCTGCTTCAGCAACGATTTCCAACTTCTTGGAAGGAAGATTTTATGAAAAACACTTCTCAGCACTTTTCAAGACAAGGCGCTGTGATCGGGCGATATGGTGGTGGTGAAAGTCGGATATCTTAATAATGCCTGGCAGACCACGCTTGCCGTCTCCAGTCCCCCTCTCTGATGCGCGCAGATGGCGTGCGAAGAGTCAGCAATGCCTGCAGCCCTGCAGGAATCTCGAGGCTGATGACATGGGAAGCGAATGACGATTGCTTAACCGTTATGTCAGCCCTCGACTAATCGCGGGGCGCGGTACCGTCCTTCTTCTTAACAAAAAAGAACGCGAGAAGAAGGCATATGTACGACGTCGGAAGACACGAGACAAATAATCCTCAGGCGCCCATTCACGAATATTCGGGGACTGGCCGACGTGTAGTCGAGGAGTAGAGTGCTGGAAGGTCGTGCCAAATCATACTGACCGATGGGAGGAAGGAGTGTACGCGGCTCGGCGTGCAGCGAATCGACGATTCCGCCGGCACTCGTCAACTCGCAGTGAGGACGTATCAACCACTTCACGCATGACAGAAACGTTCCAGAGATAGGATTAAATTACTGGAACCAATTAATAAGAGGATTATGACATACTAGCCGATGATAACCCAGGCACAAGCTGGTGAACGGCAGTGATCAGAAAATGACTAGTTCTCTGTTGATTTACCAGTGAGGAGTTAAAGTAGTGTCTCCAGAGCTGATGCTGGAAGATGACTGCCCATCTGAGGCAGAGCATGGGCGTAGGCTATTCGAGAAAGGAGATGTTATGTTTCGAGCTTACTCGGCAAAGGCACATTATTAAGCGCGCTCTGGCTGGTGTAATTAACAAAATGTCAGCAACGATGATATAAGTTCCATATTGTGGTCGGTCACTCAAACTATGACAGTCAGAAGTGAAGTCGTTGATGTAACAGAAAAACATCAGCTCTCTTCCGACCCGGCTGGCCTTCCGTCGTTCTATGTGGATGTAGCGACTCAGAAATCACATCTGAAGTGAAGAACGGCGATCCCTCAGAAAACGGCGGCAACGACTGTTCGTCACCAGAAAGTGGCAAATGAAGTGATGAAACAATCGTCGAAAGTAGGATTCGCCTTAATAAATTTCAAATGGTGTCAAAGCTATCATCTCGCCTTTAAAGTTGGAACCTGTTGGAAACGATACCTCCCAGATGACGTAGCACGTTGCCGACCACCAATGGTGATGGCATTGACTCTAAATGTGTTGGTGAAAACGCAATCTCACTGCGTGAAAAGGAGCGACCACTCATTCAGTTATTAACCAGTGAAACTCGTCAGCATCAAAATGGCGGATGGCCGATCAGACTCAGAATTATAGAAGGTGAAACATCAGGTTCATCGCGCAATCAGTAACAGTCGTTCTCTAACAAATGCAAACGCTCTTTCCTTGCTGCCGTCTTGATGGCGGTTGCATTACATTGTGGTTGTTATGCAGATGATCAGAGTTTGGCGACAGTAAGATGAAACAATCCGAAGTCCAAACGAAGATAACAGAAATCGATCTGTAAATAACAAGAAGAAGCGATGAGCTACGGGTCCTAGTGGCGCGGGCGTGGTTGAGACACCTGCTCCTGCCATCTGACGAGCAAAAGCTGCGTGCAAGCGGCGAAAACATCACGCGGGCGAGTCCTCAAACAATTTAACGACGATTACAAAGTTAATGGAATATCAGGAAGATTAAGAGCAATCATGAAGAAGCTAAATGGTCGAAGATGGACAGCTGAAGGCTTTGAAGCGAACGAAAAATGAAGGAAGAGAAGGGACAAGAAGAACAAACCAAAAAAGACCGAGCGAAGAAGCGAATAAACATACGGGAGCAAAACATGATAAATGACAAACACTATTGAGGGTGCAGTCGACAGATTCTGAATCTCGTTCTACTTCAGGTGACGCGATAATATATTCTAGGCCGTCGTGAAAACTCAAAATTTGATGCTAACTGACCTTAATTAAAATAGGAAAAAAAAATAAACATCTCAATGTTTCGAATCTCATATGCACTATGTAAATAAGATGTTCCCATGTAACTGCTAAAATTACTTTCCTTTTGTCATTATGGGAGCGTATTGTGATGTAAATCATTCAGGTTATTCTTAGCCTATTATATTTTAAGATAAATAATATGGAGAAAATCTGAAGAAGGAGTATAAGTAATGTTAACTGTTTGCTGGGTGTCATTCTGCACTGGAGAGAGAGGACTGTGATATGTCTGTGTCTGTGACTGACTGGAAGAAGAATGAAAAGTTCTTTGACTCCCAGCCCAGGTCCCGGCATGATCAGAACTGAGCAGCGCATGAGCCCCAGATGAGGGTGGGGGCGCACAGGTATACCCTCGTCCGTATTATCACCTGCTCACGCTCCCAGCGGGGTGGCCGGGTTACAGACAGACACGCTTCACGCAGACATATAGGCCGCAGAAGCCTTTCTAGTTGATCAATTTGGCAAGAAGGAGCACCATTTTCTTTGATGGGATCACGCAAGCCTTTTGCACCTTTCTTGATATTTTTAACAAACAAAACTTAAGCCTCTTTCAAATCGTGAGTGAAATGGCAAAGCTCAACTCAATTCAGTTAAAATTATTCAATTAGTGAATGATGACCAAATGATGATTGGATAAAATGATGATATTCATTGATTTAGTACGAACGCCTGCTTCTGACTAAGCATCCCGTCTAGCAAGCTCCATTCACAGGCAGATTACTGTGGCCTTTCCTGAATTTAAGGTCACCCTGGTGAATTTCAAGATGAAGTTTTATTATATACATTTTTCCTTTGAGGTTATCAGTTAACTGGGGATTAGTCTTGTATTCCTGGACATAAAACACCCGGATTTGTATTAATTAGCTGGGTATTTGCGTCAATCCAGTAGTTCGATTTATTGATATAAAGTAAATCATACCACAACTATGTATTACCCTCCCACCCACATCAAGTAAATGCCACAGTATCCTTGAGTAGTAATGCAATGTATGGTAATTACCTCAAACAAACACACAGATATCTCTGACAATCAGGCTGCGCATGCAGACTCATAAATGTCTCGTACTGCTAGAACCCTCCTTCCATATCTTTGAGATAAAACTGTGAAACTTTCTTTTAGTGTGTGCTCACAGTCATCCCACCTAACAGAGCGCTCTCTCTTGTGGCACTCTACTCCGCTTATCAAAGTGCCAGTAATGGGATGGGTGCAAACTACCACCGTGTATTATGCTTGTCTTTACAATATCAGTGTAGCGATCACGTATTTATATAGATGATTCGAGTCAGGAATTGCCAAGCTTTCGAGAATAAACTCCTTATGGTTATCAGTGAAGGAATTTTGAAAACATCAATTAGTTTCTCTTTGTTGAGTGTAATAAAGGAAGATTTAAATTAAGCATCTGGAGCTAACCCGCATTGCATCAAGTGCTGAGTTTTTACAGCAAATATATACCCTGTATGAGATGCTTTCCAAAGTACGAGTGGTTTATGAATAAAACTCACGTAGTATTGCAGTCTGGCTTGATTTTATCTTTTTTTTTGTGTATCAAAACCTTTTACGAGATGCTGGAGTTGATGTGCTGGACAGAGAGGAAGAGACTATTTGGCTTTGAAAGTAGAAGGAGGAAAGAAATTGAGGAGAAGGAGGAGGATGAGATTGAGTGTGTCGCCCGGCAGGCTAAGGAGTCTTGCTTCATGCAGCGACTGTGGCGAAAGCTGATGCTGATTTTTATTACAAATGCGCAGATTCGACACTCAACGCTCTCTGAGTGAAAGTCCTGCGATCTCCGCATCTCTAGCACCCCTCTGTAAAGTTCAGAGGAGAATGAGTGTTTTGTCAAAGGAGTTTTCGCTAGCACTCATTTCGAGTATCTAGATGCTATCTGATAGACGTCATGATGACAAAACCAACACTCTTCATGTGTATTCAAGCTAAGTTTCTACTATACTAAGTACCTGTTCTTTTTACTAACCTTATAGTTTTGTCGATTGTCTCGATTCTGTCTAAGCACCGGATTAGGAATTCTCAAATACATACTACAGAGGTGTGGCTCTCTATGGTTCCTCTGTGGAACTGAAATGAACTGTGGTATGGAGAAAGCTGTGTGGAAACCAAGTGTGTCCTCCTGTGGCACTGAATAACCTCACAGAATATTGGGTCCGGGATTGTATCAGCTATTTCACTCAAAAAGATCTCTCAGCAATATTGTGTGTGTGTGTGTGTGTGTGTGTGTGTGTGTGTGTGTGATGTGTGTGTGTGTGTGTGTGTGTGTGTGTTATTATGTATGTTGTGTGTGTGTGTGTGTGTGTGTGTGTGCCATGCCGCTCCCAACCTCGATCCTCCCCAACCTCCTAGGCATCCTCTCAACATGCCTCTTGTCACCATGGTGATAGTAGAGTATTGCAGTGGGACGAGGCGTGAGCACTGCTGCGCTGATTGGGAGGGAGTATGAGGTCGAGATTGCACGCTCCATGACCGTATCTCTACTCACAAAAATATAATATGTGTGTCCATTTTGAATTAACTCTGACTGAGAGTCCATAAGCATTCAAGCAGTGAGTGTGTGAGTAATGATTTGATCCTATATTACAAATTCTGTGTTACTAGACAGGACATGATTCTGTTCATTTTGATGCACATGGTTTTTCCCCCAGTAGGGGACCGAGTGGAGGCTGTGGGATTGAGAGCGCAGAAAATGGACACATTGCAATGAAACGATGTAAAAAACGAATATAATCAAACATGGGGCTGCATGGGCCCATTGTGTTTGATGCAGTTCCATTACAACCATGACAATGAGGCCACGAGTCTGTCTCTTCATCACATCCGGCCTCTAAAATACGTAGTTGATGATAAGAGCAAGTATTCTCCGACCCAGCATGAGTGGGAAGCAGGCAGGTCACGCAGTCCTCAATCAGGCGGGTACATGAGGTGGGGAACCATAGGGCCCGCACAAATCGCCCTGTGATCTCCCCTCCTTTTCACAGGTAAAAAATTCATGTCTCCAATAATCTGCTCTCCCCTACATGAAATGTGCAGCACTGGAGGCAGTCTTGCTCTTGATAGGCACTTCCTGTGTGCAGAAAATCGAGATTACCATGTCTGTTAAAAAGTCAGAGGACAGCCTAAACCTAGCTACAACAAATGCAGCTGTATGTCTTCTCTCTCATTTGCTTTAAAACTCAGAAGGTGTACTATCACCTGGAACTGAGTAGAAGTGACCTAAAATTAGTAGCCCCAGATTCGTGTGGGAAACAAATGAAATGATCATCACTTCAGCACAGAAGATAGAACACAAGATCATCAGGCTCTGGGAGAAATTAAGCAAAAGCTGAAAATACAACTAGAGGTCAAAGTAAGATCGATCGGATTGACATCAGTGACGACACGGTGCCATGTCAAATCAGGGTGTTTGTTCGCTTGGAATACGGCTGGTGCGTGCTGCGACCACGACATTCAATGGTGCTCCGGCCTGGGCGTGGCGACGGCGGCGAGAGAAGTCCGGCCATCAATGTCACGACTGACCCTCTGGGATGTGGAGGGTGGTTGAGCGTCGATATTATCTCAATAACGAGATGTTGCCTAGCGAAAGGTAGACCAACACTGCTATCGCTCAGGCCTGTCTAGGAAAACCGCTGAATAATAAGTGGCTGGTTGGGAATTTGATTACAGTGGGGGTTGAATGAGCCCGAGTACTCTCAGGAACAGGGTTGGAGTCTTCCCAGGAGGAGCTGCTTCTCAATGAGCAGGGTTGGGTGAAAACCTTACGGGGGTCTCCAGGAACGGGGAGTTTGGGTGAAAAGCAACAACTATTCAGGAATTTAGGAGTGGAGTGAGAAACCCCAGAGGAGTAACTCTCTTGGGAAAATGGCCCTCTCCATGGCTGGGGTTGGAACCCTACAGGAGGTAACTAGCAAGGGCACAGGAGTTTGAACTGCAAGGGTGCTCACTGAGCAGAATTGGAGATAAGCCCTACAGAGTGAGCTCTCCATGAACAAGGTGGGGGTAGGAGAACAACTCTTCAGGAACAGGAGGCGGAAAGCCCTGAAGGCCAGCCTCCGGCAGATTTTTCAGCATGGCTGGGTTGGAACCCCTGCAGTAGCCATCACGGCGGGTTGAAGTGAAACCCTACGAAGGCCTTCTCCATGAACTGAGACTGGAAGTGCCTATTTCATTTGTAGAGAGGTGCCTCAATAGCGCGGTGGGGTTCCTCCACCACTTGATTGAAATGGATGAGCGTGTCTGGCGAGTGATACGCCCATGCGCCTGTCGCAATGCCTTTCTGATCTGAGAGATGGATGAAAAAGCCGTCTCGAGAACCTTCAAAATTAAATTTCTGACACAACAACATTTCATCCATAATCAAACTGTGAATGGACATTCACTTCTAATGAAAGAAGCAATCCTGAGGTGGGGTCAAATGAAGGAACTGAGGTATTAACTCAAAGCGGGTGTGTAAGATCACGAACGTGGTCGGGAGAAAACTTATAAAACTCGACCCGGGAAGCGCGGTGGAATTTTCCCTTACAGTAAATGACAACTCGAGAAAAAACTTCCTTGTAAATAATGGTTTATATAAACGATGATAATTATTACTAACAATTTAGTGATATGATCATTACACTGGCAAGAACAAAAAATGATGTTTTACAATTTCAACGAATGAGTTAAAAACCTCTTAAAAAAAAAAGAGAGTATGAAATCCTGTGTCTATAAACTACTTATAAAATTGAATGTAATTACTGGTGATTTTCTTCCTGTTCAGAGGAGTTGACCTCCAGTGCCCATAAGGGGTTCAAACTCCCTCAAAGAGCACCATAACTATCACAGAGTGCACTGCCGACGTTGCAGGTCACATCCCATCGTTACCTGGAAACAATTATCTCAAATCCAAATCAAAATCAAGAGTAGCCTTCGACATCAACGATATCTCAAATAGCTATTACAAAAACCCAGCTAAAACACAAACAGCAAACAATTTTTAGGTATAAGCTGCGATGAACAAGAAAAAAACCACAAAGGCAAAACGACTAGAGAAAACCAGGCATGAGTGATTGTGCGAAATTGCGTAGCCCGAAATTATATGAAAAATATTAAGGTATTCAAATGTTCATAAATGACCAGCATGGTCAAATAATAGAGCAGCAGAAGGCCTGAAACCCAGGCATCAGCAGTCACAAAAACTCATCATGTCAGGTATCCTGGGTATGAGAGAGAGAAGAAAGAGGGTGGGGAAGCATGGGTGGCGGGGGGGGTGTGCTGGGACTCTGTGCGTGTAGAAGATATAACAGAAGTAATCTCAAGAATCTTCAAATGTTCATAAATGACCGATGAGTTGTAATGAAGTAAGGCAAGAACAGTTGAAGCAGGGCATGGCCAGATGGACAAGGGTTTTTAATAGAAATCCTTGGGGACAACAAGGAGTATCAGGTAATCCTGGGAAATTCCTCGAGAAAAGGGAAGGGTAGGATTCGAGCATAGGGCAGGAAAGCCACTCAGAGCGTAAACTAAACTGACTCCCGTACTACTGCCTTTCTTTCTGGAAGCTAATGAGGGAATCAGCGCATCGAGGACCGCCCGGGGACAGAGTAAAGCAGAGAGAATAACTTAAGCCCCACACCACCTAGGAGGAGGGTCTTTAGGTAATCCTGAGACCCACATTATATTGCAGTGTGTATTGAGGGGGAAACTGACCACGATCTGGCTGAATCTGAAACCAGACTTCATCTTGTTAACGAAAGGAATGATGGAAAGAAGGAGGACGACCCAGGCAAAACGGCAAGAAGCGATTTGTAGCTCAAGAGCCTTCGCAGGCCGAAATTGTAATCATATGACGAAGGTGGTCTTCAGTAAGACAAGGAATTGAGACCTGCATTTGTGGGTAGGCAGACCCGTTCCGCCAAAAATGCCCTTGCCTCAGACCTTAGAAATTCTAGAGACAATAGGAACACAAGTCTTAATGTTTTATAACATGCGTATAATTATATGCGATCTGGGTCATCAAAGGGTGAGTGGAGTGAAACCATCAATAATATATGGGATGAGAGTACTTTGAAATCAGCCTTTAGCGCGACAAGAAGGCTCCAGTGTAGAGAGACTAGCGATTAATATGATCAGATTATTTTTGAGTTCTAGTCAGGATTCTAGCGAGCCGTGTGTAGCTGAAGTTTGGCAGATGCCTTTATCGGGTAGCTGGAGATCAGGCGTTGCAGTAGTCTAACTAGAGTGACAAAGCATGGATTAATTTTTCTCATCATTTTTGGACAGAAAAGTTTCTGATTTTTGCAGTGTTGCGTGGATGGAAAAAGCTGTCCGTCGAGAAATGGTCTTGATATGTTCTTCAAAGAGATCAGGAGTCAAGTAACGCCGAGGTCCTTCACAGATTTATCGGGCGGCTTGTTCAACCCATTAAGATTAATTGTCAGATTCAACAGAAGATCTCTTTGTTTCTTGGGACTAGAACAAGCGTCTCGTCTGTCCGAGTTTAATAGAGTAAGTTTTGCAGCCTATCCACTCCTTATGTCTGAAACACATGCTTAAAAGCGAAATTTTTGGTGCTTCTATGTTTGATTGAAATGTGCAGCTCTATTAGTCATCACATAGCGTGAAAGTTTATTATGTTCAGATCTTGGAAAGATTAAAATACACTAATTGAAAACAATGGTTGATATAAAACAAATTTATGAGAATTACCGAAAATCTTGGTTGTGATCGAAGGGTAAACCGTCTGGTGACGATGTCACCGACAGGTCGACCAGGTATATAGGTGTAATTTGGGTATCTCTCCAAAGTGATGATCGATGAGCATCAAAAAGCATCAGTCAGGCGAGCGATCTGAGCCTGATCAAACTACCAATCAAAATAATTTACACCTTCTGAGTACTTTATGTAGTGTAGTTGGGGTTCAAAACTGAATAACATTTAGTACCATGCATTGTTTTGTCTTCGGAGAGGCAGTGGTTGCTAGTAACAGCCTATCTCTAAAATCTTTTGAGAGGAAAATGGAAGATTGATATAAGGCATTAGTTTTATATTTTCTGGGTCAAATTTTGGCTTTTTCAAGAGAGGCTTTGTAAACTTTAAAGTGGTTTATTACACATCCAGTGGACAAGAAGCTTAGTTTGTATATTCAGCATAGGAGGAATGGCACAGAAACATCTTTTAGTTGGAATGGGAGTGTATTTTTAACTGAAGGACTGGAAACCCTTGATTAATTTTTCATCATTGTGTCAGAGATATGAGTGCCCCAAAACACTTTGAGATCTCATCTAGATCTGGCACGGAGGACTGGAGGAATGCACGGAGTTGGGAGTCATAATTTATTTTTCTATGTCATAATCTTCCTCCAAAGGTTTCATGATTGCTCATATAGTAAGGTCCCATCATCTTTGAGTGTAACGATTCAACTTTATACAATCAAAAAGGAATTTAAAACATTGTACGTGGGTCAGTTGGAAAATCAGACCTTGATCGAGCTTTGTAGCCCTGCGATACCATCCTCCAAGCGGCGCCCTGACATTCGGCGAGTTTGAGCGCAGAATATTCTATGTGTTTTTGATAGTTTCTTATGAGACATTTTTTTAGTTTTTTAGAAATTACAACTACATCTAGAACGTTGCTGGAATTAGGAATCCAATTAGGTAGTGCGAATTTTGTCTAACTAGGAAAAGTCTGGAAGGCATCAAAGGAATGCTGTGTTGAGTATGAATTTATAACCGGTATGTTGGGGGTCCTGAAGATGCATGGTCCAATTTCGAGGAAAAAACATTAAGACTCCACAGCATTTATTCCATGGGACAAAACTAGGCCAACATGTGACGTGAGTGGTGAGTCCCAGAAGATTGTAACAAAAACCCCACTGAGTCGATGATGGCTCAGAGATGAGTCTGTGAACTTTCCTGAATATGGAGGTTGGGGGTTCACATGGCAGACTCGGATTGTAGGCATGAGAATCACGCGCCAGAATGGGTTTCGATCCCTAAACTTTTTCATAGAGATATATGCACATGGCCCAACCAAGAGTAAAGCTTGAGACAGCACAGTGTATATCCATATTGCCCATGTGCAAGTCACAAGACAGAGAGAGAGTATCTGCAATGTTGCAAGGTCGAGGTTTCAGTGAAACACATGCCCATGTGAGAGACGACGTAGGCTGTATAAAAGTGATTGGAGTAGGCACGCCATTTCATGACTAGAAACTCAAAGACTGAAAACGTATCATTTTTTTGTAAATTGAGAATTTTGTATGGAAATAAATCTTAGCAACCTCGTACCCAATGTGGTCGGGGGTGGTTTTAGCCAGGAGGTGAGACCTCGACTTTTTTGTCGTCATCGAGACAGAGCCATGTTTCAGTCCAGGTAATCCACATCAAGATTATGATCAGTGTTTCCCAGTTCGTGACTATATTCACACATGAGAAAGCGGGAATCTACAAGTAGCCTATTTTTGAGATGTATGGTCTTCTCGTAATGTGCGTGGAGGTGATGTTTATCCCCTTTACATATGTTTAGTTTGCCCAGCCCAGGTGAGACACAGACCGTGTTTGGTGTTTGATAAGCTGACTCACTAACTATGCTGTGGCAGACTCCACCCCTGCTTTGGCAGGCAACTGCTCTTGCTGCGCCAACCTACACCTCTTTGCATTGTGGAGCTAAGGAGAAAATTTTATCATGTTGGCGAATATGAGAGCACCCCTCCAGCTGGGGATGGGGTGTCACTCCTCAGCGAACTTGGTCTGTTTGTGGGTAAATTCAGAGAGATTTGAATATCTACAAAATTATCTTTGGGAGGCAAAAAGCAATTTTCAATTGGTTGTGAACTCTTGCTGAGCTCATCACTCCCTAACTGAGGGAGGAGCCAGAATTCGTCTGCTAACTGATATGCGCAAAAGCTGTGATTGCTTGTCTCTGTTTATTTAAATCTAACATCGTTAGTGCCGGCGATAGTTAACATTTATCTCTGTATATCTACATAGTTTTAACGACCGCGTTTGATCAACATTGCGTCGATATTGCCGCCATGTGTATGATCACTGGATGTTACTTTAAATCTAATAAAATGACTAAATTGTCGAGTATGATTGGGAGCTTTGACGTCTCAAATTACGTAGTAGAGACCCAAAGTGACACCGACCACTAGAATACCATTGCTGTCTGGCGATCAGGCGCACGATGGCGTTCTGGCCTTCGTGTGGAAGTTCTGGAACTGGGGAGTTTGCTGAGATTTCACTGCCATCACTGCGCCTGAGTACAAACGCTGTTTCATCCTTCTATGAAGTACCCTTGCCTAACGTTGCGTCTCAACTGAAGCTTTACATTCCCAATATCATAACATTAGGCGGCGCAGCGCTCAGTAGAAGGCATCATGTTGTTGAATACGACAAATAGATAAAAACGATCAGAAATCAAAAAGTCAGGAAAAATAAATGTATATGAGCGATGAGCTCAAAAATTGAATGCAAATAAATATCGGAAATAATAAATAGTTATTTAACATTTTATGTCTGAAAAACATTCTATGGGTTCTGTTTATCACCATCAATATTTAGAAAGTACTGTGTTTAAATGGACAGCAAGTGACTAATGTAGGAAGAACGTCATAATACAATCTATTCTTGTGGTTGATATGATCTACACTATTGTGATCCATCAGGAGGCCCGGTGGAAGATAATGATTACAGGAAAGTTACTCATTGATCACATATCATGAGCACCATTAATAAGTAAGACTTCAGTGTACGGCTGGGGCTCCGCAGGGCGACCCGCATCTCTTCTCATGTACAGTGTAGGCAAGACGTGAGGTGATCCACGGGAATTTCTCCTCATCTCGAGTAAATCTAAAGCAAATATAGGAGTGTTTCATTGTCTTCTCTTGTATTTCCGCTCACTCGGTCTTCTCATTCTGTTTCTTCCATCTTCTCCTCAAGAAGCGAGCCTAGATGGCGAGCGGAGTTGGAAGGCGAGGTGAAAGCCCCAACCTTGGAGATGATCGAGGGGGAATAGCAAGGTGCTAGTGTATATAACTGTTGAAACTATAACAGATGTAGGAAGTAGATTTGCGTCTCTCATATATTTTCTATATATATATATATATATATATATATATATATATATATATATATATATATATATAATATATATACGCTATTCTTTCTTATCCTCTCTACATTAGTCATCTCTCTCCTCATCTACGCTCCAGATCGCTCTACTTCTCCTGCTCCCACTCTTCTCTCTCCATAAATCTCAAATGTCTCTCTCAGTTTGAGGGGATAATCACGTCTGTCATCACTGGCGATCAAATCATGGCGGGGAAGACTTACTACCTGCGTCGGACCATCCGCAATCACAGCAACAACCAAAAAGCCACGAAAATCATTAGCCAATCTGCAATGGTGCTCGCAGTAGATATTGTTCACGATCCCCTACGTAGAGCTGCGAGAACAACGGCTGGAGAGTAGGCGATATGCAGAATGCTTAAATGTGTTTGGAAGAGTCACGGTGCGGTTGAGTCTTCATTATCATGGAGTTGCCACATTATGACATAAATGATGCGGTGCTGATGTATGCAGTGCGGCAGCGACATTCAGGCATCATAACCTCCAGCAGCCTACGCAATCTGGGGTGCTACAAGGAGAGTCGCTAAACCTGGGTCTCAACGTGCATTGAAAAGCATAAACCTATCACTGGCCTTGTGCGCTCGCTCGGTCGCGGGAAGATTAATATAAACTCGGTCTCCCGGTTATTTCAACAGGGTCACAGGTAAATAGTTTATGCTGAAACATAGTGCAAAAACATGTCGCCAAACACGATACGAGTTTAGGTGCAAAAATATTGTAATTACATGGTCCCGCCGAGAGATTGGAATATGTAGCTGGATATAGGATCGGCTATTTATTGAGGAGATGATGGTCTGTCATCAATACATCGGATGATATTTTAACTGATCATTGTAAGCGATCCCTATCGAGTCTATTTCCCGCCCTCTGGGCAGAACTGGCGTTATGCATGTGGAAGACAATCCTCACGCATTGTCTGTGGTCACGAAGAGGAGAAGTGATTTTGCTCAACAAGATGTTGTTGGATGACATGCACCAGACACACGGAAGGTGGCGCTCAGTCTGACGCCGGACTGGCGGCGACATCTCTAGCCCATCACCTGGCCATGGCGGGATGGCCCCCAAGGGTCAAGTTCACCCCTATGTGCAGATCCTGCGAATAACAACCACAGTGCCCCATGCTGCTATGATGAGGTAAAAAGCCAAATTTGACCTTTTTTGAGGCTATCCTCCTTTTCTCCCAACGGAGATCGTCCTCGTAGTCCATCAGTACATAGTAGGAGAGACCTCTAAACTTTGCGCAGTTTGTCGAGGTTTAACTGATCCTGATATTCTGTGGTGCAAGGTATGATAAGAGTCCGAATGGATTAATTCTCATTCACCGCATAAACTTGATATACGTGATAGAAACGTTGGATGATTGGCTCGTTTAATATTTCAGATCCAAGTGAAAGGAACATGATTGTGATTAAATATTCTGTGTTTCAGGATAGTACTCTGCTGTCAGAAAATACAGTCCTCACGATTTAAATGCGAGTGTTCCCTGGTGGTGTAACCGGCCTGAAGGACTCGGGATTCCGCTCTGAAGGCAAGGTCTGGGCTTCACCGTCCGCTAAGGTCGGGACCATGTCCCATAATTGTCTGGGAAGTAACATAGGAGTCTGTGTGGGCTCGTCTGGAAAATGATGCTGTAGCCTACGCCAACTGATGGATTACTGTTGATTAACACGTGAGCCAGATGAGACTCGCGATTGCCTTTCTGAATAATGACCCAGATGTCACATTATTTTTCTGTGACTGTTGGTGCCAGAAATGTCGGTTTTGGATTGGATTATCTGTTTTCCTTTGAATATCTCAGCTATTTGATGTCGAGTTAAACAACAAATCTGCATTGGACTTCCAAGGTGATCTGAAGACTGACAAACCGTCTGTCAGCCCACCCCGCGCATCTTGCACACACACCCGCACACACCACACACACACACACACACACACACACACACACACACGCACACACACACACACACACACACGCACACACACGCACTACGCACACACACAGTACACACACACACACACACACACACACACACACACACACACACACACACACACACACTGGCCATATAGGTGAAGGAGGTGGAGGAACCATCGGAGGCTGACTGATACTACGATGTTGGTGAGACGGTAGGCAGCGTTATTTCTGTTTTTTGTATACTGCAGTATATTAAAAATAATGCGCGTACTACAAAAAGTGGAGTATATATAAAATGTATACCTGACTTACGTAGTAGAACAGGAGTGGTCACCCCGTCGATGAAGGAACACATCACAAAACTTTGTTTCCTGAGTAGCCAGAAGTTGAGCAGATGGCACAGGGTGAATCACTCATCCTGATTGTAATACTCATAATTAACTTTCTCAGCTAGGACTGATATGGGAGACCAATCCCACATTGAGTACACGTCCGTCTCCCTAAGTATTACGTGTGTCATCATTGTTTATTTTGCGTGGAGCGTTCTCGAGTGTGAGAAAGGAGGAGAATGCAGAGTACTAAATATATACGGGAGCCAGAGGCCCTTGGGAGATGAACCTTCTGTCAGCGCGAGAGAAAATCTCTGCTTCCATGACACCTTTGAGAGAAGGGTATGGTGTCATCATCCACTGAGTATCCTTTCATGACTGATTCTTTGATTCATTTCAGAGTGTCAGAAAATTATAACATGATGACTATTACCTAATTCGTATGAATTTTTGCGTTCTATCTTGCCCATGTTTGTCTATCTACCAGGCCTTTCACCACACGCAGGTGTGGCCCAGTGAATAGCTCAGGGGAGATCAAAACGCATTAAAAAAAAAAAAAAAAAAAAAAAAAAAAAAAAAAAAAAAAAAAAAAACATTCATTGACGACGCTAATTTGTGCAAACAAGCTGTCCTGGGCGAGTGAATAAGACAATTGCAGTATTCAGATAGACAAAACAAACTTTCAATAGAAAATCCCCCTGATCCACGTAGGCGATGTCATGGTGGCCAGTGGCTAGCAAAGCTTCATGAAGTATAAGCAAGGTCATTGATCTCACTTGAAAACTGCGAGTATTGAGATAAGTTAAATCAAAGCATTCCTTTCATATAAAAAGTTGTTTTTGTCACACTGTCCACTTTGACAAGTTTCAATGTTCAACTCCTTAAGACATTGGCTCAAATCTAGATTTGATGTCTTTTAGATTTTGAAGAATCTTTTCGCTTCTTAGGCCAGGTCTAATCTTGTTTGTCTGTTCACAAGTGTTCTAAGAAATCTTGCGATAACACTCTAGATTGAAAACGACAGTTTATTTACCTGAAATACCTTATTTTTTTCTGTATCTTTGTAAATTTCCACTCATTTGAGATCCTCTAAAAATCATGTTCTCTCCAGCAATCATCACGAATAAAATTGATTAGTGCACTTGGATTTTTAAATCTGCTCTCCGTTAAATTTAATAATATTTCTTCTTGCTTCTTTCTTCTTCTTCATTCTGACTGGGGTAATGGGCCCGATCATCTTTCAGTATATTAGTATAACTGTAAATGAAATCTATGTCAAAACTATTTTTGGCTGGATACCACGAAACTATAAAGCGGTTTGAGATGGTGATTTGGCATAACAATGTACATTTATTTTGCAACGCTCATGCCTCCGTGACGTCTGATCAGCATCGAATGAGCGACGAGATGTAACGTATTGGTGCATTCAAAGGAATTCCTGTTAATCATATCATCTATACAAATCACTGTTATCAAACAGAAACATCCATCACCTTTCGAAATTTAGCCAGGATTTAAACTAACATTTGGTTTCTAAGCAGCTAGATCCAAATGGATCAATATGGCATTGATCAACGTCTTTGCCTGCAAACCAAACTCACGCTGTGTAGTTGAGAGAACTGCTGCATAGCATTAATCTCGATGTCACTTCTCTTGAGCGATGACTGGTACCAGACTTGCTTCATCTGACTCATCACCGTGGATTGTGCAGGAACACCATGTGAAATGTGTTTCCCGCTGAACAATGACAGATTATCACCGCAGACTATATAGACATTACCAATATGTGTAGGGGCCATCTCCACGCGTTTTGAAGTAGTCCTCATTCTACTGCGTCTATGAGCGTGGCCTGAGGTGTATGGTACACTGTGCGAAATACTCATGAGTCACAGTGTTGCAAAATATTGAAGTCTGGTATTTTTTCTGTGATATAAAACAGGATTTTGAATAACAAAGTCTCCATCTTATCTATGATTGCATCATCAATCTTCAGCATATGTCTGTTTAATTATAAAAATAGATGAAAAATATTAAGAAAACTACTGGCCCCTGTTATTGTATTGATATTAATTCCGTAAAGTAACCAGAGCGACTCAATCATCTTTTAATAAAAAGGTAGCGAAAATTCAGTAAAATATATTTTTAAATATGTTGAAAGTATAGTGAAATTTAATGGAAATGTAAGTATAAATGATATAGAATAATATAATATAGAATATACTAATTAAATTTGAGCATGGCCATGTGACAATTTAACTATTTTACTTTGATTATAGTTCATATAAAAATCGGGTCAGTCAAATAAATAAGTCCAGGCTTTCAATCGGTTTCATAGACGCTCGCAGGGTAGGCCCCATACTGTCCTGGACAGTCGGGCCGAGATATAATTTAAAAATGATTTCTTGATGGAGCAATCCCCGGAAAAATAGCGATATTTTGGTCCTAGGTGTGAAGGGCGCTAGTACTGCCAAATTCTCTACTTTATTAAAATTTAATTCTACGTCACTTTCATTGTATTCCTGTCCTTTATCGTTATATCCATTTATGGTACTCTGTAACATTATATATTTAAATACTGCGTGGCCTTTTGTGTGCCTCGAGCTGAAGTGACTTTTACTATGTAATGTCATAACATTTATCAGCTTCT